>NW_022900927.1:3480422-3491140 GCF_012274545.1 Fukomys damarensis | reverse complement strand
TTTTTTTTTTTTTGGTACAGGAATCAAAGATTTTTACACTTTTTTAATGGTTAAAAAAATTGTCCTTGGGCCGGAGATATGGCTCAGTAGTTCGCCACCTGGCTCGCAAGCACAAGGGTCCAAGTTCGATCCCCGGTACCAAAAGAAAAAAAAATTGTTCTCAAGATATCAGAAAATAGAAAGCTATCTCTTGTTCTTGGATAGGAAGAACCAACATGATAAAAACGGCCATACTTCCAAGATTGTCATATAGATTTAATGCAATAACAATGAAAATCCTCACAGTATATATCACAGAATTAGAAAAACAATTCTAAAATTCATTTGGAACCAGAAGAGACCTAGAATAGCAAAGGCAATTCTAGGCAACAAAGACAAAGCAGGGAGAATCACAATCCCTGACTTTAAATTACACTACAAAGCTACAGTAACAAAAAAAACATGGCATTGCTAAAAGAAAAGACCTGAGGATCAATGGAAGAGACTAGAGGATGCAGAAACAACTCCAGACACACTCAACTATCCTATCTTTAACAAAGGAGCCAAATGCCTTCCCTGGAAGAAAAACTGCCCCTTTAACAAATGCTGCTGGAAAAAACTGGTTTTCCACATGCTAAAGATTGAAACTGGACCCATATCTTTCACCATGCACTAACCTAAAATCAAAATGGATCAAAGATCTAAATATTAAAACAGAAACACTAAATCTGCTGAAAGAGAAAACAGGTAGATCGATTGAGGACATAGGAGTAGGCAAACACTTCATGAACAAAACCCAGACACACAGGAAATACTACAAAGAATCAACAACTGGGATCTCATCCTATTAAAAAGCTTTTGCACAGCAAAAGAAACCACCAACAGAGCGAAGAGACAATCCACAGACTGGGAAAAAGTTTTTACCGGCTATTCAGATAAAGGACGATTATCTAGAATATATATAAAGAAATAAAAAAAAAATAAGTGGAGTTGGGCTGTTCATGCACCCCACCTAAATCTGCATCCGTCAGCACAGATGTTTCGTGGTGCTGGGGATCAAACCCGGGGCCTCACGTGTAGCAGGCGAGCTCTCTACCACTGAGTCGCACCTCCAGCTCCAGGACTGCTGTTTTTTGTGTGTGGTACTGGGGCTGAAGGCTGGTGCGCTCCACCTCCGAGCTACATCTCCAACTGCTTCTCTTCATTTATTCATTTTATTGAGACAGGGTCTCACCAAGTGGCCCAAGGTGGCCTTGAACTCATAATCCACCTGCCTCAGCCTCCAACGGAAATAAAGCAAACACTGCTCGTTCACAGAAGTCCCCACACGACCTCGGGGCCCCCGACCCCACAGAAATCACCAGCGCTTCGTTGGCCATCGTTGCTTCTTCTTTCATCTGCAGCAGCCTCCTCTCCAACTCGTCTCTCGTGGGCTCGGCCTCCTCCCGCATCTGCTTCTCTCGAGCCAGGCGTTGCCGCTCCATCTGGGGGTGAAGGAGAGCAGCACTGATGCACGCTGCTCCTAAGGCCCCTCCCCGAAACCCCGTCTGAGGGGCCTCCCGCCGAAGGCCCTTCCTTCTCTTTACTTTTGGCAGCTCGGGTCACTCCTACCGCCCACCACCCTGTCTTAAACCAGTCTCTTAAACAGGAGTGGGAAGCTGTGCTCCTTGGAGGAAATTCTAGGACTGAACAAATAAACAAATGAAGAACAAAACACCGAGTTCGGCATCCATGCAAAGTGAGCGGGCAGTGGGCTGGACTTGACCACAGGCCATAATTGGCAGACCTCGTATCCGGGGCCTTGTGTCAGATCGGCCTGAGGTCCAACCATTGCCCAGCTAGAGCGCCTGGAGCAAGCACCTTGATGACTATCCCAGGCCAGGTTTCCTCCTCTGTGAAATGGGGATAACACACTCCCACAGGCTGAGGGGTGGTGACCATGAGCAGCACTTGACGAGTGCTTACATAGCATGTGCTCAGCAAGCATCAGCTAATTGTGAACGTTAAGGTTGTCGCTGCTTCTTGACTATCAGTCAGGTATCGTGACGGAGCTAGGAACTCCACAGGAAGCACCAACATCCCTGTCCCTGTCTCCAGGAGAGCTCAGTCTGGCAGGAGGCAGCTAACTCATGAATAAGAACAGCTTCCTCCTTGGTTAATTCTCTCCCTCCCTCCCTCCCTCCCGCCATCCTCCCCCCCTGCATTTCACCACCTTTCACAATGAGCACAGGAAGTACAAGAAGAAGCGGGAGGAAGGGAGAGGGAGGAAGGAAGAGGAGGAAAAACAAAAAAAGAAGAGGAGGTGGTTTTAATAGGAAGCTAAGCCAGGCCCGGTGGCACACGCCTGTCATCCCAGCACTCAGAAGGCTGAGACAGGAGGATCGCTGTGAGTTCAAGGCCAGCCTGGACTACACAGCAATATCATGCCTCAAACAACAACAAAACAGGAAGCTAAACATTCTGCCTCAAATCTAACCCTCAACACCATACACCTAAATGTCTGACACCTGATGATGATCTGCAAACGGAGCAACTCAACTTTCAGGGACCCTAAGGCGAAGACAGGATTGCAGAGGCAGGGCGGAGGGTCCCCCGGCTCGGCTGCCCGTGTCTGCCCGTGTCCTTGCTCATCAGTTAGTTCCCCTGGCACTCGCCGGCCCCTGGCCTCACCCATCTCTTTGACCGGCAGGGAGCAGCTGAGGTGTCCTCCCCGAGAGCAAACGCCAGCGGGTTTGGCCAGAGCAGCTGGTCAGCCAGGCCCTGGCTTCCACTTCCTCAAAATGCCCAGCGCTGGAGATTCCAGCCCAGTCCGAGCTGCGCCCCCTGGGGGTCGGGATGCCCTCCCTCGGGGGTCGTCACGCCCCAGGAGGTGGGTGGGAGACCATCGGAGGCCAGAGTCAGAAACAGGGCCAGATTCGGCCAGCGGCGGGGCCCCCAGGAAGGGCGAACCCACAGAATGCGCCCCACGAGGAGCCCCACTTTCCGGGGAGGGAAACTGCAATCCGGACGCACCGAGACAGAATCGGAAGCCAGTGCCGGAACCGGAAGTCAGTGCCGGAACAGGAAAGCCGATTCTGAGCACTTCCACAACCATCAGAAAATGGCTGCAGCGAGGCTGACCTTTGGGCCCTAAGGAGACTCCAGCCTCCGGACTGTTCTATGACCTGAAGCCAGGAAAGGGCCGCCATCTCCCGAGTCCTGCCTCTGGCAACTGCCCCTCCCCGGTGACTCTTTGGTCCCATTCTCGGTGTCTGCATGGGCCACCATCTTGGCAGCCTCAGGGACCAGGGTCAGTCCCTTCCACACCCTGAGAACACAAATGAGGACCCATCCTCAGATGCCTCAGGAAGCTGACAAGATGAAGTACACAGTATACCCACTAAATAATGACTATAAAACGTAGTTACTAATCTGTAGCATGAAATTAACTTTGGTTCAAATATTTAAAGACCATGAATATTAGAAATGTTTAAGTTTCACAACTATCAAAATAAATAAAAATGCTCCTTTTACTAAAACGAAGCAATCAAAATGTTTTTACTTAAACAAAGCAATCAAAGCAATCAAAGAGGATGAAGGCCAAGATACCTAACAAGATATTTGAGAAGACTCGGGGTGGGGGAAGAATAGCTGACACACTTTTCATGCATCTGCTTCTGTTCCTCTAACATGGGACTACCTTCTAAAGGCTCGTTTTGGTCGGTTTTATGTTTTAAAACTCCAGCAGACATTAAATAATCCTCCCAAAGCCAGGGCAACAAGGTCAACATAAGCATTTTAAAAGCTACAGCCATGTTCATAGCAGCAAGATCCATAGTTGTTAAAACATGGAAGTAACCCAAGCATTCAAAGGTTGAAGGGAATAGTATTTAGCAATGAAAAGGAAAGAAGTCAGGACACACACTACAGTACAGGTGAACTTGAGGACGTGATGGTCAGTAAAAAAGCCAGACACAAAGGACACACTGCCAAGAGATCCCTACAGTTGTCAGATCCACAAAGACAGGAAATAGCACAGTGCAAACAACCAGGGGCTGGGGAGCTCATGTTCCACAGGGTCAAAATTCAGTCAGGAGAGCATATTATGTACATTCTGTAATAAAGATGCTGAGTTTAAAGCAGCATAAGGGCAAATGCTTTGCATGGTGGTGTGGGCCTGGAAGCACCTGGGAGGCTGAGGCAGGAGGGTCGCCATGAGTTCAAGGCCAGCCTGAGCTACATAGAAGACCCTGTCTCAAAAAATGAAAAAGCAAAAACAAAAAAAGCAGAACAAGGGCAGGGCTGAGCTGAACTCAACACACGGACAATTGCTCAAAAGGCAATCATTTCTTGAGTCCATGAACGGGCACCAGATGACACACAGGGGACCCCCGCACAGGAGATGTGGGTGGCAGACAGTAGGATCCAGGCCCCCACAGGGGTCCCTGTCACAGCAGTCCCTACGGCCCAGTGAGAAATGGAGAAATCAGCCTGGCTCTCAAAAATAAAAGATTTTTAAATTTCCATTAAAAAACTCCTTGGAACATCAGAGAGCAAGAGACTAAACTACAAATAATTCCAGTCTGGGTAATTTGACTGAAGCGGATACAGAAATAAATCCACACAGGAATGGCGCAAATTCTACCTCGACACAGCAAGCATTTCAAACGTCAACTTAAATTGACGTTTGTGCTGGCGAAAGAACTCCTTCATTATTTTTTTCTTATCTTTTTATTTTGTTTTTTCTGTGTTGTTTCATTTGTTTGTTTTCTGAGACAGGCCTCACTGTGTTGCTCAGGCTGATCTATTCCTGGGCCCGAGTGATCCTCCTGCCTCAGCCTCCTGACTATCTGGGGCCTATTATACACATCACCATGGAAGGCTAAGATTGTTCATTCTTTACCCTGGTGACTCTGCTAGAAGCAGCTCCACTATTTCTAAAGCAGAGTGGACAGCCTCACCACCACCATTAAAAACATTAGGATTTTTGCGTCTTGCATAGAGTTGGTACAAAGCCCAGCTCTGGTTTCATTAGCTGTGTGGCCTTGGGCAAGGTAAGTGACCTCTCTGTTCGCTAACAGGAGGATGACTGCACGCCCTCATCATACAGCAGACCCCATGTACAGTGTCATACCCTCCCCTCTCCATTAGCGAAAGCCATCCCATCTCCCACATTCCACTCTCCCGTAAGATCACCACTCCCTCCCAGCTCACAAATGTCCTGTTCTACAAAACTGTGGTCTTCACCCTCCTTTCTGTGTCCAGCTTCTTCTCCTTCTGCTTCTTCGCCATTGATCTGACCGCAGGTGAAAAGACCCTCCTTTCTCCTCCCCTCTCCTATCTTTTGTGACACAACCCTGAAGTCACCCACTCACTTTCTCCGACCTCTTCCTCCTCCCATTCACTAGTTTCTTCCCAGGGAATTTTACAATGTGTGAAAGAGGCCAATAAAGCAATAAACAAGCAATGAATATGTGCGCAACAACCTCCCTGGACAGGAAAACATTATCAAGCTGATGCTCAGAACAGTAATGCCCTGGGTGTGAAGAAAGACAGCAACAAAACTGGGTTGATGTCTGACACCTAGTACGGAAAGGAGAGGCGGAACCCCAGTCCTGAGCATCCCAGAGCCTTAGGGCCACTGAACAGGACCTCGTGTCAGCAGGCAAACGTCACACAGGAAAACTGCCGACAGATACAATTAGCAAAACCCACAATCCCGTGAAGGGAGGGCAGGGATAAGGGGAAAAAATGAGAACCAAGACCTGTCCTGTAAAGCTACAAGATCCCAATGATGAATGCAACTGCACTGTGTACCTAAAATGTACCAATAAACTAAAAAAAAAACACCCACAATCATAAAGAGCGAAACGGAAGATCAGTAAGAGCAAGCAGGAGATGGAGCTGTCTCAGAGGGGAAGGGGATGCAGAGATGGAGGGGGCGGAGGGGAGAGGAGGAGGGGAGAAAGGAATGAAGGTGGACAGCACCAGCTCCACGCGGAAACATGAATACCACGTGCTGCAAACAAGGACTCCCACACATCTGGAAAACCACTGAGGCACTAAAAGGTAACATGGACAGAGAGTGTGAGCAAGAGAAGAAAACTCAGGTGATGAACAAACACATTTTTTTTTTTAAGGTACAACACCGGAGAGCAACCAAAGCAGTGCAAATAGAAACCACCTCAACACCCGGGCTCCTCCCAGCCCCGAGTAAATTCTGAAAGACTCTGCAAACAGCACTCGAGGCTGCCCCAGATGTTCCTCCTCCGGTCCACCACTACGAGGAGCGGTGTGGGTACGACGTTTCCGGAAAGCCATGTGGCAATCGGGAGCCAGAGCCTCTGACCCAGAAACTTCATTTCTGGAAAACAGGCCTGAAGAAATAAATGCTAGATAAAGTTTGAACCCCAGAATGTCTTGATGGAAACTGGAAATGATCCAAACGCAATCCCAGAGAAGCTTAAAGACATTAACACACAACAGATCTCACACACAACAGTACTCACTGGAAGGAAGTGTGCCCAGAAAACTACAATCATCAAGGTTCCCTCTGGCCTAAGACAGATGTTTTGCTTTCTACGCAGTTCTTTTGCCAAATGTCTATCGTGGCCAATTTGACTTTTATGTTCAGACACAAAATAAATCCATGCTCTGCCACTCTCCTTCCTCAGACAAGAGGAACATAGGGACATTCGTTGTTTGGCACAGAAGATAACTAGTGATGGGCCCTGGGGTAAGACCTGACCCGGGACTTGTCTGTGTAAATAAAGTTTTATGGAGACCCCATCCTGTGCTTACACCTGCCCATGGCTGCTTGCCCACTGCAACAGCGGAGTTCACTACACAAGCCTCTCCCTATCCAAGGTTCCCCTTCCCATGATTTCACTCACCCACAGTCAACTGTGGTCTGAATATGCTTACTGGGAAAATGCCAGAAATAAACAAGATTTTACGGTGCACCGTGGCATGGCGCAAACTCGAGTCACCGTGCTGTGGCCCCCCGGGACAGGAATGCTGCCTTTGTCCAGCATCCCCAACCCTGCAGTCACTTAGTAGCCATCAGATTGAGAGTCACGGTGTCACTGTGTTTCTGCAGGGATCTTACGGGACGCTTTGTTACCGTACACGACTCGAAGTGGCTCATTGGTCATTGCTGCCGATCTCTCCTTGTGCCTACTTTATCAATTAAGCTTCACCATAGGTACGTGCACATCATATTGGGTTCAGTGTCATTTGTGGCCTCAGAGATTGTGAAACTGACCGTCCGAGGTGGTGCCTCCAGGGCCCCCAGCCCCTGGTCTGTAAGGACCCCCACACAGTGGGACGGGAGCTCTGGGGGACCAAGGCAGCTTTATCCAGATTGCTAGATGCTCCCCACTGCTCCCCATAGAAGAACCAACCCTGTCCTCTGCGTATTCAAGGGATCCAGGGCCACCGGTCCCACAGAATCATCTCGCAACCATCCCGCCACCCGACTCGTGGAGAAACTGTCCTGCACGAACCTGGCCCCCGGTGCCAAGGAGGTCAGGGACCGCTTCCTCCCGGATGAGGGGCCGCTGCGCTCCAGCCAAGAGCACTCGCCATCTGAGGCTCTGCGGAGCGTTGGCCGCCTGTCATGCGCGAACGCCCCCGGCCCCAGCCTCGCAGCCTCCATTCGGAAGGGCGAGGAGAAGCCGGGTGCCCACGTACCTTTCTGACAGTGTCTGTGCATCCAGCAGCGCTCGATGAACTGCCCGTGGAGGACCGTCGCGGGACAGCTGGTCTTGCCCTTCGTGGTGCCCGGGCAGATGTCCCCACATTCCTCGTTGTCATCTTTGTTCAGCACGATGTAATTGTCCTCCACGGAATCCAGGACGCGGGACCAGTCGATGGTGGCCAAGTAGCAGAGCTCCTTGCTCTTCTCGATGCGCACGGAGCCGCGCGTGATGTTCACGAGGCTGTACAGCCCCAGCTCCTTCAGGTGAACCATCTCAAAGATGACCAGCGCGTAGC
This sequence comes from Fukomys damarensis, assembly GCF_012274545.1. Classification (NCBI taxonomy): domain Eukaryota; kingdom Metazoa; phylum Chordata; class Mammalia; order Rodentia; family Bathyergidae; genus Fukomys; species Fukomys damarensis. The sequence continues at coordinate 3,483,187 of NW_022900927.1, read as the reverse complement.
TGAAGAAGAGGTGGGAGCCGCGGATGACCGTGAGGTTGGGGAACAGGTCCCTCAGGCTCTCGAGCCCGTAGACCCGAAAGAGCAGCAAGTAGTCGGTGATCGTGACGAGTTTGGGGAAACTGAGGTCTCGGAAGTCCTCCGGCTTCGTCTTGAACATCAAGAGTATCTGCAGGTGCCCCTCGATGATGGAACAGTTCTCCAGACTGTGCAGCCTGGGGAGGTTGTTGCGGATGTCCATGCCTGGGCACACAAGAAGTAAAAACAGGAGGAGAGCGAAGAGAGGTGAGCAGACACGCCCCGGCCGGGTGGTCCCTGCTCTGGGCCACGCGGAGTCAGATACTTCCTCCCCGACCTGATTTTGGGCCCAGCACCGGGACTACCGGGATAGTAAGGTGGTTCTATTTTCAGTCCTTCAAGAAGGTCCCGACAGCATCTGCTCACCCTAACCCTAACCCTCTTCTCACCTGCCTGGCTACCTTACTGCCTTCTTGGCCACAGACATCAGACCGAGGCTCCCTCGGTGGATCGATGGATAAAGGAAATTAGACGCGGACATTGGTAGGGGAGACGGATTCGGGCCCACGAGGGGTGGGATTCTGCCCCGCAGCAACACGGCGGATCACGGAGCACAGTACATTAAGGTGCAGGAAGGCGGATGCGGACGCTAAAAACAGGCTGTTTGCAGAGAAACCAAGCAGAGCGGTGGCTATCAGAGGCGGAGGAGGAGGAGGAGAGAGAAGCTGGCCGCGGGACAGAGTTACAGGCAGGTAGAAGGAACCAGTTCCAGTGCCCCGGCCTGTGTGGACAGCAAGCAGCATTGTGTGGTGTGAGAAACGATCGCATTACTCCGTGCACGCTTAGATGTTTCTGAAGTGTTTGACACTCACGAAAGAGGACTTCAGAGCCGCTTCAGAAAGGGCCAAGAATGATGGGACCAGTATGTTTCAAGCGAGGGAGAGGATTTCAAGAAGGACTCACGGCAGCGTGTGTTCTACTGTAATAATTCTGTGACTTCAACGGTCCCTAATCTTTCAATCACATCCCAACCCTCCAGGGCAGCTACGAGAGATATTTCTGACGCTCTCGCCACCGAGAAATCACACGTGTCCGAGGCGACGGGATCACATGTGTTGTCAACACATATGAAGTTTTCACACTGTCCGGCACAGCTACGTGCAACAACTCCACGCCCATTGTAATCACTGAAAGACAAATTTAGAAACAAAGGAGAAACAGGGACGGTGCCAGCCTCGTGGGTGTGAGCTCTGGGCGCTGAGTCCCGAAGCCTGCAGAGGCCCCGGTGAGAGGCTTTCCCCAGAGCACCCAGGCCTAAGTTTCTGCTTTCCAAAGGCCAAGGCAGGTGACTCCTCTGGCAGGCTCCGTGAAAGCCTCACAATCACCGCTCTGCTCTGACATAGCAGGGACAATAGGATTAAGCAGTGTTGAGCAACACAGCAGGCGCGGAAGGGGGAAAAGGCCACCGTGTGCCCGGCGCATCCACGAGGAAGACCTTCAGGAAATGGGCAGCGGGGACAGAGGCGCCCGCATCCGCCACGGGGCCGGGAAGGCTGGACGCGTTCGTGTTGTTACTGGCTGACTCGACTTTTCCGGCCTGACTTCCTGGCTCAAGATCAAGGCCTCATTACCTCTCACCTGGGTGGGGCAAGAGCTTTCCCAGGGAGTCTGATCTCGGTGCCCGCTGCACAAAAATCCTACAGGTTCCTCCTCATAAAGGGGGAGACTCCCAGGCTCCGACACCCGCTGTGGCTCCCCATGACCCTGTACTTCACTCTCACGGCCCTCAGGATCCCACCCCTGCCCTGAGCCCCACTGAACAGCCTGCCGATGGCTCTCGCCCAACTCCAAGACTCTGCGTCCCCTCTGTCACGTGTCCTGTGAGGGAAAAGAAATGAGCTCGGCCCACAGCTGACCTGTGCTGAGGCTCTGTCCGTGCTGGCCGTGCCGTTGCTGTTGATTTCCCCGCATGTCCACAGTCCTCTCTGAGCTGCTCTATCTTCCGCCTGGCAAAGCCCTTTGTCCCTTAGTTCCCTAAGTGCCACCCGTCAATCCCCATCCAGCTTAAATTCCTCCTCCTACGGGCAGCCTGCCCTGAGGACCATTCCTTCCTATCTGGGTCTTTCTCTTTGCCTTGTACCCCTTAAGTGTGAGTTAACACTTGGCAGAGTCTCCCTTGGCAGAGTCTCCCTATAGACACACACACACACACACACACACACACACACTCAGTACCCAGACTATAAGGCTCGGTACACAACCCCTGCTTGTTTTATTCCGAGACACTAGGCCTTCATCCAGTATCTCTGAGGCAAACCATCCACCCTGAGAATCACCCACAAAAGAAGCACAGATTAGAAAGAAACTGCAAAAGCAACCAATCGCTTGGGGAGAAGAAAGCCACCGTGTCCCTTGCTCACGGTCCCCGCAGAACAGATTAAGCCACACACTCGCTCTAGAGGAAGGAGGAGAGAAAGGCCCTGTCCCAGGCCCCTGGAAACGGCCACCTTCTCTGACATTTGCTATTCCTGGCCCGAACCCACCAGGGCCCCACAGAAGCCAACCCCAGCCTGGAAGGCAGATTCAGGGGACAGGGACACCGCTTCCAGCCCCAGTCACACCCACAGTGTCCACACAGCAGCAGCGACACTGCCCAAGGAGCTCCGTCCCTCCCTCCCCGCTGCAGATGAGAAAACATAAGCTCTGAGTACTGGTCTGAGACAGACCAGCAGGGACAGGCAGGGTGGCCA
>NW_022900927.1:3466069-3479922 GCF_012274545.1 Fukomys damarensis | reverse complement strand
TCCCAGGCCAGGTTTCCTCCTCTGTGAAATGGGGATAACACACTCCCACAGGCTGAGGGGTGGCGACCATGAGCAGCACTTGACGAGTGCTTACATAGCATGTGCTCAGCCAGCATCAGCTATCTGATGATCAGCTATCTTCTTGACTATCAGTCAGGCATCATGACGGAGCTAGGAACTCCACAGGAAGCACCAACATCCCTGTCCCTGTCTCCAGGAGAGCTCAGTCTCGCAGGAGGCAGCTAACTCATGATGAATAAGAACAGCTTCCTCCTTGGTTAATTCTCTCCCTCCCCCCCTCCCCCCTCCTCTCTCCCGTGCATTTCACCACCTTTCAGAATGAGCACAGAAGTACAACAAGAAGCGGGAGGAAGGGAGAGGGAGGAAGGAAGAGGAGGAAAAACAAAAAAAGAAGAGGAGGTGGTTTTAATAGGAAGCTAAACCAGGCCTGGTGGCACACGCCTGTCATCCCAGCACTCAGAAGGCTGAGACAGGAGGATTGCTGTGAGTTCAAGGCCAGCCTGGACTACACAGCAAGATCATGTCTCAAACAACAACAAAACAGGAAGCTAAACATTCTGCCTCAAATCTAACCCTCAACACCATACACCTAAATGTCTGACACCTGATGATGATCTGCAAACGGAGCAACTCAACTTTCAGGGACCCTAAGGCGAAGACAGGATTGCAGAGGCAGGGCGGAGGGTCCCCCGGCTCGGCTGCCCGTGTCTGCCCGCGTCCTTGCTCATCAGTTAGTTCCCCTGGCACTCGCCGGCCCCTGGCCTCACCCATCTCTTTGACCGGCAGGGAGCAGCTGAGGTGTCCTCCCCGAGAGCAAACGCCAGCGGGTTTGGCCAGAGCAGCTGGTCAGCCAGGCCCTGGCTTCCACTTCCTCAAAATGCCCAGCGCTGGAGATTCCAGCCCAGTCCGAGCTGCGCCCCCTGGGGGTCGGGATGCCCTCCCTCGGGGGTCGTCACGCCCCAGGAGGTGGGTGGGAGACCGTCGGAGGCCAGAGTCAGAAACAGGGCCAGATTCGGCCAGCGGCGGGGCCCCCAGGAAGGGCGAACCCACAGAATGCGCCCCACGAGGAGCCCCACTTTCCAGGGAGGGAAACTGCAACTCGGACGCACAGAGACAGAGCCAGAAGTCAGTGCCTGAACCGGAAGTCAGTGCCGGAACAGGAAAGCCGATTCTGAGCACTTCCACAACCATCAGAAAATGGCTGTAGCGAGGCTGACCTTTGGGCCCTAAGGAGACTCCAGCCTCGGGACTGTTCTACGACCTGAAGCCAGAAAAGGGCGGCATCTCCCGAGTCCTGCCTCTGGCAACTGCCCCTCCCCGGTGACTCTTTGGTCCCATTCTCGGTGTCTGCATGGGCCACCATCTTGGCAGCCTCAGGGACCAGGGTCAGTCCCTTCCACACCCTCAGACCACAAATGAGGACCCATCCCGGATGCCTCAGGAAGCTGACAAGAGAGGATGAAGGCCAAGATACCTAACAAGATATTTGAGAAGACTCGGGGTGGGGGAAGAATAGCTGACACACTTTTCATGCGTCTGCTTCTATTCCTCTAAGATGGGACTACCTTCTAAAGGCTCATTTTGGTCGGTTTTATGTTTTAAAACTCCAGCAGACATTAAACAATCCTCTCAAAGCCAGGGCAACAAGGTCAACATAAGCATTTTAAAAGCTACAGCCATGTTCATAGCAGCAAGATCCATAGTTGTTAAAACATGGAAGTAACCCAAGCATTCAAAGGTTGAAGGGAATAGTATTTAGCGATGAAAAGGAAAGAAGTCAGGACACACACTACAGTACAGGTGAACTTGAGGATGTGATGGTCAGTAAAAAAGCCAGACACAAAGGACACACTGCCAAGAGATCCCTACAGTTGTCAGATGCACAAAGACAGGAAATAGAACAGTGCAAACCAGGGGCTGGGGAGCTCATGTTCCACAGGGTCAAAATTCAGTCAGGAGAGCATATTATGTACATTATGTAATAAAGATGCTGAGTTTAAAGCAGCATAAGGGCAAAAAGCTTTGCATGGTGGTGTGGGCCTGGAAGCACCTGGGAGGCTGAGGCAGGAGGGTCGCCATGAGTTCAAGGCCAGCCTGAGCTACATAGAAGACCCTGCCTCAAAAAATGAAAAAGCAAAAACAAAAAAAGCAGAACAAGGGCAGGGCTGAGCTGAACTCAACACACAGGGACAATTGCTCAAAAGGCAATCATTTCTTGAGTCCATGAACGGGCACCAGATGACACACAGGGGACCCCCGCACAGGAGAGGTGGGTGGCAGACAGGATCCAGGCCCCCACAGGGGTCCCTGTCACAGCAGTCCCTACGGCCCAGTGAGAAATGGAAAAATCAGCCCGGCTCTCAAAAATAAAAGATTTTTAAATTTCCATTAAAAAACTCCTTGGAACATCAGAGAGCAAGAGACTAAACTACAAATAATTCCAGTCTGGGTAATTTGACTGAAGCGGATACAGAAATAAATCCACACAGGAATGGCGCAAATTCTACCTCGACACAGCAAGCATTTCAAACGTCAACTTAAATTTGGAGAAATCAGTGCTGGCGAAAGAACTCCTTCATTATTTTTTTCTTATCTTTTTATTTTGTTTTTTCTGTGTTGTTTTGTTTGTTTGTTTTCTGAGACAGGCCTCACTGTGTTGCTCAGGCTGATCTATTCCTGGGCCCAAGTGATCCTCCTGCCTCAGCCTCCTGACTATCTGGGGCCTATTATACACATCGCCATGGAAGGCTAAGATTGTTCATTCTTTACCCTGGTGACTCTGCTAGAAGCAGCTCCACTATTTCTAAAGCAGAGTGGACAGCCTCACCACCACCATTAAAAACATTAGGATTTTTGCGTCTTGCATAGAGTTGGTACAAAGCCCAGCTCTGGTTTTATTAGCTGTGTGGCCTTGGGCAAGGTAAGTGACCTCTCTGTTCGCTGACGGGAGGATGACTGCACGCCCTCATCATACAGCAGACCCCATGTACAGTGTCATACCCTCCCCTCTCCATTAGCGAAAGCCATCCCGTCTCCCACATTCCACTCTCCGGTAAGATCACCACTCCCTCCCAGCTCACAAATGTCCTGTTCTACAAAACTGTGGTCTTCACCCTCCTTTCTGTGTCCAGCTTCTTCTCCTTCTGCTTCTTCGCCATTGATCTGACCGCAGGTGAAAAGACCCTCCTTTCTCCTCCCCTCTCCTATCTTTTGTGACACAACCCTGAAGTCACCCACTCACTTTCTCCGACCTCTTCCTCCTCCCATTCACTAGTTTCTTCCCAGGGAATTTTACAATGTGTGAAAGAGGCCAATAAAGCAATAAACAAGCAATGAATATGTGCGCGCAACAACCTCCCTGGACAGGAAAACATTATCAAGCTGATGCTCAGAACAGTAATGCCCTGGGTGTGAAGAAAGACAGCAACAAAACTGGGTTGATGTCTGACACCGAGTACGGAAAGGAAAGGCGGAACCCCAGTCCTGAGCATCCCAGAGCCTTAGGGCCACTGAACAGGACCTCGTGTCAGCAGGCAAACGTCACACAGGAAAACTGCGGACAGATACAACTAGCAAAACCCACAATCCCATGAAGGGAGGGCAGGGATAAGGGGAAAAAATGAGAACCAAGACCTGTCCTGTAAAGGTACAAGATCACAATGATGAATGCAACTGCACTGTGTATCTAAAATGTACCAATAAACTAAAAAAAAAACAACCCACAATCATAAAGAGTGAAACGGAAGATCAGTAAGAGCAAGCAGGAGATGGAGCTGTCTCAGAGGGGAAGGGGATGCAGAGATGGAGCGGGCGGAGGGGAGAGGAGGAGGTGAGAAAGGAATGAAGGTGGACAGCACCAGCTCCACGCGGAAACATGAATACCACGTGCTGCAAACGAGGACTCCCAAAAATCTGGAAAACCACTGAGGCACTAAAAGATAACATGGACAGAGGATGTGAGCAAGAGAAGAAAACCCAGGTGATAAACAAACACATTTTTTTTTTTTTAAGGTACAACACCGGACAGCAACCAAAGCAGTGCAAATAGAAACCACCTCAACACCCGGGCTCCTCCCAGCCCCGAGTAAATTCTGAAAGAATCTGCGAACAGCACTCGAGGCTGCCCCAGATGTTCCTCCTCCGGTCCACCACTACGAGGAGCGGTGTGGGTACGACGTTTCCGGAAAGCCATGTGGCAATCGGGAGCCAGAGCCTCTGACCCAGAAACTTCATTTCTGGAAAACAGGCCTGAAGAAATAAATGCTAGATAAAGTTTGAACCCCAGAATGTCTTGATGGAAACTGGAAATGATCCAAACGCAATCCCAGAGAAGCTTAAAGACATTAACACACAACAGATCTCACACACAGCAGTACTCACTGGAAGGAAGTGTGCCCAGAAAACCACAATCATCAAGGTTCCCTCTGGCCTAAGACAGATGTTTTGCTTTCTACACAGTTCTTTTGCCAAATGTCTATCATGGCCAATTTGACTTTTATGTTCAGACACAAAATAAATCCATGCTCTGCCACTCTCCTTCCTCAGACAAGAGGAACATAGGGGCATTCGTTGTTTGGCACAGAAGATAACTAGTGATGGGCCCTGGGGTAAGACCTGACCCGGGACTTGTCTGTGTAAATAAAGTTTTATGGAGACCCCATCCTGTGCTTACACCTGCCCATGGCTGCTTGCCCACTGCAACAGCGGAGTTCACTACACAAGCCTCTCCCTATCCAAGGTTCCCCTTCCCATGATTTCACTCACCCACAGTCAACTGTGGTCTGAATATGCTTACTGGGAAAATGCCAGAAATAAACAAGATTTTACGGTGCACCGTGGCATGGCGCAAATTCGAGTCACCGTGCTGTGGCCCCCCGGGACAGGAATGCTGCCTTTGTCCAGCATTCCCACCCCGCAGTCACTTAGTAGCCATCGAGGGTATCAGATTGAGAGTCACGGTGTCACTGTGTTTCTGCAGGGATCTTACGGGACGCTTTGTTACCATACACAACTCGAAGTGGCTCAGTGGTCATTGCTGCCAATCTCTCCTTGTGCCTACTTTATCAATGAAGCTTCACCATGGTATGTACACATCATATTGGGTTCAGTGTCGTTTGTGGCCTCAGAGATTGTGAAACTGACCGTCCGAGGTGGTGCCTCCAGGGTCCCCAGCCCCTGGTCTGTAAGGACCCCCCCACACAGTGGGACGGGAGCTCTGGGGGACCAAGGCAGCTTTATCCAGATTGCTAGATGCTCCCCGCTGCTCCCCGTAGGAGAACCAACCCTGTCCTCTGCGTATTCAAGGGATCCAGGGCCACCGGTCCCACAGAATCATCTCGCAACCATCCCACCACCCGACTCGTGGAGAAACTGTCCTGCACGAACCTGGCCCCCAGTGCCAATGAGGTCAGGGACCGCTTCCTCCCGGACGAGGGGCCACTGCGCTCCAGCCAAGAGCACTCGCCATCCGAGGCTCTGCAGAGCGTTGGCCGCCTGTCATGCGCGAATGTCCCGGGCCCCGGCCTCGCAGCCTCCATTCGGAAGGGCGAGGAGAAGCCGGGTGCCCACGTACCTTTCTGACAGTGTCTGTGCGTCCAGCAGCGCTCGATGAACTGCCCGTTGAGGACCGTTGCGGGACAGCTGGTCTTGCCCTTCGCGGTTCCCGGGCAGATGTCCCCACATTCCTCGTTGTCATCTTTGTTCAGCACGATGTAATTGTCCTCCACGGAATCCAGGACGCGGGACCAGTCGATGGTGGCCAAGTAGCAGAGCTCCTTGCTCTTCTCGATGCGCACGGAGCCGCGCGTGATGTTCACGAGGCTGTACAGCCCCAGCTCCTTCAGGTGAACCATCTCAAAGATGACCAGCGCGTAGCTGAAGAAGAGGCGGGAGCCGCGGATGACCGTGAGGTTGGGGAACAGGTCCCTCAGGCTCTCGAGCCCGTAGACCCGAAAGAGCAGCAAGTAGTCGGTGATCGTGACGAGTTTGGGGAAACTGAGGTCTCGGAAGTCCTCCGGCTTCGTCTTGAACATCAAGAGTATCTGCAGGTGCCCCTCGATGATGGAACAGTTCTCCAGACTGTGCAGCCTGGGGAGGTTGTTGCGGATGTCCAGGCCCGGGCACACTAGAAGTAAAAACAGGAGGAGAGCGAAGAGAGGTGAGCAGACACGCCCCAGCCGGGTGGTCCCCGCTCTGGGCCACGCGGAGTCAGACACTTCCTCCCCGACCTGATTTTGGGCCCAGCACCAGGACTACCGGGATAGTAAGGTGGTTCTATTTTCAGTCCTTCAGGAAGGTCCCGACAGCATCTGCTCACCCTAACCCTAACCCTCTTCTTCTCACCTGCCTGGCTACTTTACTGCCTTCTTGGCCACAGACATCAGACCGAGGCTCCCTCGGTGGATCGATGGATAAAGGAAATTAGACGCGGACATTGGTAGGGGAGACGGATTCGGGCCCACGAGGGGTGGGATTCTGCCCCGCAGCAACACGGCGGATCACGGAGCACAGTACGTTAAGGCGCAGGAAGGCGGATGCGGAGGCTAAAAACAGGCTGTTTGCAGAGAAACCAAGCAGAGCGGTGGCTATCAGAGGCAGAGGAGGAGGAGGAGAGAGAAGCTGGCCGCGGGACAGAGTTACAGGCAGGTAGAAGGAACCAGTTCCACCGCCCCGGCCTGTGTGGACAGCAAGCAGCATTGTGTGGTGTGAGAAACGACCGCATTACTCCGTGCACGCTTAGATGTTTCTGAAGTGTTTGACACTCACGAAAGAGGACTTCAGAGCCGCTTCAGAAAGGGCCAAGAATGATGGGACCAGTATGTTTCAAGCGAGGGAGAGGATTTCAAGAAGGACTCACGGCAGCGTGTGTTCTACTGTAATAATTCTGTGACTTCAACGGTCCCTAATCTTTCAATCACATCCCAACCCTCCAGGGCAGCTACGAGAGATATTTCTGACGCTCTCGCCACCGAGAAATCACACATGTCCAAGGCGACGGGATCACACGTGTTGTCAACATATATGAAGTTTTCACACTGTCCGGCAGGGGTACGTGCAACAACTCCACGCCCATTGTAATCACTGAAAGACAAATTTAGAAACAAAGGAGAAACAGGGACGGTGCCAGCCTCGTGGGTGTGAGCTCTGGGCGCTGAGTCCCGAAGCCTGCAGAGGCCCCGGTGAGAGGCTTTCCCCAGAGCACCCAGGCCTAAGTTTCTGCTTTCCAAAGGCCAAGGCAGGTGACTCCTCTGGCAGGCTCCGTGAAAGCCTCACAATCACCGCTCTGCTCTGACACAGCGGGGACAATAGGATTAAGCAGTGTTGAGCAACACAGCAGGTGCGGAAGGGGGAAAAGGCCACCGTGTGCCCGGCGCATCCACGAGGAAGACCTTCAGGAAATGGGCAGCGGGGACAGAGGCGCCCGCATCCGCCACGGGGCTGGGAAGGCTGGAAGCGTTCGTGTTGTTACTGGCTGACTCGACTTTTCCAGCCTGCCTTCCTGGCTCAAGATCAAGGCCTCATTACCTCTCACCTGGGTGGGGCAAGAGCTTTCCCAGGGAGTCTGATCTCGGTGCCCGCTGCACAAACATCCTACAGGTTCCTCCTCATAAAGGAGGAGACTCCCAGGCTCCGACACCCGCTATGGCTCCCCATGACCCTGTACTTCACTCTCACAGCCCTCAGGATCCCACCCCTGCCCTGAGCCCCACTGAACAACCTGCCGATGGCTCTCGCCCAACTCCAAGACTCTGCGTCCCCTCTGTCACGTGTCCTGTGAGGGAAAAGAAATGAGCTCGGCCCACAGCTGACCTGTGCTGAGGCTCTGTCCGTACTGGCCGTGCCGTTGCTGTTGATTTCCCCGCATGTGCACGGTCCTCTCTGAGCTGCTCTATCTTCCGCCTGGCAAAGCCCTTTGTCCCTTAGTTCCCTAAGTGCCACCCGTCAATCCCCATCCAGCTTAAATTCCTCCTCCTAAAGGGCAGCCTGCCCTGAGGACCATTCCTTCCTATCTGGGTCTTTCTCTTTGCCTTGCACCCCTTAAGTGTGAGTTAACACTTGGCAGAGTCTCCCTGCCAACACACACACACACACACACACACACACACTCAGTACCCAGACTATAAGGCTCGGTACACAACCCCTGCTTGTTTTATTCCGAGACACTAGGCCTTCATCCAGTATCTTTGAGGCAAACCATCCACCCTGACAACCACCCACAAAAAGAAGCACAGATTAGAAAGAAACTGCAAAAGCAACCAATCTCTTGGGTAGAAGAAAGCCACCGTGTCCCTTGCTCACGGTCCCCGCAGAACAGATTAAGCCACACACTTGCTCTAGAGGAAGGAGGAGAGAAAGGCCCTGTCCCAGGCCCCTGGAAACGGCCACCTTCTCTGACATTTGCTATTCCTGGCCCGAACCCACCAGGGCCCCACAGAAGCCAACCCCAGCCTGGAAGGCAGGTTCAGGGGACAGGGACACCGCTTCCAGCCCCAGTCACACCCACAGTGCCCACACAGCAGCAGCGACACTGCCCAAGGAGCTCCGTCCCTCCCTCCCCGCTGCAGGTGAGAAAACATAAGCTCTGAGTACTGGTCTGAGACAGACCAGCAGGGACAGGCAGGGTGGCCAGAGTTAGCAATTCATTCGAATTTCAGGTTTTTTAAAAAATAAAATTTTCACCGGGCGTGGTGCAGCATGCCTATAATCCCAGCACTTGGGAGGCTGAGGCAGAAGGATCGCTGCAAGCTCATAGCCAGCTGCGCCTACAATGTGAGTTTGAGTCCAGCCTGAACTGCATACTGAAACACAGTCTCAAAAAGACAAAAAATAAAATAAAATAAAATAAAATAATAAATATTTTAAAATAAGTATATCCCATGCAATGTTTGGGATATACTGAACCTTAAAAGTTATTCTTTGTACAGCCAGGCATGGTGGTGCTTGCCTGTAATCCCAGGACTCTGACAGAGGCTGAGGCAGGAGGATCACAATTTCAAGCCCAGCCTGGGCAATTCAGCGTCTTAGTGAGATTATCTCAAAAACTGCCGGGTGTTGTGGTGAATGATTATCAGCCCAGCACTCAGGAGGGTGAAGCAGGAGGATCATCCTCAGTTTGAGGCCAGGATGGGGCTACGTACTGAATTCAGTAATAGCCTGAACTACACAGTGAGATCTTCTCTCAAGAATAAATGAAATAGCATAAAAAGGGCTAGGGACGTAGCTCACTGTGAAGACTCTGGGTTCAATCTCCAGTACTGTGAACACACACACACACACACACACACACACACACACACACATATAGAATTTAGTTTTCTATATGAGATTCACATTTAAATGTGAGTCCTATATTCCACAGGCCATATCTCTGGCTTCTCAAACTTGAACTTCACAGTCTGTTTTTGTTTTTGTTTTCGGTACTGGGGATCGAACTCAGGACCTTGCACTTGCAAGGCAGGCGGCGGCACCACTGAGCTAAATCCCCAGCTCACAGTCTGTTTTTTTATGACACAGGCATGCACACTACAAAGAACACCTGTCCACCTGTCCACCTGTCCTGGGCTTTGGAGGAACCCGAGTCAGAACAAGCCGGGGACGTGGAGGGCACAGTGGTTAGCACAGCTACCTTCCAAAGACGCAGCACCGAGCCCCTCAGAGATTCCTGGCGGGGGTATTAAAGGTGCAGCCACTTGGGGAAAACCTAGCACTTCCTCAAGATATTAAATGAAGAGCCGTCAGAAAATCCAGCAATTCCACTCCTAGGGTATACACCCAGGAAAAGTGAAAAGAATCTGCATGCAAATGTCTGTAACAGAGCTCTTCAGAAAAGCCCAAACTGGAAGTCAGCTGTATTGGCTTCAACCTAAAGTGTCCCCCAAAATTCTTGCGGGTCTGGAAGGTGACTGGATCATGGCGGCACTACAGTCACCTGCGGATTCATCCACGCCTGTGTTCTCGGCTGAAGGAGCTGCTGGGAGATGGGACCTGGTGGAAGTGGGCCACTGGGACTGTGACCCAGCAGGGTGTGTCTCTGCCCCCACCCCTCCCTTCTCTCTCTGCTTCCTGGCTGCCGTGACGTGAGCCTCTCCCTGCGCCCAGGCCCTTCCGCCATCTTGTTTCTGCCATCTTGTTTCATTTCCGCCTGGGAGTCAGCAGACCATGGACTAAACCCTTGAGCCAAAATAATCCTCCTTTAAACCACAGGTATTGGGTATTGAGTCCCGAGGATGGATGTATGTCAAAGACGGCCCCCCATGGTACCTGCTAGAACACGGACAGGCCCTGAAAGGCATCATACTCGGTGAAAGGGCCAGGCACGGAAGGCCACAGAGTACATGATTCCAGATGCCCAGAATAGGCAAATCTACACAGACAAAAAAAACCAACCAACCAACCAACAAACAAAAAACAGAAGCGAGGTTGCCAGGAGCTGGGGGAGGGGATGGGGAAATCAGCCCTGAGGGGTGTGGAGATTCTTTGGGGGAATCACGAAAAAGCTCTAAAATTAACCGTGGTGATGGTTGTACAAGTCTGGCTGTACCTTGAAACCATCAAATTACACGCTTGAAGTCAAGGTTACTACAAAGAGACGTTAAACGGCCATAACAACACAAGACCATGACAAACCGCTTGGCTTTCTTCAAGCTCCAGTTTTTTGCGTTTTTTTTTTTTTTTTTCCTTCTTCAATCTCCTGTTTGGTTTTACTTTTTCTCTTTTTATCTCCTGTCAATCTAGCTCTCAACCCATTAAAGCCAACTTGTCCCTATTAGTCAAAGACAATAGAGCAATTTACTGCCAGGACCGAGAAATTCCCCAGGAGGTTAGAAAAGGTGCCAGAGAGAGAGAGAGAGAGAGACACACAGAGAGAGAGAAAGAGAGAGAAACCTCTGCTGGCTTCTGCCCACAAGCCAGGACAAGTCCAGTTCCTGGTAAGAGGCACCTGGGTCACGGCCTCTCTCAGGCGGGCAGAGGAGGGGAGCGGGTTGCAGGATCCTCAGAGCCTACTGTGGCAAGAGCTTGGCCCATGCTCCGAAGCACACATCCCCCTGCTGAATTGTAAAAATAACCCTGGAGGAGGTGCTGCTCCTCCCCCCACATGTACATGTCTATGTAGACATAGCTGTAGTTTTTTGTTTTGTTTTGTTTTTTAAGTATTGAGTATCGTACCCAAGGCCTCACACATGCTAGGCAAGTGCTCTACCACTGAGCAACATCCCCAGACCTTTTAAACACAAGCTCTCCCTAAATTGACCAGGCTGGTTTTGAACTTGCAATCCCCCTGCCTCAGCCTTCCGAGTAGCTGGGATGACAGGTTTCCATGCACATTTTTGTGAGAAACAAATGGTACCAATGGGACCGTGGCCCTATCGTTAAGTCCAGCCCAGCCAGCAAATAAATGTATCAACCGTATTCATGGACTGCTGTACTGTGGTTTTACTTTCTTCATTCTTGCTAAAATATGCGTAAGGCCAGGCATAGTGGAGCACACCTGTATCCCAGCATTCTGGGAGGCTGAGGCAGGAGGATCACAGGCTCAGAGTCCAGCCTCGGCAACTTAACAGCCTCATGAGACCCTGTCTTGTAAAAATTTTAAAAGGACTGGAGATGTACGTCAATGCTAAGGTCCTGGGTTCAATCACTGGGAAGAGGGGTGGAGCAGAGAGACAGAGAGAAAGAGGAGGAAGGAAAAAGAAAAAAATGGGAGAAAATGAAAAAATGGAAATGTGTTTGTAAAGGGGAAGGGGAGGAGGGGGTAAAGGGAGGGCAGGGACAAGGGGAAAAAATGAGAACCAAGACCTGTCATGTAAAGGTACAAGATCCCAATCATGACTGTAACTGTACTGTATCCCTAAAATGTACCAATAAACTCAATGAGAAAAAAAAAAAAACAAAAGAGGAGGAGGAAGGGAAGAAAAGTTGGGTTATAAGGAAAAGGGAGGTCCATATATTCAAATTAGTCTAAACACAGTCTAGAGTTTTCTAATTGCAGAGTCCACTTTTATTGTTTGTTTGGTTTGATTTGGTTTACTGCGCTGTTACTGCGCTGGGTATTGAGCCCAGAGACCTTGCACTGACCTACATTTCCAGTCTTTTAAATTTTTTTTCTATTTTGAGACAGGGTCTCTTAATTTGCTAATTTGCCCAGGATGGGTATAAACCTGTGACCCTCCTGGCTCAAGCTCCCAGACTGCTAGGATGACAAGTGTGTACTACCGTGCCCAACTGTGTACTGACTTCTTTCTACCTAAATGAATTAAGGTGGTGGGAAAGCGTGTGTTGACGTTTACGGCAGTTAGCATTCGACAAAACTGAAAAATTCATTCTCACCGGCCACAATTTCGAGGGCTGAAGAGGCAGATGCGGCTGTCACACTGGACAGAGTTGAGATGCATTTCCCTTGGTCTTACTGGACAGCGCTAGTCCTCGATTCCTAGGAATCAGAATTTTCCAGGAGGAGAGAAGCTTGGTAAAGTCTTGAAAAGTGTTTCCTCTTCCCTTATTTTGCCCTCCACCGTGAGAAGAGCAGGGGGAGGTAGAACAAGAAAGGCAGGGAAAGAAGAATCTAGAAGATTCTGGAAATCTGGCGAGTCCCTACACCTTTCTGTCCTCCGTATCCCCAACGCCGCTGCTCCTCTGTCTCAGGGTTCTTCAAACGCGCCCCGCTGACCTATGCTGGGGCCCATATGTCCCTTTCTGCGTTATTTCCAGTCTTAGAACAGCTTCCTCCTAAACTCAGGGGTCCTGCCTCAACAAGGCTGGCGTACAAGTGTCAGGTCTCTCCCCACACCAGTTTTAGAAACCCACCGGATCGACTTCTCGCCCCTGCTCTGATGCCCCTGTGTGACGTGGATGCGTGGATGGAAACTGGGGAATCAGAAACCCTTAAAGATTCTGTAACCTGGGCAGGGTGCTGCAAGCCCTTGGTCCTGTAAGCCCAGCACTCAAGAGGCTGAGGCAGGAGGGTCCCTTCGAGTTGGAGGCCAGCCTGGGTTACATAGTGAGACAATGCCTCAAAAATGGGGGCGGGGGCTAAGGAGCAAGCAGCAGCCTCCGGGCACCTGGATTCTAACTCGGGTTCCGGAACCAGCAAGTCAGCCATGAGGAAATCACCCTTGTAGCCCTTCAACAAATGTCCCAGGCATCCGAGTGTGCTAGACATCACGGGCGCAGGAGGAGGCGACAACAGAGTAAGGAAGTCATTTATCAATAGAATAAACAGGCAGCAATGTGGCAGCAGGCAGAGCGAAAAGACAAAAGCAACAGAACAAACTTCACAAACTCGAGGTCGGCGAGCCTGGGTGGCAAGGCGAGCTTTGCCCCTCAGCAGCTGTAAGGCAGTGAGCGGGTGACTCAAACCTCTGGGTTTCGGCTCTCCTGGCATGGTCGAGTGGAAGAGCAGACAGCAGGTAGACAGACGGCAAGGAGGGCAGGAGACAGAGTAGAAGCCAGCCCGGGGCCCCAGAGAAAACGATCCATGCTGCGCAGAGCTGAGCTAAGTTACAGAGCCACTGTGCCGGGCCAGGGACCGTCAGCAATACAGGTTCTGCTGGCCCAAGCACGCAACAGTGCCCTTTGCAGGTGTCACACTCCGGCACTACCCACAGCCCCCAGAATGGAAGCAACCTAGCTGCCCCTCCACGGGGTAGTCCGAGCAACCCCAGTCCAGGGCCAGCAGCCTCAGCACCGTCTGCTGGGAGGCACAGGTTCTGGGACGTCTCCCCCTGCCGACTCACAGACCACGGAGATGGGGGGCCCGGGAACCTGGGTCTCCCTGGGGCCTCCCAGATGGCCTGGCACCCAATCGGGCCTCGGCGACAGTGATATAACTGTGA
>NW_022900927.1:3459927-3465770 GCF_012274545.1 Fukomys damarensis | reverse complement strand
AGGGGGAACAGAAAGGAATGAAGATGCAAAATGTGTAGGGACCAATTCCTCACCTTGAATGTGCTTATTATGTATTGCAAACACGTACTAATAAAACATTTTTGAAAAGGAAGAAAAAATTGCAATCTAAGTTACATATATTTCTCATGGGTTATGAAAGACAAATATAAGTTTTTCTTCAAACACTTAAAAATGGTACCGGGCAGGGTGGCGCACACCTGTTGTCCCCGGCACTTAGAAGGCTGAGGCAGGAGGATCGCTGTGAGTTCGAGACCAGCCTGGGCTACACAGTGAGTTCCAGGTCAGTCTCAACTACATAGTGAGACCCTGTCTCAAAAAACCAAACAAACAAAACAAAAGAATTGCAACTCTGGTTGTCTCTGGAGAAAGGAACTGAGCAGCCAGGCACAAGAAAGGGGAACGTGTGCACTGTCAGCTCACTTCCTACCTGCAGATTTCGACCCTGTGACTCTAAGTGTCAAAACGTACAAAAGGGGCCAGGGACACGGGTCAGCCGTGGCGTGTGTTCAGCACGCATAAGGCCTCAGGCTCCACCCTTAGCACTGTTCCACCCCCCAAAAAAATCCCACAAAAATATTTTAAATGGAGCCAAGCACAGTGACAGACTCCCGTCATCCCAAGTCACTGGGAGGCTGAGGCAGGTCACGTACTCGAGTGCAGCCTGGGCAACTTAGAGATGTCGGGAGACCTGTGTCTCCAAGTAAAAACTAAAAAGGACCAGGGATGTAGCTCAGGACTGAATTCCCAGTACTGAAGGTTTCCATCCTCCGTACTGAAAAAAACAAAACAAAAACCTTAAAGGGAGATTAAACTGAAAACAAGGTGACAAAGCAAGGCTCTGTGCTATTCTTTCCAGGAGCCTCATGAAAGGAAGGAGCCAGCGTGGCTTCGACACTGACCCGAGGTTTACAGACCAGCTGGAAGAGGGCGGGCCGGAGGGTCTTCTGCAGAAGTGGAGGGAGGGGAGGACTGCCGGGGAGAGGAGAGGTGAGCGGGGTGAGCTCAGAAGAAGGCAACTGCCAGCACCTTGACCTTAGACACCCAGAGTCACAGCGGAAGACATTTTTACTACTCTTTGCCACGGGTTCAAATCCCAGCGCTACCTCATCTCTGCTGTGTGGTCCGAAGCAAGACATCCCTCTCTGAGCTTCAACTTCATTGTCTCCCCTCTTCTAGAAAATCTGAGTGAGTCAAGTGGCCAGCGGAGGGCTCCCCGGAGGGAGAGGGAAGAACCCACTGCTTCCCTGGGGACTGGGCAGGGTGAATTGGGGACAGAGTAACGTGACTGAGAAGAGCGAACTGTCAGAGATGCGGGGTAGGAAAAGAAAATGGTAGAACCTGTGACCTATAATCCCAGATCTCTGGGAGGCTGAGGCAGGAGGATTCCAAGTTCCAGCCCAGCACTCCTGGGCAACTTAGTGACTTAAGGAGATCCTGTCTCAAAATTAGACTTTTTTTTTTTTAATAAGGGCTTCAATACAGCTCAATGAGAAGACTCTGAGTTCAACCCCCAGGACCCCAAATCAATACACAGATGGCCTAGCAAAGTCCGTGGATAACAGAGCTACCGGGAAAGATGAGCTTGGAACAGTAACACTGAAATGATGTAACCATGAGAAGCCACGGAGGAGGACAGGCCAGCACGGGAGAGAGGCTCTGCTGGAAAGAGCCAGGCATGGAAGGGCAGTAGATGTCTTGGAGTGGGAGGCTCAGAAGGCACAGCGCCGTGTCTGTGGCTGGGGGCAGGGTGAGGAAGCAAAGGAAACAGGCTCAGAGAGAAATGCGGCTGCTGAAGGCCACACAGCAGAGGCGAGGCCAAGCCGGATGCGAGCTCTGGACATTCACACTTAGAGCAGGACACGCGGACCAGACTTCACTCTCCATGGGGACCCCCTCCATGCGCAGCAGAGTGGACCCAGAGCAAACAGAGAGGAGGGGACTGCGGGAGTCGGGGGACGGGAAGGAGACCTCAGGGGTGCTGCTGATGGGCCCGAGGGGAAAGCAGGGCACTTAGACATGGGAAGGCTCAAAGAACGGGAGCCCCGAAAGGTGCAGCCTCATGAAGCCAAGCCAGGACCCAGGAGGGTCGGGAATTCAGCTGACAGATGCTAAAGGACCACAGGAGGGAGTGAGGAAGCCCCTCCCGGCAGCAGAGTGGAGAGGGACGGAATGGGGCATTGTGCGTCTGGGGTGGGGGCTTGGCTGCTCAGGATGTGGAGCTGGGGATGCTGAGAGGCAGGGAAGGGGCTGGGAAAAGGTCTGGATGCGGTGGCAGTGGTGACATCAGAAGACTTGGCCATGGAAGGTGAAGGGGTGGGGGAGGCAGTGGAGAAGAGGGGAAAGCGCCGTAGGGTGGGGGACGACTTCTAAGAACAAGGACTAGGGAGACAGTAACATCCGCGGTCACCCGGACACCCACTGTGAAGCTCTGATTCCGACTGCATGGTTTATAATCCTCACGTCAAACATCAAGCCACAGGGTCCCCACATTTTCACAGACAAAGAAGAGATGGTGCCATGGAAGACCTCCTGATGTTTGCAGACCAAGCCAGGCAGGACAGAGACAGAATAAGGAAACCCAAAAGACCTCTGGGTCTAAGAGATACTCTCTAACGGATGCCATGAAGACAAAATGCAACAGAGCAACGGGTGATCACATGTAAGGGTGTGAGAGCACCTCTGTCTGGACATTTCAATTGCCCATTTTTTGACTGGGTCTTTTACTTTGGGGTGCCTTTTTATGTGTATTCTTTATGTATTCAAACATTAGTCCTCCGTCTGAGAAATACCTGGAGAAAATGTTCTCCCATTCCGTAAGTTGTCTCTTGGCTATGTCGGTGGTTTCCTTTGCTGTGGAGAAGCTTTTTAATTCTGCTGTGAAGAAAGGTAAACTCGAGTCATCCATAGGAAAGTGGATGCACCTTGAGACCATAATGTTAAGTGAAAAAAAAAATCAGATGCATAAGCTTTAGATATCGTATGGTTTCTCTGACCCGAGAACGTAAATAAAGAGCAAATAAAAGAAAGGAGTAACAGGACGTAGGGAGATGGATCTTCCTCAAATGGGACGGGGATGGAGAGACGGGAGGAGGGCAAGGGAGAGGAAGAAAGGGATGAAAAAGGACTTAGATGGGTTAGCACAGGCACCAACTCCCCGCAAGAAATATAAACATCATGCAATGCAGCACGTGGTAATGAAAATAAAAACTGAAGCAAAACTCACACACTACCATGAATCGCGCTCAAAGTCCTCACGCTCACCTCGAACACACCCGTCCCCGTCATCCGCGTCTCTTCCCACAGCACCTCGGGTGCCCGCTTTCGTGAGTACAGCCAACACCGCTGACTGAGGACGGAAAGGCAGCCGGGTGGAAACTCGTCACCGAGTCACCTCATTCACAGATCTGGCCCTGTGTGACGCCTGGCTCCTTCCCCGACGTGAAAATGACCACAGAAGGGAAACAGTTTTGAATCAGTGCGGGACACCAAGGCAGCCAGGACCGCAGCTAAAGACACTCACGAGAGAGGACTCCGGAACCGCTTTGAAAAGTGGCAAAAACCATGGGAGAAATGCATTTGAAGTGAAGAAGAGGATTTTGAGAGGGGGCCGTGGCATTGTGTCCTCTACCTCAACGCGTTTATTGAAATGTAAAGCATTCACTGTATTTGTATCACACCGTGTAAAAACGAACATCTCAAGACATCTCGCTGATCTTAGGGAAGGAAGAGGATACGAGTCTGAGAACAGGTGACAGCAAAAAAAAACAACAAAACATCACAGAAAAGCAGTCAGAAAACAGCCATTTCCCTACTCTCCCGTCCCTGCCTGTCGATCGCCCTTGTCTACCCTCAAAACCAACGCAGCTTTGGGAAAGGACCTGTTCCCACAGGCAGAAGAGAGGAACGAGCAGCTCACCATGACCTCCTGCTGGCCCTGAGCACCAGACGGGGGCTTTTCCCACAAACCTGGTAAGACTCTGTTCACTTAAGGGACTGCAAGCAAAAGCCAGAATGGAAATCAAAAGCCAATCTTCGCAAGTTTGCTTTGCTTCCCAGCTGGAAATGAGAGCCAGTCTGTACTTGGCCACAAAGACCAGCAAATCTTGCCCTGCGGGGTAGGGGTGGGGATCCTAAAAACCCCAAGGCCACTTCGGTACTGCCTGGCCCCTGGGCAGGGCAGGGCTCCCTGTGTTCCCCGGAAATTTCCAAGTGACACCCGCTGTTCTGCAAGCAGGTGAAAATCACAGGGCGAGGGTTCGCCATGGGAAGCCAGAGAGGAGGAACCCTCAAAGCCTATTTTCCTCTCTACTCCTGGGAGCTGCAGTCCATGCAGAAGGCTGAAAAACTAAAATAACAAATACGAACCATCTCTTGTAGGGGGGCTGGTTTCTCTGAGATTCCTTCCAGCCATATTTTTTTATCACAGATCAGCACTTCGTCTTGTTTTCTGTGTGTTTGGTGATTGGAGCCTATCTACGGTTTTTCAGTTAAAATAGTAAACGTATTATAAACCAGTCCAGCCACTATGGAAATCAGTGTGGAGATTCCTCAAATAACTAAAATCGGGAACTCCACTTGACCCAGCTATTCCCCTCCGAGGTGTCTTCCCAAAAGACTTAAAGACATCATGCTACATACATGCATATCCATGTTTATAGCGGCACAGGTCATAATAGCAAAATCTTGGAGGCAGCCTGCACGTTCACCTACAGATGAATGGGTAATGGAAAAGTGATGCTTACACGCAACGGAGTACTACTCTGCCACGAAGAAGGATAAGCTCGGGTCACCTGTAGGCAGATGGATGTGCTTTGGGATCACAATGCTACGTGAAAATAATCAGATACACAGGCTTAAATGCCACGTTACGTCTCTTACATGGAAAACCCAAACTGTAACAAAGAGCAAAATAAAACACAGACGACACAAAGTAGGGAGATCGATCTGTCTCACATGAGAAAGGGACCAGCAGATGACGGAGGAGGGAGGGAGAGGAAGAAGATCAAAGGAAGGAACCGGACGTGTCCTGTACGAGTAGCAGGTCCGCACCAGGAATGTAAAAATTACGCACTGCAAAACACTGAGAACAACTACAAGGTGGAACTTCAAAAGCTATAGTTTAAATGTGCATATAATACAAGCCCCAAAGTTTACATAAAAAAGTAGTAGAACCACAGTTCCCCCAGTGTTGGAAGACACCGTCTTTCACTCAACACTGAGCCCAGGGCCAAGAGCACTGTCGCTCATATCTGAAGAAAGCTCATCAAAAACACACAGTTATTTCCCCCGGTAACAGCACAGCCCTCTGGCCATGGGGACACAAAACGACAGATCCCCAAGAAGAGGCACAAGGCAGCAGCAGATACACCACAAAAAGGACAGTTGCACTGCTCCCCAAGGGTAGATGTGCAGAGTCCACAGCACCGAAAGACAGCAGAAAGCTCCCCCTTGGGTAGCGAACTTCAGGCCCGTAATTTTGGAGAGTCCCCAAGGCCAAGTGTTGATTCAAGAGTGACAAGTACAAGGATACCGCAGTTGCCAAACTCAACTCATCCCCAATTTGTGTTCAAACACCAAAAAGGGCGAGAACTGAACATATTTTTCCCGTAAGAAATAGTGGAAAATTGCCAGGTGTGGTGGCACACACCTGTCATCCCAGCACTCGGGAGGCTGAGGCAGGAGGATCACCCTTAACTGAGGCCAGCCTGGGTACACAGTGAGTTCAAAGCCAGCCTGACTTACATAGCGAGACCCAGTCTCAAAAGAAAAAGGAGTGGGGTGGTAGAAGGATAAGAAGGGGCAAAGAAGAGAGGGGAGGGGGA
>NW_022900927.1:3459533-3459862 GCF_012274545.1 Fukomys damarensis | reverse complement strand
AGGTGTCAGTGACTGGCAATTGGTAAACTCTCCATGAAAAGCCAAAGTATATTTTTTTGCCAAGACTGAGGATTAAACCCAGGGCCCCTGCATTGAGCTACAGCCACAGCCCCTTTTAGTTTTTAGACTGGGTCTCGCTAAATTGCGCAAGCTAGACTCCAACTTTCAATCCTACTGCCTCAGATTCCTGAGTTCTATGCTTGCAGGCATGAGCCACCATGCCCAGGGTAAAGCGTAAAAGTTTGTTTGTTGTTTGTCTGTTGTAACTACTTAATCCTGCCAGGAGAGTTTAAACACAGCCCTCAGTGTGTTTAAACAGGGGGGGCGCC
>NW_022900927.1:3457449-3459456 GCF_012274545.1 Fukomys damarensis | reverse complement strand
AGCTGAGAAGTCCAGGGAGAGTCTGGCCCCCTGGGATGAAAGGGTCAATGTCTCCGCCCCAGGAGAACAGGGAAAGTGAGGCAGGACATCAGCCATCCAGTGGGAGGGGCAGAGACAGCACCAAAGGCAGGGGCCCTGCTGCCAGGAGACTGGGAGGGAAGGGGGTCACCTTGGAGACACCACCAGCAAAGGGGGGAGAGATATTAGCCAGACAAGGTGGCCAGCACAGTGGCTGGCTGGGGGTCCAGCAGGCGACGGGGTGTGGGCTCGGGGGTGAATGAAGGTCCCAAATAGAGAGGGGACACAGCAAGGGCACCAGCAAGGAAGTGTCTCAGACACTGTTCACGGTGACCAACCAGAGCCACCGACATGAAGCAGTTGGAGAGCAGGGCTGCGGCCAGGACACCCCACAACCGAGCACCAGCCAACACCACAAAGTCACCGAGGAGAACGCGAAGTCGATGACGCCGGGACACGGGGGTTCCCCGGGATCTCTAGGAATGAGTCGGAAGGAAGCGGGGTGTCCGGGAGGGGAGCACAGGTTAGGAACAACTGCAGAGAAGAGAGACCGGGAAAAGGGCAGCCAAGGTGCCACGGCGCCAAGGCTCCCCTCAGACTCGGGGCCAGAGCTGGCCATTCCGGGGGCGAATGGAGAAGGGAGACATCGCGCAGCTGGACCCAGCAAGGAAGACTCCCGGGGAGCAGGCGAGGGGAAAAATGAACGACGTCCCCAGCAGCCTCGGAGGGAGACCCTATCCCTCCTGTACCCTGGCACGGGCCTTCCTGAGGAGCGCCGCCCGCGTGGGTGTTACAGATTAACGGAAAGTTCCTTGCCCCTGTCAGGGCCTCGGCCAAGGCATCGCATCTCAATTACTCCACAGAATTTTGTTAACCATCACCCCAGAGCAGAGGTGGGGGGGCGGGCGGGCTCCCACCGGAGATCGGGTGTTAAGAAACCAGGGCGAGGGCCGGGGATTTAGCTCAGTGGCCCCGCCGCCTGCCTCTCAAGCTCAAGGTCCCGAGTTCGATCCCCGGTACCAAACCAAACAAAAAATGCACCACGGCCAGCTCTGCAGCTGGTTAGCTCCAATTCCCTCGCCTGGGAAAAGGGACCGTTCTCCTGCCTCGCGGGGGTGTAGCGAGGACGGACGGAAGTGACGCATGGGAAGCACGGACTTTTCCAGAGAAGCCGGGGCTTACGGTGATAAATGTCCCGCCTGCCCCGACGTCTCTTCTACCTGCTCCGCACTCGCACGCCGGTATTCACTGAGCATCTACTACGTGCGGCGCATTACTCTGGTGCAGGGAACAGACACAATCCTCTGTGCCCCTGCAGAAACTGTGAACGGGTAAAGAAATGGTGAATCCGCTTGGCCTCACACTAGAAGCGACCCTCCTGCCTCGGCCTCTCGAGCGCGGCGATTAGAGACACGCACCCGCCACGCCCGCGCATGAGTGAACACACAGCCCAGCCATGGACTTTCTTAGCAAAAACCTACACCCGGCGTCCAGCCTCTCTGGGCACCCGCGCTTGCAGGAGGCCCTAGGGTGCTGTAGACGCTTGGGCCAGTAGCGGAGCCAGCTCAGCAAACCCGGCCGGTCAACTGCAAGGCTTCCTGCTGGCCCAGCAAATGTGGCAGCCTCATCCCTCCCCTGCCTGCCGACCCCTTCGTCGGAGGGATTGAGTTCCTTTTACGGAGAAATCTAAGGTAGTCAGCCAACAGATATCTGTCCTCAAGGCACAGATTCCGACCCCACAGCGGGGGAGACAAACTATATTCCCTTCAACGAGTCTTCTTCCCTTGGGGGCCCCCAGTCTGAAAGGCGGCTATGAAGCCCGAAGACACGCTAGGACTGGGGTGCGCCGGCCCCCAGAGTGGGACATCCAGGAGGGAGACTCGGGAGGTCTGGGAGTGGGGATAGCAGGGGAGCCCTCAAGGTCACAGAAGGTCGTGACGGACAAAGCTGAGGGGCAGTCAGGAGTGCACAGCCTCGGACAGGACCAGG
>NW_022900927.1:3454871-3456949 GCF_012274545.1 Fukomys damarensis | reverse complement strand
ATCTGCTGCCTGTGATGCGGCGCGGCCCGAGCGGGGCCCCAGTGAATGTTCTCTCATTAGCTTGTGTCCATTTTCACACATTTATTCACATTTTTATCATTCTGCTGGTTTGGATTTTATTACACATTTAAATAGAGCTTCAGTCTGCTTTTTGAGATGAGAGTCCCTGTTGGTTCTAGAATCCATTGTTTCTGTAGAAAAGCAGTATCAACAGATGTAGACATTCAACTTTTTGAGCAACCACTAAACATGTAAGATTAATTTCAAATGGGAAAATTATCTTTATCCCATGGAGTTGACTTGAAAATTACATAGTTCAGCGGACCTAAAATGTAAAGTTTAAAGCTCTAAAAAATCTTTTGTGTTTTCATTTTATTTCTTGAAATGTCAGCTTTACCTGATAGTTATCTATGATATAATTTATGTAGTAAAATGCCTGTTACTTTACTGTTTGAAAAACCAGATCATGTTTTTCAGTAGCTCAACGGAAATGTTTGTTTGTGGAGGTTCTGGATGAAGCTGTAGACACGTCTTTCCTGACACTTATTGATTCACAGTGTGTTTGTAACTACAGTAGTCTACTGTATTCCTCCTCCCACTGTTGTTGGGGACCTACAACCAGCTAATCAATCTCTATAAATGCAAGGCTTGAGTGAAAATAACACGTTGAGATATTACAGCATGAGTTGTGATGGCTTAGCTCAGTACTCTGTCAGCATTTGGGGCTCAAAGATAAAGCAAATGAGACATCAGGTTAGGAGAGAAATCATGTGGATAAAGTCATGGCAAGAAAAGGCACTGGATTTTCTGACACGTGTCATTTCCCACTTTCTTTCTCTGTGCTATAAGACATGAATTTACATACTTATATTCAATAAATTGTCTTGTTTATTTACCTTTTTATTCAAAATGGCTCAAATTTCCTAAAGTGGAGCATGCATTCTGCTCTTACGGTGCAAATGGTCAGTGGTTTTTTAAAGATGTTTGAAGAGTATTATTAAATGATAATTCTGCCTGATATTTTTTTTTTTTTTGCAAAAGACACTTTCTACACTCAAGCATTATATTATTACACTACAGCATAGTAAAAGGCATGTCATGACCTCCTGTTTTAGTACTTTTTCATAAAAAGTTATGCTTTCAAATATTTGTGAAAAAATAAATTCAAACAAGATCAACATTTAAAATGTTTAATTTTTTATCTTGATTATCAAATAGTGATTAAACTTTGAGGTTTAAATATAAGTTACCATTTGCGATTGGCATTCTATTTTATGTTTCTTCTTTCTCATTTACAGAAAAAAATGATACAGAAAGAAGGGAGACAGAGACAGAGGTGGAAAGAGGATGGTGGAAAAAATGAGGTAAGTAGAAATATGAAATTCATTCACAAAATTATAGAGTTGGAGAATTTCTTTTTTTTTTTTTTTAGTATTGGGGATTCATTTTATTATTGACAGTTTTGGGGATTGATCCAAGAATCTTTGCACTGAGCTACATCTCTGACCACTCCTTTCATTTTCCCTGTTTTTCTTTCTTTCTTTCTTTTTGTTGTTGTTGTTTTGAGACAGGGTCTCACTAAATTCCTAAATCACCCAGTCTGGGCTTGAACCTGTGACCCTCTTGCCTCAGCCTCTTAGAGCTGTGGTGGCGAACCTATGGCACGTGTACTGCATCCGAGTGTTTGTTAGCCCTGACAGCTCTAAAAGGTTCACTATCGCTGTCCTAGAGTGTTAGAGTCAGAGGTATGTGTCACCATGACCTGCTGTAAAATTTGTACTACATTTTTTGATAATTTCAAATTGCGTGCTGAATGTCTCACCTTTGCCTTTTATTTACTTGAATGTATTGAACGACTTTTTTTAGACAGGGTCTTGCTATATATTCCAGGCTGCCCTTAAATTCACTATGTAGCCCATGCTCTTTCAAACTCAGAATCCTCCTGCCTCAGCCTCCTGAGTGCTAGAATTATAAGTATGTACCACCATGCCTGACAAATACAATTATTTTGAAGTCTGTCTGATAATGCTATTATTTGGAGTCCTGTATCTCTGTGTCTCCTATCTGTCATGTTTCTT
>NW_022900927.1:3452910-3453931 GCF_012274545.1 Fukomys damarensis | reverse complement strand
TCTTATTAGGATCTTATGTTATTTTTCTTTGCATCGTCTAGAAGTTGTTGGATTGAAGGTGGGATGGGTAGGGGAAGGGTAATAAGGGAAAAGAAAAAAATGTAAGATAATGAAAAGATGAAAATAAAGTGTTTGTAGATGGGGAGGAGAGGAGGGGGTGAAGGGAGGGAAAAAAATAATACTAGAATCAGTTTTGGTTTGAAATTTGCTTTGTCTGCAATAGGATTGCTACCCCTGCCTTTTTCTGGGCTCCTGGCACATGGAGAATTGTTTTCTATCCTTTCACTTTCAGTCTATGGGCTTCTTTTGGCACTAGGTGTGTTTCTTGTATATAACGTAGTATTGGATTTTGCTTCTGATTCCATTTTGCCAGTCTATTTCTCTTGATTGGTGAGTTGAGGCCATTGACATTGCTGGTTATAACTGATAGGTACTGACTTATTATTGACTTGTTATTGGGCTTTTGTTGACTCTTTTTACGTTTTCACCTTCTCCTTTTAATTTCTTGCCTTGCCTGTTTGATTTGCTCTGTTGGGCCTCATGGTGTTGTCGCCTTCATTGTCTTTTTCTAGGATCTTGTTTAGAATTGCTTGTAGTGCTGGTTTGGTATTCATGTAGTTTCTCAGGTGTTCTTTGTCGTGGAAGTGTCTTATTTCCCCCTCCATTTTGAAAGAGAGTTTTGCTGGATACATCAGTCTAGGTTGGAGGTTGTTCTCTTTTAGTATTTGAAATATGTCATTCCAGGCTCTCCTTGCCCCGAGGGTTTGTGTTGAAAAGTCTGCTGTGATTCTGATGGGCTTTCCTTTGTATGTGATTTGTTTCTTTTCTCTTACTGCTTGTAGTATTTGGTGGTTCTGTTGGGTTTCTGGGATCTTGATTATTATATGTCTAGGTGTAGATTTTTTTTGATTGTAGCTAGTTGGGGTCCTATATGTCTCAGTTATTTGAATGTCAAATTCTTCCCCTCTGTTTGGGAAGTTTTCTGTCATTAACTCTGCAAACAGCTTTTTTAAGTCATTTG
>NW_022900927.1:3434886-3451819 GCF_012274545.1 Fukomys damarensis | reverse complement strand
CCACGCCCTTTCTTTAAAGATGTTCAAAGTTGGGAACTCGGAAAAATACCCTTGATGACCACCTCTGCCTCTGCAGAGTGGGTCCAAAGACTTGCACAGTCAGGAGGTCGAGAGTGCGGGTGGGCGGGGGGAGGGTTATGGCGGTTCAGGGGCACCCGCGCGGCTACCTTCCCGGCACTTGAGCGATGGCTGCTGGGTCGGGAGCAGGCGTGGTTCTCCTTCCCGGGGTGGATCGGGGCCGGCCTACCTTCCCGGCGCTTGAGGGATGGCGGCTGGGTCGGGAGCAGGCGTGGTTCTCCTTCCGGAGGTGGATCGGGGCGGCCTACCTTCCCGGCGCTTGAGCGATGGCCAATCTATAATTTTTGTAAACTAAAAGGTGAGATTCCTATCTTACATTATTATTAGCATTTCCTGAAGGCTTTAGGAATTGATCGTCTTTGTATTCACTTTTTTTTTTTTCTCTTCTTAAAAGTCAACCTCCTACCACATACTTTTTCAAAAAATAGAGCACGCATATCAAAAAGTGGATAAATCTCAAAGATGGTACGTAACCAATGATCACTAAGTGAAATGACACATAACCCTCGGGAAAGAAACAGCCCATGATCTTCTCCCTGCTGCCTTTCTCCTCAAAGGTAGTCTCTGATTTTTTTTTTTTAAAATACTGGGGATCTAATTCAAGACCCTTCTCTTGCAAGGCAGGCACGGTACCACTGAGCTATAAATCCCTGGCCCAGTCTCCTGATTTTACTTTAATTAATTAATTAATTTATTTATTTATGTAGATGCTGGGCATTGAACTGGAGTCCTTGGGCTTGCGAGGCAGCCGGTAGAACCACTGAGCTAAATCCCCAGCCCCTGTCTCCTGATTTTTAATGCCATAGGCATTACCCATTTTATTTTGATTTGCAGTACTGGAGAGCAAATTCAGGGACTTGCATGTACTAGGCAACCGCCATACCGCCAAGCTATACCTCCAGCCCAGCGTTGCCCATTTTAAACTACACGAAATCAGTTCCTATTTTTTTGTGCCTGTCTTTTACTCAGCATCCTATTATGAGATTTGGGTTTGTGGCGTGTGACACATTTTCTCGTTTTCGTGCAGAATGCCGCAAATTATTCATTCATTCTACTAGTGAAGGACATTTAGGTTATTCAGTTGTCTCCTGGTTTTTTGCTGTTCCACTAATGTCAAACAGTTCCCCAATGTAATTGTACCAGTTTACCTCAGCAGTGTGTGTGATTTCCGGTTCTTCCATTGCTTGCCAACACTTGGTGTTCTCTCAGGGTGAATTTTTAAAATCCGTTTGAGAGCATTTTGAGATGAGAGAGAAAGACAAAAGGACACGGTCATAGGAAGGCTTGTATTAAAATATTTTAGTACTATTACTTATTTGGGAGTTTTTTACAAGTCACTGCTACTTCAAGAGCTTACTTCCTAGGTTGATTGGTTGGTTGGAGCACTAGGGCTGGAACCCAAGGTGTCACGTACACTAAAATACTCTCTACCACTGAGATGTATTCCTACCCCCAAGAGCTTACATTTGACATAAGTGGTGACCTGGCTTGGGTTTTACAGCTCAGATAGCTCTTGCCCTAACTTCCAACAATACCCCAAGAAATTAAATCAGGAAAATAGCTGTCAGGTAGCTGATGGGGAGAATTGTTCATTACTAAAACCTAGGTTTAAGAAGTGCACAAAGAGCCAGGCGTGGTGGTCCTGGATCCTTAGTCCTAGCACTTGGGAGGCCAAGGCAGGAGGATCGCTGTGAGTTCAAAGCCAGCCTGAACTGCCTAGCGAGACTTTGTCTCAAAAGCAAAAACAGGGGCCAGGGATTTAGCTCAGTGGTTCCACTGCCTGCCTTGCTAATGCAAGGACCTGAGTTCGATCTCCGGTACCAAAACAAACAACCAAACAAAACCAAAGCATCTCTATCTCTATCTATCTATCCATAGATAGATGCACATGTATAATGTATGTATATGTATATATACACCTAGTAGAACGTACACCAAGACAAGACAACTTAAATAAAATCTGAACACCGAAACCCATTTGAGAGTACAAGATAACATACTATATATTTCTCTCTTTGGGGTGCTGAGGTTTGAACCCAGGCCATGCCCATCCTAGGCGGTGCTGTACTACTGAGCTGTCCCTCCAGCCCCCGTGTACTTTCCTTGAATCGTTTGAGACAGGTGTCACTGTTCACCAAGAGTGAAGTGTGAAATTGAAGCCAAGAGGCAGCATAATGAATCTGTTTTCTTACTTGTACAGGAACGGGAACTTCTGTTTGTGTCTGATAGACTTAGGGTTAGGCTGTGCTTTGCCACCGTCCGCTTTTCTCCCATCTTCCCTGCAGGGTGTCAGGGTCAGAATGTTCTGCTTGGCGGAGCCCCTCACCTTTGTCCCGTACTCCAGTGACTGTGTTTTCCATTCTCCTCACAGGGACGAAGCTGAAATGGAGTATTTGAAGATAGCTCAGGACCTGGAAATGTATGGTGTGAACTACTTTGCAATCCGGGTGTGTTGAAGCCTCCCCGAGTTCCCTGGCCGGCAAACAGATACTGGCCCACTTGGGTTACCCTTTATCCCAGGGTGGTAGAGTCTTTTGTGGTTCAGTGGTACAGAAGAAGGGGCTCATTGTCTATTTTTGGACTTCAAATGACACCATAGGTAATTAAGTGTCAGTTGAGCCTTGGGGAACTTCGGCCTCCTGCTCTCAGCAGAAACCTGTTAGAATGCGGGGAGTCTAACATTTGATTATTTCAGGCTCTGTGAGATCTAGGGAGCACCTAGAAATAACTGTCTTTCCCGGGGGTCCCTGGAGAGTAGAGCTGCTTTTATAGATTGCTGATTTGTTTGGGTGGGATTCTTGTTCTCACTATGAGGCTAATTGGTTTTCTTTTTAGACCATGAATGGTCTGCTGTCCCCTGGGAACCCATCTCTTCTGCAGAGAGGCATCTGTGTTCAGCTCGTGCCTGCCCCTTTAGCAGAGCTTTCTCCCTTGGGTGGGTTTGGGTGCTGGGTGCACCATATAGGCAGCTTTTCCCAAAGGAATGAGTGCAACGTGCTAAGCATTTCATATTTCGTGGCTGGTAAAACGATTGGCCACAGTCGTCTACCTCTCTGATCGCAGTTATGCTTTCCTTTTTAGTATTTCTTCACTTTTCACACGAAATTTGGGTAAACTGAAACATTTTCAACATTCTGGAATAACTTTCTACTTAGTTTATTAGTTTCCTATGTGGAGATACAGTGGTACCTTGGTTGACGAACTTTATTTTTGTTACAGTTGTGGGGAAGATGGCTGTGTTCTGTTTGTGTGGGGAAGGTGGACGTGGTCTTATGTGTCACCCGATGCAGAATTTATGAACGGAAGCAGAATTTTGCCGGAAAGCTTCTGTTTGCAAACTGAATTGTTCACAAACAGAAGCATCTGGGAGCCAAGGCATTACTATGTTTATGGGTTACTTTGCAAAAAAATAAGGTACAGTGAAATGTTATATTATTTCATATAGCAAACAAGTTCCTAAAAGATGTTCCTTAATAATGCAAAAAGTCATTTTTAGAAATTTCACAATTGTTTTGTTAAGGTCAGGCTGATGTAACACATTTCTGTGTCAGCCTAAGTCCTCTTGCCTCATATGCCCACTGCCCAGATTCTAGAAAATTACAGTTTTCTAATCCTCAAAAAACCAAAAAGCAGGCTGGGGATTTAGCTTAGTGGTACCACCTCCGGCCTCACAAGCACAAGGTCCTGAGTTCAACCCTTGGAACCAAACCAAACCAAACCGAACCAGTAGGCCAGTTTCTCAGTAAGGAATATTCTGTATCAGTCAGACCAACATATACTATTTGTGTGTTTCTTATATTGAACAATAGCCAAAGTTAAAGATTTATTTTAGTGGCTTTATGTTAGAGGTTGTAGAATTCTACCATTAACTAAGAAAGATATATACTTAAAAGAAACTTTTTGGGGGGGTACCAGGGATCAAACTCTGGACCTTGCGCTTGTGAGGCAGGCACTGTGCCACTGAGCTAAATCCCTGACCCTTTAAATTTAAATTTTTAACTGATATATAGAAACATAAAAATTATGCATATTGGACCAGGGATTTAGCTCAGTTGCGCTGTACCTAACCTCGCAAGCGCAGAGTCCTGAGTTTGATCCCGGTACCCCCCCCAAATTTTTTTTTCTACATAGTAGTTAGGTACCACGTGATTAAAGCAATTTAAAAGGGAATGCGTCCACCCCTCTTTAATCTCTAGAAATATCAGGCTTGCGATGATGGAAGGCAGAAGGGAGAATCCCTCTTTATTCTCAATTGAAACTGAATAGAAACATGACGAAATACCTTGTTTTCTAAAATGCAGTGCAAGAATTCAAAGCCTAATACTGTAGTTTTAAACACTTTGCGGACAAGCAGAAGACTCTCATGGCTTGGTGACAGTGCCTGACTTCAGGTGTTAGAAGGTGTAAAGAGATTTATCTTGGAGAGCTTGCATCTCCATCGGACATCTGCTGTTAGATTATCTGGCACTTCTTGTCACAGTCCAAGCAAGCACCTTTTCTCTCTGCAGATCTGTTTTCCTACCCTAGAGTCTCGTTTCAATTTCCTTGTTGTCAGCAAGGGGTTAGGAGTTGTGATGTCCTCATGTGGGGGAGTTTCCTTCCACCATAAAACAAAGGCCTGGACGACGGAGCTGGCAGATGGGCCTGTCAGCGAGGGTGGGGCCCAACTCGTCCATGGCTGCCTTGGTGATGTGCGGTCCAGGGCCCTTGGCCCTGACTGCTGGCCAGACCCACTGTCAGAGGTGTTGCATATACCCGGGCTGTCAGTGTTTTGAAAAGCTTCACTGAGGTGCAAATTGTACGTAATTCATTTGGGTATATTTTTCTAATATTTAATTAGTAAACATTGCAAACATACAGAAAAACTAAAAGAATATTTCAGTGAATGCCTACGTTCCCAGATGCTACAGTAAACATTTTACCATATTGAAGTATAACATACAGAATAATGCACTGTAACCTAAACATGAGGCCATCTAGTCCCAGCACTTAAAATTTTCTATCTAGCAATCCAACAATCTTTTTTTTCCTTTTCTTTTCCTCTTTTTTTGTAGATGTTGGGGAACAAACCCAGGGCCTTAGGCATACCAGGCAAGTGCCTTACCACTAAACAACACCGCCAGCATCCAACAACTTTTCTTTTAACATAAGAAATGCTTAAACCTACAGGTTGTTTTTGTTGTTGCTGTTATGGGGCATTGAATTTAGGGCCTTGTGCCTTGGGATTGAATTTAGGGCCTTGTGCTTGCAAGGCAGGTGTGGTGCCACTGAGCTAAATCGCTGGCCCTTAAACCTATAGGTTTTGTTTGTTTGTTTGTTGTTTGTTTGTTTTTTAACCTACAGGTTTTAACTCTACATCTGTGTTAACCTAGTTATTTAATTAGAAGTAAAACACTTAGATTATTCTTCCTTTAGCCACTGAGCCAGTGAGGAAAGCCCGCAGTGACCCTTGCAGGTAACCCACGTTCCAAGGATGGTGCAGTTTTGCCTCTGCCCCTGTCCCCCTTGTGGAAGCTAGAAGCCTCCTGCGTCACAAGACAGCTATGATTTCTGTGGGGACCTGTTGAAACTTGTCAGATGTAACAGTGTGAGCCAGGTTCTTTGGAAAGTTGAGCAAAATCTCCAGCTGAAGCCGACAGCGCCTGCTCTTTATTGACTCTGCAGAATAAAAAGGGCACAGAGCTGCTGCTTGGAGTGGATGCTCTGGGACTGCACATCTATGACCCCGAGAAGAGGCTGACCCCCAAGATCTCCTTCCCGTGGAATGAAATCCGAAACATTTCATACAGTGACAAGGAGGTAGGATATGTCTGTACTGCAGACGCCACGGGTGGGCCCGTGGCCCAGCGAAAGATCTTTCCCATCTCTCTCCCTTGCCGGGCCCCTTTCTCATTATCTGTAAAAGTCCCTTACTCTCCAGGCTTTGAGATTTTGGTTGTTGATTTTTAAAATATTTATAGAGCAGTATTGGCGTCTTTTTTTCAAAGGGCATTATGAGGCCCCGCTATTGACTATCAAAAAACTGGGAGGCTTACCTTGTCAGAGGTAAACCCCGAAGAAAACTAAAAAAGAAAAGAAGAACATTTTTTGGTTGTTATTGTTTTGTTTTTTTGAGACAGGGTGTCACTATGTAGTTGAGACTGCCCTGGAACTCACTGTGTAACCCAGTCTCTGGTCTCGACCTCACAGCGATCCTCCTGCCTCAGCCTCCCGAGTGCTGGGATTACAGGTGTGCACCACCACACCCAGCCAAGAAGAACATTTTCTTATTACTTGACTTTTTATTTCTGGAGATAAATTCTCTTTGTATTTTACTCGTGGTCTTTAGTGAGCCCTCTCTTAGTGTCCAGAGCTTGACCCATGTGGAGAAACACCCAGGTATGCCCACAAATATGTGTGTCTTTTTCAGCAATAATGAATAACGATATCACACTAACATGCAAGAATTGAAGGATAATTAAATTTGAATAACTGGGGTGAGCACTCCTAGAATTCTCCTATTTCTCTGTATAAGATGGCTCTTCCCAAATGCCACAGTCCTAGGTTTCCTTGTTTACTTATTTATGTGTTTATTTTCTAACGGTGCCGAGCCTTATGCGTGCTAGATAAGCGCTGTACCACTGAGCCATACCCTAGCCCTTCCTCATTCATTTGCAAGGAATTGCTGGGCATCTGCTCTGTGCTGGGTTTCACGGGGTCAACAAAGATGGAGGAAAACCTCATCCCAGCCTTCTAGGAAGTTACCGTTGAGGAATGGTTTGACTGCTGTGGTGAGTGAGCGCAGTGGGAAAGGATGATCGTGAAGACGAGGAAGAGGAGGAAAAGGAGGAAGGGGAGGGGAGAGAGAGAGAGAATACTTCCACTTACAAGCACTTTTGCACTTTATTTAATCCTGGTAAGAATCCTACTGCAAAGGCGCAGGGGCTGTGTTTCTAGTATCTGTGTTACAGCAGGAAGCAGAGATGCAGAGGAATCCAGAGGCTTGGATTTGATGAATGAAGTAGCAGGGGCTGGGACCCGAGGGTGGCTGATGGATGCCACAGCCCCTGCTTTTCTGGGCAGAGCAGAGGCTGGATCCTGAGAACACAAGGCGATAGGCCCGGGTGGGGGGTGGGCAGATCTAGCCTGTGCTCGGTGCCTTACTATGTCGCATTCAAGGCACAGAGTGCAGCGTGAATAGCGATGCTAGCTTCATTTGTTGCCTGCAGAGCCCAAAGCCCGAAGCATATTTTCTATTTTCTGTTTCATCGTAGAAACTCAAGGAAAGGAACACCAGGCCCTGGTTTCCAGTCCATGAATAGGATGTATGCAGTCGTGCTTGATCAAGGCAATTGAGCTTCTTAATTCCAAACATTCTGACTTTGAAGCTTTTAAAGTAGGTAGCTCGGGAGATGAGTATGAGGTAGTTCTTTTTTGGTACCAGGGATCGAACTCGGGTCCTTGCGCTTGGTGGTGGAACCACTGAGCTAAATCGCCGGCCCCAGACAGTTCTTTTTATAAAGTACCTAAATTGGAAAAAGCTATATAGATGCGGTGCAGTGTGGAGTTCTTCGCCTCCCAATTTCATAAGTCTTTTTACTGCACAACACACATTTGTGCAATAAAGCTCCCTAAACACTCATTTTGCAGAGAATCCAAGGATTAAAGTCTCCCCTAGTGTGGCCTCACACAACAAACTCTATAATCTGCCCTCTCCAGGGGCGAGGTACCATCATCCTCCATCATGGCCGTAATTCAGGTGGTAAGCAGGCCTCCAACTGCCTTGGCATAATAGGAGGAAGTCTTGGTAGTTATGCCAGACAGCTATGCTGTCAAAGCAGAAGCGTTAGTTTATTTTAAGTCCTCCATTGATTCTTTGTGTATGCCCTGGCATAGCGCGGAGCCTGTGGTTTCCCCACTACTTGTGGTTTCCCACTGACAGCTCTGGAGTTTGACAGCAAGTCCAGAAATAAGCTCAGGGAATTCATAAATAGCAGCCTACAGAAAGGGCGATACTGCTTCTATGCTAACTTGGCCAAAAGCTGAACAAAGAATCACATTCTGTCCTCAGTGTGCTAATCCCTTGTTGAACAATATGACGAGTTATGTGTATCTGCTAAGTCAGTCTTTTTGTTAGTTTTGATATTTGGGATTTTATTGGGGGGAGGTTGTGGTGCTGGGGATCAAACCCAGGGATTCACGCATGCTAGATACGTGCCCTTCTACTGAGCTATCCCCAGTCCAGTAATCCCCCCCTCCCTTTTTTTTTCAGTTTTGGCGGTGGCTAAGCAAGACTTTCTTAGGAATGGGTATGCTCCCCTCCCTAGGATAGGGGACTTAATCTGGGGCCTTTGCACTGAACTGCATCTCTAGCCCTTTTATTTTTTCATTTTTGAGAGAGGGTCCTGCTAAGTTGCTAAATTGCCTGGGCTAGGGTCGAACTTGGAATCCTCCTGCCTCAGCCTCCCAGAGTACTGACATTACAGACATGCACTACCACACCCAGTTTCGATAGGCTTCTCCCAATTTTTCTTTATTATCATTATGTTTGCAACACATCATAATTACATTCATTTTGGGGAATTGGCATGTGCATAAAGAATATCTTGATCATTTCCACATTCCCCAATACCCTGATCCCCTTTCCTATCACCAACATGATTTTGTTTGTTTTGGATTTTTGAGGCAGGGTCTCCCTTTGTAGTTCAGGCTGGCCCTGAACTCACTATGTAGCCCAGGCTGGCCTCAAACTCACAGTGATCCTGTTGCCACGGCCTCCCAAGTGCTGGGATTTGGACTCTCGGATGTGTCTGGGCCCTCAGTAGTGGTTGAGAGTGGTGATCACATTTGTTCTTTCCAGCTAGGAGCCTGGCCCTGGTTTCTCCTAAGTTCCTCTCCTGTCTTCATTATTCATTTTTCTGTACACTTTGAGTTCAGGAACTATGTTTTTCTGTTGTACACAATCCATTTTTATTCATGCTATTAATAGCTTTTATCGAATTATCCTTCATTTGGAGGCCATAGCCACTGCCTGTATCCTGTCATATTAAATCTAAACCCCTGTCTTTTACTCCTCACCATCACCCCCACAGCCCACCCCTGCCTCCGTCCCAGTCTAAGCCCGCTGTATCATTAACTCCAAAAACTCAATAACTCTCCTCGCCCCTTTCCTGTCTCTACCCCTGTCTCTACTGTATTGCTACTGCTTGCCCGATCTAGAATGCCCCCCTGCCTTGTAGCTGCTCTGTCATGGCCTTCCCCACCCCACTCTTGTTTTTGCAGTACTGGGGATGGAACCTAAGACTGCGCATGTGAGCAAGCCCTTCACCGCCGATCTGCACTCACGTCCCTTGTCGTATTCATCTAACACCAGCTCTAGTCCCCTCCTGCACGAGCTGAGTCTACTCCAAGCATTTGTGATGGATGTTTATGATGTGTACCACCCGTAAGACAGTGATGTATTGTGTCATTTCGTGAGTAATCAGCTGCTGTTAGTCTAGTTTCTGTGAGGTTCTGAGCGTCCTGAAGGCCGGAGCTGTGCCTTCTTAGACTGTGTGGCCCTCCACTGTCAGCCTCAGGGTGGACTCATCCTAGGTTCTAATTTAAGGTCAGCATACATCCCTTCCTCGCAGCTACCCAAGACGGTTTAGGACCCTGAGCCTCCAAAGCCCCAGACCTCGTACCCGTGACATTCCTGATTCACGGACTTTGTGCCTGGGCACCAGGAAGCCAGGGCAAGGCAGCCTCATGCTAGACTGTGCTCCCTGTGGTTGCTGCCTTTGTGGAATTTCCTCACTGGTGGTAGCAATGTAGGTTGTCACGGTGAAACTATTTTCTACTTTCTTCTTTCAGTTTACTATTAAACCACTGGATAAGAAAATCGATGTCTTCAAATTTAACTCCTCAAAGCTTCGAGTTAATAAACTGGTAAGGTGAGATTCTGGGTTTCATTACTGATAACTGTTGCTTTTCTGAAAAATTGAGTGCTGCTTTTTAAAGAATGCCAGAGTGACATGTTTCTGTTTTTTCTTTTCTTATAGTATGGGGGATTGAACCCAGGCCTTGCACATGATAGTCGTGTGCTCTACCACTGCGCCTCACTTCGAGCCCCAGTCATCTATCTTTCTATCTATCTGGTTTTTTACCTTTTTCTCTTTGAGTCTTTGAGACAGGGTCTCACTATGTAGTTGAGACTGACCTGGAACTCACTATGTAGCCCAGGCTGGTCTCGAACTCACAGCAGTCCTCCTGCCTCAGCCTCCCGAGTGCTGGGATTACAGGTGTGCGCCACCTCACCCGGCATTGTTCTTCTTTTTTTAAGTTTTGGTGCTAAAGACTGAACCCCGGGCCTTTAGCTCTACCACTGAGCTAAATCCCACCCTCTGTCTATTTGTGCTGTGGATTGAACTGAGGACGTTCACATTAAGCTATATCCGCACTGTATTTTTTTATTTTGAGACTTGGTCTTGCTAAACCACTAAGTTGCCCAGGCTGGCTCCAAGTTGTGAACCTGTTGCTTTGGCTTCCCAGGGTGCTGGGATTCTAGACTCAGATTTACGTAGCTAGGATTGTAGGCTATAGAATGACAGCTCACTTGGTACAGTTTTTTGTTTGTTTTTTTTTAGCTTAAGCTGTAGAGTGAAACCTAAATTTTTTTCCCCATACTGAAGATTGAAGCCAGGCCTCATGCATACCGAGCAAATATTCTACCACTGAGCTACGCTCCCAGCCCTCTTTGTCATATTAATTTACATTTTTATGATTACCAATGAAATTGAACATCCTTTTTAAATTTTGCTATTGGTGATTAAATCCAGGGTCTCACACTGAGCTATGTTCCCAGGCTTTATTTTATCATCATTATTATTTTTTTGGTATGGGGATCGAACTCAGGACCTTGCACTTGCAAGGCAGGCGCAGTGCCACTGAGCTAAGTCCCCAGTCCTTAGGCTTTTTTTTTTTTTTTTTTTTACATTTTGAGGCAGGGTTCCCCATGCTAACCTTGAACTTGTGATCCTCTGCCTCAGCTTCCTGAATATCTGGGATTAAAGGTCTGAGCAATTATACCTGATAACTTGAACATCTTTGAATATATTTATTGGCCAGTTTTATTTCCTGTCTGTTAGATATTTGTTTCAGTGGTCTTTTGACTGTTACGCTCTTAGATTTTTAATTTATTTTTTTGTATTGGTTGTGTCTTCTCCCAATGTACAATTTGTTTTTCCTTTTCTTTTATAATGTCGTGAGAAACATTTTTTTTTTTTTTTTCCTGTATCTGGGATTGAACTTAGGACCTTGCACTTGCCAGGCAGGCATGGTGTGCTACTGAGCTACATCACTGGCCTGCAAAGAAATTTTTTAAAATTTTGTTGTGAAAAAGCATAAGAATCTTTTCCTTAACCATTGGTGCTTTTTGTGTCTTAGTATTTTTCCTTTTCTTACAATTACGAAGATATTCTTCTGTATTCTCTATGAAAAGTTTCGAGGGCTTCATCTTTGTTTTCAAATCTTTAATTCTTCTGGAGTCCATTTTCGTGTATTGGTGTGAGAGAGGGATCCAATTTATGTTTTTCCTAGCCCAAGTTACTAAATAGGCTTTCTCGTCCTCCCTGATCTGCAGAGGCACATCTTGACCTGGGAGGGCATGATGCATCTGAAGGGCATGATAAAGTATCTGTTCCTCTCTTCACAGGCGGATTTTACTTCCTAGCTCATCTGAGGCCTCTTCATTTTGGGTGTTTTGTTTTTGGTACCGGGGATCAAGCTCACGACCTTGCACTTGCAAGGCAGGCACAGAGCCCCTGAGCTAAATCCCCAGCCCTGGCCTCTTCATTTTGCGCGTCTCCAGAGCTCAGAGCACTAGAGGCTGTCAGTAGAGCTTTCATATTTTACTTCCATTCCTTCCTCGGCTTTTCTGTTCCCCAGCAGAGCCTAAGATGCTGTAGCATGGGTCGGACTGAGGGACAGCAAAGCGTATTTGTGGGTTTAACATGTTTCTTGTTTCTGTGGCCATAGATTCTCCAGCTTTGTATTGGGAACCATGACCTATTTATGAGGCGAAGGAAAGCTGATTCTTTGGAAGTTCAGCAGATGAAAGCCCAGGCCAGGGAAGAGAAGGCTAGAAAGCAGGTAAGCAAGGCCTTGTTTTAACTGATGATGCCCCTGCTTGGTCACTTGTGGCTTAGGAGGTAAGAGTGGTTGTGGGCCAGTAGGAATCCTTTCACCATGGCTGTGCCGGCTCTTATTTTATCCTGTTGGATCTTTATTAGTTGCTAGCCAGCTGGTGGCAAGTTAGCTTGAAAATGAGCAATACATTCTAAAAGCATATCTACAGGAAACATCTCTAGTCATTTGTAAACTTAAGTGAAATTAAGTGTGATTACCACAGGTTTGGAATGTGGTGGCCGAGTGCTTTTGTCCCCCCAGCTACTAGCTGTCTTTCTTTTTGCATGGCTCCTTTTCTAATTAGATGGTGATGGAGTAGATGGCGGCATTTCATTGCTTACTGCTGGAATGCTAATTAGACTCAGGCTGCGCTTCCTCACTGCGGGTCAGGTTGGGCACACACCACGCGATGGGAGGTGCCAGGAGCACCTATCAGCACACTGGAAGGGCTGCATCATTGTTTTCTACTCACAGACCTGCCGTACTCTCCAAAATCCGTACACCTAATTTGAGCCTCACTGCTAGGAATATCGATCGTGCTTTTGGCTGAACTGCTAGATAGAGTAACGGCAGGTGCAGTGGGCTGCTCTCAAGACTTGCTAGCTCAGAGGTGTAATAATTAGTTTGTGTGCTGCTGTCTGATTTGGCTATCCCAGAGAGGCTGACTTCCCACCCCGGGATTTAGCGTGAGATGCCGGGTTTGGTCTAGTCAGCTATCAGCTGTCCATCTCCTTGCTTTCTGGGACAGTGGGCCATTGATGTGCTCTTTGAGGTGCTTTGGGTTGATGGGATTGGTTTTCTTGGAAGCAGAAATGCTAGTGAGCCAGTATAAGCTCGTAGTGACAACTTGAAGAAGGCTCACTTTGACATCTTTCTCAGTAGAGCAAAGCTTAGAAGCGAGAGGTCTGAAATTGTCAAGGACCATGCAGGCCTCTGGGCCCGGGCAAAGAATAGCTGAATACCCTCCCAGCCTGCACTCACTGCTTTAGGGCAAGAGACACCCCCATGGCCTGTGAGCAGCTAGAGGTCAAGGGCTTCATGGCCCATTAGCGCAGTGACCTTGGAGCTGGATCTGACACTGGGTGTGGGTCTCACATTTTCTCATCCATCAAGTGGCGCTAAGGATACCTCCTTGTCTCCGATCAGAAGACCTGTTGTGCCTGAAGCCTGGGTCATTCTTGTTAGAAGTGATAAACTGCTTTGCAGATAGGGAAGTCTTTTATTAGTGGGAAGAGGTCTAGGAAAGTGTAGTGCTGGGAACTGAAGGGTGCTGCCTGGGCCTTTTTTCAAGAGGTGAATAATGGAAATGGAAATAATATGATGGAAATTAGGGAACAAATTGGCCAAGCTTTTCATTAACCTGCAAGAGGAAAAGCAGAGAACTTAAAGAGTATTTTATTGCTTGTCTGTGCGTTATTCTTTAATGTTCCGATACTTTTTTTTTTTTTTTTTTTGCTTCATATTTAGAAAAAGCAGCGGTGTTAGAAATTTACTGGAGTTTGTGATAAGATTAAAGCAAAAAGGAAGTCATTAAATGTGCTTTCATCACTGAAGGCAGAAAATAATGCAGTGGTCACTTGCGGCTTCTGCTTTCTGAGCTCAGTTATAGTACTCTGGGATCACAGAGGCTAGCGATGTCCTAGGTGTGGTGCCCATATTCAGCTCGGCA
Source organism: Fukomys damarensis (assembly GCF_012274545.1). Taxonomy (NCBI): domain Eukaryota; kingdom Metazoa; phylum Chordata; class Mammalia; order Rodentia; family Bathyergidae; genus Fukomys; species Fukomys damarensis. Next base: position 3,437,928 of record NW_022900927.1, on the reverse strand, counting down.
GGTGATCGGGAAGGCAGGGGAGGCAGCAGGGACATGGCAGCGAGGCTGTGTACTGTTGCCTTAAGGATGGGGGGCTGTGTTCCCTGCCTGGCTCCGGAGTTGCCTCTGCGGGGGCCCTGTGCGGCTGTGCTGTGGCTGTTGCAGCTTCCCCTGTGAGAAACTGTGGGAGCCACTGATACCTCACACACGGGTCCATCTTCTCCATGGGTAGAGACGGGAGTGGAGCTATTGTGGATGAGATCGGAGGTGTTTGAAGGGTCTGTGTGGATTAGAAACGATGAGACATCTCCTCTGACCAGATGAGAGAGCTGCCTGCGTGCTGCAGCTCAGGGCGGAGGAACCTGCATTATGATCCGCGGGCCACAGGAAGAAGCTGTGTGAGGTTTCCCAACCAACAGGGGCATCACAAGGCCACTGTTGCCGAACGCCTCATAGGATCGTTCCCTTCTGTCCAGGCGGATGCCGAACTCGGTGTTTTGTTCTTCATTTGTTTATTTGTTCACTCCTAGAATTTCTTCCAAGGAGCACAGCTTCCCACTCCTGTTTAAGAGACTGGTTTAAAACAGGGTGGTGGGTGGTAGGAGTGACCCGAGCTGCCAAAAGTAAAGAGAAGGGAAGGGCCTTCGGCGGGAGGCCCCTCAGACGGGGTTTCGGGGAGGGGCCTTAGGAGCAGCGTGCATCAGTGCTGCTCTCCTTCACCCCCAGATGGAGCGGCAACGCCTGGCTCGAGAGAAGCAGATGCGGGAGGAGGCCGAGCCCACGAGAGACGAGTTGGAGAGGAGGCTGCTGCAGATGAAAGAAGAAGCAACGATGGCCAACGAAGCGCTGGATTTCTGTGTGCCCCGAGGTCGTGTGGGGACTTCTGTGAACGAGCAGTGTTTGCTTTATTTCCGTTGGAGGCTGAGGCAGGTGGATTATGAGTTCAAGGCCATCTTGGGCCACTTGGTGAGACCCTGTCTCAAATAAAATGAATAAATGAAGAGAAGCAGTTGGAGATGTAGCTCGGAGGTGGAGCGCACCAGCCTTCAGCCCCAGTACCACACACAAAAAACAGCAGTCCTGGAGCTGGAGGTGCGACTCAGTGGTAGAGAGCTCGCCTGCTACACGTGAGGCCCCGGGTTTGATCCCCAGCACCACGAAACATCTGTGCTGACGGATGCAGATTTAGGTGGGGTGCGTGAACAGCCCAACTCCACTTTGACTTTGGGGCTGCCTTTCAAACAGGGCTCCTCGCCTCAGTACTGCTCAGTACCGTCTGGGGCTGATCATCTGGGGTTTTTCTCGGTATTGAAGGATGGTTAGCAGTGTCCTGGCTTTCGTCTGCCAGATGCCAGGAACGTCACCTCATCCTCTGTGATGTTCCAGCCATTGCCACATGTCCCCCAAGTGACAAACCCTCCTCCATTTTTGAACCCCAATTTATTTGTTTGTTTGTTTTTTGGTAATGGGGATTGAACTCAGGTCCTTGCGCTTACAGGCCAATGGCAGAACCACTGAACTAAATCTCCAGCCCTTAAATGTTTTGCCCCTGGGTAGTCTGTCCTTTGATCCTGTAATGGGAAATAATCTTTAAGAACAGAACTGAACCTGCGTGATGAGAATCGGTGTCTCTTACTGGGTATGGTGGCGCACGCCTGTAATCCTAGCATTGAGAAGGCTGAGGCAGGAATAGTGCTGAGAATTCAAGGCCTGACTGGATGACATAGTGAGTTCAAGGCCAGCCTGAACTACAGAGCAAGAACCTGTCTCAAAAAAACAAAACAGCACAGCAGCAACAAAAGGAATTGGTGTCAGATGAAATTGCAAAGGTGTGATGACAAAGCCTGAATAGAAGCAGCAACCTAAGCTTAAACCTCCTTGAGGATGAATTCTGTTCGCTTCTAGTTAACTTGAAAGCACTCTGTAGTTGCAAAGGAAATCTAAATGGAGTCTTATGCAACACTATTTCCAAAGTTAAAAATCTCTCATTAAGATAGGACTTCAAGCCGGGCATGGTGGCGCACGCCTGTAATCCCGGCACTCAGGAGGCTGAGGCAGGAGGATCGCTGTGAGTTGGAGACCAGCCTGGGCTATGTAGTGAGTTCCAGGTCAGTCTCAACTGCATAGTGAGACCCAGTCTCCACAAAAAAAAAAAAAAAAAAGGTATGACTTCAAAATACTAGTGGCATTCCCATCCTCCACCCTGCTACTGGGGATTGGACCCAGGGCTCTGAGCATGCTAGGCAAATACTTTACCACTGAGCTACACGCCCAGCCCTTTTTATTCGAGACAGGGTCTTGCTAAGTTGCCCAGACTGTTCTTTATGCAATCTTCCTGCCTCATCCTGGGACTACAGCAAGTGCCACTCTGCCTGGCTTGCCAGTGATGCTTATTTGTCCTGTGCCTCTGGTGCTTCAGATGTCAGCTCCTTGCTACTCTTGGTCTGTCGTTGTCTTCTTTCTCCCATTCCCCCACCGGAGAATAAACTCCATGACGGTTAAGGCTCATTGAATGCGGTGGGCCTTCCAGAGTAATGGCTTGACAGACTGAAGAAATTGTGCGCTCCATAATTACGGGTTGACCATCTAGGCCAGTGGTGGCGAACCTATGGTGTGCGTATTACTGGGGGTTTTATTTTTAAGACAGAAGATGTTAATGTAGAGTTGTTTTTTCTAAACTAAACCCGCACTCAGTTTTAACATCAGTGTTGGCACTTTGCAATTAATAAGTGGGTTTGGGTTGGTGTTTGGTACTCAGTCTCTAAAAGGTTTGCCATCAATGATCCAGGAAAACAAGGAGGAGAACGGAAACTTGGTGAGTTTTGCTTACTTATTTACTGCTTGGTCAGAGCACCTCTCCCATTTCATGGCCAGTTGTGGTGATTGGCACTGGGTCCGCTCATAGGCCCAGAGGTGCATCACTGTGAGTGATGTGAAAGATTGCAGTAGGGTCATTAATTACATGATTTCCCAGAAGAAGGTATGTAGTCTGTCGACAGAGCTCCATAATTAATTTCAACCTCAGTATATCTTGCTCAGTAAATTTTTTTTTTTTTTTTTTTT
>NW_022900927.1:3430200-3434386 GCF_012274545.1 Fukomys damarensis | reverse complement strand
AGAGGAGAGACAGTTTGTGGTGGCCACACAGTATCAGAAACCACAAGAGAAATGAACAGTGTCTTTCTGCCCCTTTTATCTTGCTCAGACCTCTTGGGGCGGTAGCACTCACACACGTAATCCTAGTGCCCTTGGGCCTAACCCCTCTTTGAATCACTCACACTGTCTAGATTCAGCCACCTCCAAAATAGCCTCTGACCACATGAAGCTTTGGGGGGACATCTAGACACAAACCATAACAGAGATCTTTTGATGTCTGGTTGTATATGTCAAAGATCATTCAGAAACTTTGCATGTGTTCTTTCATTTAATCCCCAGAAGAATCCTGTTAAGTTAATTACTGTTACACCCATGTTACAGAAGAGAAAACCGAGACCCCAAACTTTCCAGGGTCACATAGCTATTAATTAAAAAGAGCTAGGGGCCCAGGAATTAGCTCAGTGGTGCCACTGCCTGCCTTTCAAGTGTAAGATTCCCAAGTTCGATCTCTGTACCAAAAAACAAAACCACAACAAAAGACAGCTGGAGTGGAACCTGTGCTCCCAGAGCCTCCTTCCTGAGTTCTGCAGCTGCTGTACTACATGGTTGTTGGGAATCGAACTCAGGACCTTTGTCATGCTGGGCAAGTGCTCTGCCACCAAGCCACACCCTAACCTCCTGTAGATTGTCAAATAAAGGCCTACACAGGATTACAAAAACTTGTGTCATATATAAAAACTTTAAACTTGAAAAATTCCTTTACCACACCGAAAAGAATACAGTTCTGCTACTTTCGAGATAATTACGACATTCATAAGAGGTATTAATTCACAGAGCTTTTACTGTCAGAGTGTTAAGGGAATGAGGCACAGTTTAAAAGTTGACGGTGAATCTCTCCTTTCAATCCCATATCTGTGGTGTGGTGGACAAGTCCCTTTGGGAACAGGAGCCTACGTGCCTGACCTGTCTTTTGCTTTTGCAATGTCGGTGGCTAACAGGATAAATGATGATTATACTAAAATACCAACCCTCCTTGTTTTTGGTAAAAAGAAAAGCCATTGAGTCAATGCTGATCGATAAAATCACTGGCTTTGATTTTATATTCTGTGTGTTTCACAGTTAGTCTGTTTTCATATATTCTCTTTATCTCCTTCTCTTCTTTCCTCTCCTCCTCTCTCTCTTCTTTTTCCCCCTCCCTTCCTCCCTCCTTAGGTCTGCCCATCAAACCCAGGACTTTGCACAACATAGGCCAGTGCTCTACACTAAGCCAACCCCCAGCCCCATTCTTTTGTTTTTGATGATTTTCTGAAAAATGAAAAAAAAAAAGGAGTGATTTTTAAAATTAAAGAAATAGATTTCTAAGTCGTCGTTCTTGGAAGAACAAATTAAAATGCAGGGACTATTTCCAGCCCTTCTAGTAACTCGTTCTGCAGCTTTTGCAGAACCAGTTAACCTTTCTTGATCCGTACAGTACAAGTGGTAGAGTTGACGTCATCTTTTTCTACAGAATTTTTTAAAAGCTATGAGTGAAAGGCATTAAAAAATACTGCCTATGTTATTCCTTGTTCCCACCTTTCAGTCCAGCTCCAGTTTCCAGCCATTTAGAAGCAGTTGTTAATCACAACTTTCTCCCAGCTGTGTTTTGTTGTTTCCATTCAAAAGCTAATGTTTTGGAAGTGACTGCTTTCTCTGAGGGTTAGAAAACAGGGCTACTCAATTTCCATACCGATATCATATTCTTATTACCACATCACCCCTCCACGGTTTAGGGGTTTTGCAACTTTGTTCATAGATATAATCAGCTTTGTATTTGCATTCAAGGATAACCAACCGCAAGGCTGAAATCTTTGTTTTGAAATCTTGACTTGTCATCAGAATTGAATTGCTCCCCAGAGCAGGGAGGAGGGAAGGAGACTGAGTCACCTCTCCTTCAGGATCGGCAGTAGTCTATTTTTTATTTGTTAATTTATATTTTGGTTTTTTGAGACAGAGTCTCACTATGTAGTTGAGACTGACCTGGAACTCACTAGCCCAGACTGATCGCGACTCACAGTGATCCTCCTGCCTCAGCCTCCGGAATGCTGGGATTATAGGCGTGCACCACCACACCCGGCCCTTTCTTTAGTCTTTTGAATCTCAATTGCCTGCTGTCCTTTCTTTTCCTTTCAGTACGGTGACTATGACCCCTCTGTGCACAAGCTGGGATTTTTGGCCCAAGAGGAATTGCTTCCAAAAAGGGTGAGAAATTAAATTTTGAGGAAAAACATAGCAGAGATGTGACCCGAGGGAAGCTAACTGAAGGGCTTCTAGATGTAGGAAGCAAGCATATTTTCACAAGTATTTTGTAATAAATCTTGGGTAAAGCATAGCGATCTTTGGTAAGCATGCTGAAAAGCAAAGGTTCGTGGAGTTAATGCAGAGTTGCCAGGATGAGCACGGCCTGTCAGTATTTCTCTCGTGTGGCGAGAGCTCTTTAAAGGTGATTGAGTGGCACTGATTCCCAGGGAGACGTGTGGAATGCTGTGTGCTCAGCCCAGGGAATTGAGTGTTTGTAGCAGCAAGAGGTGGATAGAGATGAGCTGGGGTGGGCCTTGTGGTGTGTGACCCTCGGCCTCATTCATCTTGTTCATTAGCCACAGTAGTGGGCCCTCCCTCCCTTTTGCTGCTTCTGATTTTATGGCCCCAGTCATCTGTCCCTGGGTAGTAAAGACCTGCTTCTCACCTCTCCCCGCCTTTACCTGCCCTTCAGTGACTTCTTTGAAGGGGAAGGCGGGGGGGGGGGGGTGAAAAAACGCGGACTGCTGACGGTGGTCTCGGGATGTACAGTTCAGGCAGAGAGGGGGGTCGCCACCAACCCAGCGGTGCTCCCAGACTTGAGGACCCCTGCAGTTTCCAGGCTGCTTCTTCAGTGGAATGGTGCCTGTTTACACACCCACCTCTGCGTGTGACTCTCCCTGTGTGCGGCTTTTTAAAAATAGCTTGGACTGTTTTGTGAAAATGATGCATAATTATGAAAATGGCAGACAATACCCAAACTTACTTGTGTGTGGGTTTTTATGTTGCTCTCTCTTTTTGGGTAGGTAATAAATCTGTATCAGATGACTCCGGAGATGTGGGAGGAAAGAATTACTGCCTGGTATGCAGGGCACCGAGGCCGAGCCAGGTGAGCCTGCTTCATTCTTGGTTTACAATTCTTTATGGGTCTTTTTTTTTTTTCTCTCCTTAAGGGACTATGAAAGTAGGACATGCTTGCTGAACAAAATACAGTACTGAGATATATAAAAGAAAAAGGAAGAGCTAGCAGTAATGTTGGTCTTCAGTTTCATGTGTATTCCTTTTGGGTTCGTTAATATAAAATGGACAAGTATACTGTCGGGAAACATGGGCCTGTTGCATCTACCGTTACTTTTAGTTTAATTTTAAGAATTCTTATTTGGCCAGGCTTGGTGACGCACGCCTGTAATCCCAGCACTCGGGAGGCTGAGGCAGGAGGCTCACTGTGAGTTCGAGACCAGCCTGGGCTACAGTGAGTTCCAGGTCAGTCTCAACTACACAGTGAGACCCTGTCTCAAACAAACAAACAAACAAACAAAACCAAAGTGGTCTCTAAAAAGGTTGTATTGTTGGTCCGTGTCCGTCAGCAGAGTCCTAAGAGTGTCTTCCGCACCTCATCTGGCTGTCATAAACATTTGCTTTTGTTAATCTATAATTCTTTTGTTTTTCCAGGTTTTTTTTTCTTTTTATTGAGGTTATTGGTACAATCTAGGTATACAGTGCAATTACATTCATCATTGGGATTCTGTATCTTCTGCGGGCCCTCCCTCCCTTTTGCTGCTTCTGATTTTATGGCCCCAGTCATCTGTCCCTGGGTAATAAAGACCTGGCTTCTCACCTCTCCCCGCCTTTACCTGCCCTTCAGTGACTTCTTTGAAGGGGAAGGCGGGGGTGGGGTGGGTAGAAAGCACCGCTGCACTGCTGACGGTGGTCTCGGGATGTACAGTTCAGGCAGCCTCCCTTTTGCTGCTTCTGATTTTATGGCCCCAGTCATCTGTCCCTGGGTAATAAAGACCTGGCTTCTCACCTCTCCCCGCCTTTACCTGCCCTTCAGTGACTTCTTTGAAGGGGAAGGCGGGGGTGGGGTGGGTAGAAAGCACCGCTGCACTGCTGACGGTGGTCTCGGGATGTACAGTTCAGGCAGAGAGGGGGG
>NW_022900927.1:3426740-3428733 GCF_012274545.1 Fukomys damarensis | reverse complement strand
TGTGTGTGTGTGTGTGTGTGTGTGTGTGTGTGTATAAAGACTAATAATAGTATGTTATGTATGCATCGATAGCGGCAACAGCTTTTCCAGGTTCTGCAGTCATCTGAACAAAATTATAGACATTCAGCACATTCCATTACAAAAACAAAAAAGAAAAGAAAAAGAAAGAATAATATCCAGAAAACAGCAAAGTTCTGTTGCTGCTGTGGTACCTGGCACCATTTTTTCTGTTAGCCTCTTAATCGTCATCTGGAGAGAGAACATTCTAGAATAATATCATTAAATGTAGCTCTGAGAAAGCACCTTCCCTACTATGTATCATAGAGCAGGTACTAGATATTTTACATTCATAGAGGTATGATACAGTACTGTCCTACATTTTTTTGCTATTATAAAAAAGTACCGTGATGAGTATCCCTATTTGTACATCTTTGTGTCCAAGTACAAGTTACTTTGCACTTTGATGGACGCTGAATTACTCATAAGAGCAGATAAAAGTTGAAAATTTCAATGGATAATGTGAAATGTCCATTCAGAATATCGAGCCCAGTTTATTTTTTCACCAACAAAGAAAGGATTTCTTCACATTTACTATATAATATGTTGTTTTACTATATATTAGGTTTTAATTTTTTGTGTCTACTAGGTTAAAAAAAATTTTTTTTTGGTCCTCAGAATTGAACTCAGGACCTTGCTCTTGTGAGGCAGATATGGTTAAATCCTAACCGGGTAAAATTATTTTCCAATTGTTTTAATTTAAAATTCTATGACAATAAAGAGGGCTGATCATTATATATATATATGTATGTATATATAGTTCTCTTATTGAGTTTATTGGTACATTTTAGGTATACAGTAAAATTACATTGATTATTGGGATCTTGTACCTTTACATGGCAGGTCTTGTTTCTTATTTTTTTCCCCTTGTCGCTGCACTCCCTTCATCCCCTCCTCTCCTCCCCATTTACAAACGCTTTATTTCCATTTTCTCATATTTTTTTCTTTTCCCTTATTACCTTTCCCTACCCTTCCCACTTTCCCTACACCTTTAGCCCTTTTCTTCCTATTTCACATGGTCAATTATCTCATTAGGATGTTACGTACTATTATAGTTTTTCACACCAGAGAAACTATTTGGTATTTACATGTGTGATTTATGTATTTCACTTAAGAGTATGTCCTCAATATGTATCCATTTTCCTATGAGTGAATCTAATTTCTCATTCTTGATGGCTGAGTAGTATTCCATTTAATAGAAAAACCACATCTTTATCCAGTTTCCAACTGATTGGCAAATGGGCTGTTTCCAAGTTTTGGCTATTACAAACTGTGTTGCTATAAACATAGGTGTGCGTATATCACTGTGGTATGATTCTTTTAATTCTTTTAGAAAGATACCCAGCAGAGGGATGGCTGGGTCAAATGGAACCTCTAGTCCCAGCTCTTTGAGGTATCTCTGTATTGATTTCCATAGTGGTTGCACCAGTCTGCACTCCCACCAACAATGGAGAAAGAGCAAGATGACACATGAACACAGGTAGATTAAAAATAACCAGGATTTTATGTACATACTATGGAAAAATACGAGGCATAAGGGCTATGAGGCAAACAGACGAGGAAGAGAGGAGAGTGGTAGGTTTAGGGCAAGGTCTAAGCTAGAAAAACTGGACAGAGGTTTGGAACACAAGTTCACTGTCGGGCCAGGGAGAGGTGGCAGAGGATTCTATAATGCTCCTCTACTTCCCCCAAGGGTGTCAGGTACTTGAAACTGGAGGAGACTGAAAGATGGGATATATCTATGGAGAAGTGTCCATAGCTTCCAAATCAGATGGTGCCTGGGCTGCCACAGAGGGTAGACTGACCGGTGCTGATGGAACTACAGGGTTCCTCAGAGAGGAGGAGCTGGCATACTGATGCCCACCTGAGGTCCCCAAAGTGGGGTGATTTGTAGCTGCTGGGTCTGATGGTTGGTATGAAGTTGTCCATGGATCCT
>NW_022900927.1:3418684-3425789 GCF_012274545.1 Fukomys damarensis | reverse complement strand
AAATTTGAGAGGTTCAGGGACAGGAGGGTTGGGGAGGAGAGAATTGGAAGGTGCAGTAGAGCTGGGAATGGTAGGTGTTACTTGCCCATCTGTGTTGTATATGGGGAAAGGCAAAGGGACAGATAGCGTGGGGGACCCAGCAGCTTTCTGTGTTGGGGCAGAGGTGGTAGGAATACTGGGGCCCAACGCGGTGTCACTGGGATGGTGCAGGGTGTCTGCTGTCCCTGTGGGGGTGGGGGGTAATTGTAGGTGTTACTTGCCCATCTCTGTTGGGTATGGGGAAAGGCAAAGGGACAGATAGCGTGCGGGACCCAGCAGCTTTCTGTGTTGGGGCAGAGCTGGTAGGAATACTGGGGCCCAACGCGGTGTCACGGGGATGGTGCAGGGTGTCTGCTGTCCCTGTGGCAGGTTGGGGGAACGAAGATGCAGGCTTAGGTGCAGTGCCATCTGTCACCTCCTCTGATTTCTCGTCCAATACCTCTGTTTTCTCTAATGTCTTACTGTCCTCTCCACTCCTCCTCCTCTTCCTCCTCCTTCTCCTGCTCCCCCGCGGGCTGTCCAGGTGTTTTGTGGGAGTCCAAGGAGGGCGCTTGGGAGGTGTAGGGAGCTCACCCTTATCCCACAGTTGTTGCCCGAGCAGTGGCAGTGCTGTGGGCATCTGTGCTTTCCTCTTTCCAGGCCTGTAATTCCCAGTTGTGGGTGGTAGAGAGCAGCCTGCTGGTATGACTGGAGCCTTTTCACTCACTGCCACCTTCCCTGCCTCTCGGGAGCCTGGAGAGCAGGCCTGATGGTGTCCATTCAGCACTTGCTTCTGGCACTTCTGCAATGGGGAGCAGCCTGGGGCTGGGGCAGGGGCCACTGGTGTGTTAGACTGGGGTTGCTCTAGTTGGGAGTTGTGTGCGTCCTGGCTGTCAGACGTCAGAGGAGACAAGTGGGCCATCTCACGGGTGTTGTTCCTGTCCTTAGGAAGGAGCTTACCCTCCCAAGGTTTTACTTGCCCATCTCTGTTGGGTATGGGGAAAGGGAAAGGGACAGATAGCGTGGGGGACCCAGCAGCTTTCTGTGTTGGGGCAGGGCTGGTAGGAATACTGGGGCCCAACGCGGTGTCACTGGGATGGTGCAGGGTGTCTGCTGTCCCTGTGGCAGGTTGGGGGAAAGAAGGTGCGGGCTTAGGTGCAGTGCCATCTGTCACCTCCTCTGATTTCTCATCCAATCCCTCTGTTTTCTCTAATTTCTTACTGTGCTCTCCAGTCCTCCTCCTCTTCCCCCTCTTTCTCCTGCTCCCCCGCGGGCTGTCCAGGTGTTTTGTGGGAGTCCAACGAGGGCGCTTGGGAGGAGGGGGAACTCACCCTTATCCCACAGTTGTTTTCTCAGCCGTGGCAGGGCTGTGGGCATCCGTGCTTTCCTTTTGCCAAGCCTGTGATTCCCAGTTCTGGGGCGTAGAGAGCAGCCTGCTGGTATGACTGGAGCCTTTTCACTCACTGCCTCCTTCCCTGCCTCTTGGGAGCCTGGAGAGCAGGCCTGATGGTGTCCATTCAGCACTTGCTTCTGGCACTGCTGCAAGGGGAGACAAGGGGGCCATCTCACGGGTGTTGTTCCTGTCCTTTGGAAGGAGCTTACGCTCCCGAGGCCTGGGACTGCGGCCCAAGGTGGTTAGGTCTCCCTTGGTCTCCACAGGCCAAGGTGGTACCACAAGCCTAGGGCTAGGAGCATCCCCATCCTGATGGTCTTGCCATTTGGTTTCTTCCTGGCACCACTTCTTGTCGTTTTCATAGTCACCATCCTTCTCCAGCACCCCCTCTTCTTTCTCCTCCAACACCTCCTGTCCCACCACTGCCACCTCCTCCTCTTCCTCTCTCTCCTCCTTAAACTCTTAACACCTCCTCCTTCATTACCTCCTCTCCCATCACTTCCCCTTCCTTCTCCTCCACCACCTCCTCCTCTTCTTCCCTGTCCTCGGGCTGCAACTGGGCTCTCTCTGTGATCCTGAGGGGAGGACCCAGATGGCTGGATGGCATGGGCCCTGCAGCCTGCTTATCAGGTTGGGCAGGGAGGACGCCTGTGTCTGCGCCATGGAGGAAGGATCCTTACAGTTCTGGAGAGTCCCACTGTGGAAGAATCACCAGGTTTCATGGGTGGGTTCCCCCAGGAGACTAGCAGCAGGATGGCCTGGGCCGAGTCCAGTGCCAGCTGGTGGTGGGTGCCATTGGAGCCGGGTGACTGAGGCCGATGGTGGTGCGGCCAGGGGTTGGGGTCCCTGCGGGCAGGGCGGGTAGTGTGGTCTAGGGCTGTTGGAGGGCCCCATGCAGGGCCGGGCTGGGGCGTGGCACGGGTCAAGCGGTGGGGCGGGACCCGGAGCTTTCTGAAAAAGGTGTCCATCGTGGACAGAGGTGGGTAGGCAGCTCGCGTGGGTTGCCGGCGCTGGGCGTCTCGTTATGGGCTTCGCCCTTATGATGTCATCCGCTGCCTGTGATGTGGCGCGGCCCGAGCAGGGCCCCAGTGAATGTTCTCTCATTAGTATTTGTCCGTTTTTCCTTTATTGTAAGCAGGGCCCACCAAAAGTAGACTGAACTTGTGCTGCACCTTTTAAGTTTTCTCTTCGTTATTTTATCCATTATCCTTTCATTGTACTTTTGTTTCACAAAAATGTGTCAAAATGTTTTCTTGGTTGATGACTTCAATCGTTTATTGTTTTTATTGTTCTGCTAGTTTGGATTTTATTACACATTTAAATAGAGCTTCAGTCTGTTTTTTGAGATGAGAGTCCCTGTTGGTTCTAGAATCCAGTGTTTCTGTAGAAAAACAGTATCACAAATGTAGACATTCAACTTCTTGAGCAACCACTAAACATGTAAGATTAATTTCAAATGGGAAAATTATCTTTATCCCATGGATTTGACTTGAAAATTACATAGTTCAGCGGACATAAAATGTAAAGTTTAAGGCTCTAAAAAATTCGTTTGTGTTTTCATTTTATTTCTTGATATGTCAGCTTTACCTGATAGCTATCTATGATATAATTTATGTAGTAAAATGCCTGTTACTTTACTGTTTTAATTACCAGGTCATGTTTTTCAGTAGCTCAACGGAAATGTTTGTTTGTGGAGGTTCTGGATGAAGCTGTAGACACGTCTTTCCTGACACTTATTGATTCACAGTGTGTTTGTAACTACAGTAGTCTACTGTATTCCTCCTCCCACTGTTATTGGGGACCTACAACCATCTAAATAAGTATTGGGAAAATATTTTATTGTAAGTATTGAATTTTTTTAGGGTTTTGTAAATCATGTAGTTTTTGTAACTCCTCTTTTCAACAACTCCCTTAAACCATTCTTTGCTCACAAGTTACACGGACAGGGGTCTGTAAATGAGAAAATGAAATAAGAGCACTTAGGTCTTCTAGCTGATTCTGTCTAGAAGGAGTTAAAAGAAAAGAAAACTTCAGTAGAGAAATTCCGCTGAAAAGCAAATCCAAGACAGAGGTAGAAAAAAATAGGTAAAGAAAGTCAACAAATGGCCAAGAGACAAAAACCAAAAAGAAAACAACAACAAAACCCCACAGCAACACACAAAAAAGCCAAAAACCAAAACCAAAACAGTTGACACACAAGAAGCTACCCCCCCTTCCAATAGAGTATAGAGGCAGGGGGCAGGCTGACTAATTTAAGGCACTGTGCACTCATATCTGTGCACTAACATATGCAAATAAATGTGTGTGCATTCACTCTAGAGTCACCATATTATTCACTCTAGGGTCATTATAGGGTACAGTAGAAGTCCACATGCCCACTTCTAATTGTAAACTAGTCATGAATAACTACCCTTGCCAACTACTCGCTGAGTATCTTTCAAAGATAAGGCCTTAAAAGGCAGGTCAAAGACAAATAAACAGAGAAAGAAGCTGCATGTAGACCACCGGAAGAAATGATGGTAGGTGGAGGGGCCCAAAGCCAATCCATTTTCCTACAAATGAATCAAGTTTATGTCAGAGTAGTACTGCATGAGTGTAAATACCACATTTTCTTTATTCATTCATCTGTAGATGAGTACATAGAGATGGCTCCTGAGATATAGCTATTATGAATTTTGCCGCTATAAAGCCGAGTATGTGTAGGTGACTGTAATATGATGTCTTAACTCTTCCAGAAGGGCAATAGCTGGATCAAATGGAATTTCTAGTATTAGTTTTTTGAGGACTCTCCATAATGAATTCCATCGTTAGTTGTACTACTTTGCATTACCACCAACAGTGTAGAAGAGTTCCTTTGCCCTGCAGCCTAATCAGCATTTGTTATTATTTGATTTCTTGATGATGGCCATTCTTTTTGGGGTAGGTTTGGTTGTTTTAATTTGTATTTCTCTAATGTTGAACGTTTCATGTACTTATTGGCTATTACTACTTCTCCCGAGAAACTTCTACTCATTTTAGTTGCCTATTTTTTTGATTGGGTCTTTTACCTTGGGGGTCTAATTTTTCTGAGTTTTATGTGTATTGTACATATTAGTCCATAGTGTGAGGAATAGCTGGCAAAGTATTTTTTTCTCATTGTGTAGGTTTTCTTTTCACTCTGTTGATTATTTTTAAATTGAGGTTATTGGTACATTTTAGGTATACAGTACAGTTACATTCATCATTGAGATCTTGTACCTTTACATGACAGGTCTTGGTTCTCATTTTTTCCCCTTGTCCCTATGTTCCCTTCATCCCCTCCCCCCACCCCATTTATAAACATTTTATTTCCATTTTCTCATATTTTTTTCTTTTCCCTTATTACGTGTCCCCCACCCTTCCCACTTTCACTACACCTTTAGCTCTATGTTACATTGTCAATTACCTCATTAGGGTCTTATGTACTACTATAGTTTTTTCAATCAAGAGAAACTATTCGGTATTTACACATATGTGACTTGTTTATTTGACTTAGGAGAATATCCTCAATATATATCCATTTTCCAATGAATGAATCGAATTTCTCATTCTTTATGGCTGAGTAGTATTCCATTTTATAGAAAATCCACAACTTCTTGATCCAGTTTCCAACTGATGGGCAAATGGGCTGTTTCCAAGTTTTAGCTATTACAAACTGTGCCACTATAAACATAGGTGCACATATATCACTGTGGTATGATTCTTTAATTCTTTTAGAAAGATACCCAGCAGAGGGATGGCTGAGTCAAATAGAACCTCTAGCCCAAGCTCTTTCAGTTATCTCCATATTGATTTCCATTGTGGTTGCACTAGTCTGCACTCCCACCATCAATGGAGAAGGGCTCCTTTCTCCCCAAAACCCTGCCAACATTTGTTATTGGTTGATTTCTTGAGAGCAGCCATTCTTTGTGGGGTGAGGTGGAATCTCCATGTTGCTTTTTTGTTTGCTTGGTTGGTTTTGTTTGGTACCGGGGATTGAACTTGGGTCCTTGCACTTGCGAGGCAGGCCACCAAACCACTGAGCTCAATCCCCAGTCCATCAGTGTGGTTCTCATCTCCATCTCTCAAATAACCGGTGATGTGGAATATTTTCTCATATATTTACTTGCTTCTTGTACTTATTTGTCTGAGAACTGTCTGTTCATTTCAGTGCCCATGTTTGAATCGTGTCTTTATATATGGGGGCCTGATTGTTTTGAGTTCTTTATATATTCTAGATAATAGTGCTTTGTCTGAGGAGCAGCTGGTAAAAATTTGTAGGTTGCTTCTTAGTTCTGTGGATGTGGATGGTTTCTTTCAATAAGATGAGATCCCAGTTGTTGATTCTTTCTGCTAGTTCCCGGGCTACTGAGGATTTGTTCATAAAGTCTTTTCCTATGCCAATGTCTTCAAAAGTTCTGCCTAACTTATCTTCCAGCAAATTTAGCATTTCTGTTTTAATATTTAGACCTTTATCCCCTGGGATTTTAATTTAGTGCATGGTGAAAGATAAGGGTCTAGTTTTAATCTTTGGCAGGTTTAGATCCAGTTTTTCCTACACCATTTTTTAAAGAGGCCATCCTTCCTCCAGTGGCGATGGTCAGCTCCTTTGTCAAAGATGAGGTAGCTGAGTACATCTGGATTTGTTTTTTGTGTCTTCCAGTCTGTTCTGCTGATCCTCAAGTCTGTGTCTTTGCCAGTACCATTCTGTTTTTATTGCAGTGGCTTTGTAGTATAGTTTCAAATTGGGAATTGTTATACCCACTGCCGTATGTCTGTTGCCTAGGATGGCTTTTGCTATTCTAGGTCTCTTATTGTTCCAGTTGAAGTTTTGGATTCTTTTTTCTAGTTCTGTGAAATGTAGTGTTGGAATTGGAATTGGCATTGCATTGAATCTGTATTAACAGTTTTGGTAGTATGGCCATGTTCACTATGTTGATTCTTCCTACCCAGGAGCAGGGGCTATCTTTCCATTTTCTTATACCTTCTTCGATCTCTTTATTCAGAGTGCTTTAGTTTTCAGTGTAGAGGTCTTTTGCTTGTTTTGTTAGATTGATTCCTAGATACTCCATTTTTTTGGATGCTATTGTGAAAGGAATTGTTTCCCTAATTTCTCTTTTCGTGTGTCTGTTATTTGTGTATAGAAAGGCTATTGATTTTTGGGTATTCACCTTGTATCCAGATACTTTACTGACTCTGTCAATTAAGTCTAGAAGTTTTTTTTTTAGGCAATATACAACAATGGAACTACAAAACCATTTACTATCCAATTACCAGATGTTAGGGCTATAAGGAAATCTGAGAAAACCCTAGTCCCTTACAACAGTTGTCTATTGATATTATCATGAAAGGAAAAGGTTTGTTCTTATGCCCATTTCCTCATAAAGTGAACTAGACCATAGCTATGAAATCAAAACACAGAAGGATCAAAGCACCAAGGCTAGAGACAAGTTAGATTTGACACCTACTATATAAACGACAGCAGCATAGTGTTCCCTTCTCCATCCACTTCTTACAATCTCTCTCTCTATCCCAGCTCTTAATTTCCCCCAATTCAACATTCCAACAGGTGTATCCAGGTCAATATTGGTTTTAGCTTTCTGGGACCTTTAATTTGCTATATATGTACTCTATACTAAATGTGATTAATTGCAAAAAATAATCTCTTCAAGAAACCTTCATAACAAAATACCAGAT
>NW_022900927.1:3406717-3418184 GCF_012274545.1 Fukomys damarensis | reverse complement strand
AATTGAAAGTGTATGGAGTTTTCAGAATGTAATAATGATAAGTTTTCCATTGATTTTTTTTCATTACTAATCGGGAACAGAGAAGAGTGTAGTGTGACTCGGCTGGAATATGATCCTACCTACCTGTGTTAGTTAACTGATTGTGTTAACTTTAGTAAGAAATATTCAACTAATTGGGATCGGTATATTTCTGGGTGTGGCTGAAGGAATTCACTGAAGACAGAAGACCCACTCTGGATCTTTTAGGCACCAACAAATAGGCTTGCTCCTTAATGGGATAAAGAGAGAATGAAGAAAAAAGGCTCATTTATCTTTCTTTGGGGGAGCTCTCGCCTTCACCTTAATCTTTGAGCTCATCTCCTGGCCTCCAGCGCAGACCCTTCAGCCTTCCATAGCTGACCCTTTGGCCTCCTGATACCGACCCTCATAGAACACTGCAGTAAGTTCCAGGCCTTTGACTGGATCCTTCCAATCTCCAGCACACTGACAGCCCTTTTGCACATTTCCACACCTGACTCTCTGTGTGGTCACAGAGAATTTACAATCTTGTAAATTCTTATATATTTGTGGATCTTGCATTAAACCTGTTTCTCTAGTAAGCACTGATGGTGCACTACTATTCCGTATTACTTTCTTGTTGCTATCATAACAAATTCCTATAAACTTGGTGTCTTACAATAGTACAAATTGTTATTTCAGAATTTTGCATACCCCAAATGTAGGGGCCACAGGTTAATGTTGCTCCTGGACAAGCTGGTCGGGGAGGGTCTTGTTTTCTTTCCTTTTCCGATTCAGAGTCTTCATCCATAAATTACGGGGTGAGTCCTTCCCGCAACCTTCTTTCCTTTCTGATCCTCCTTGTGAGGATCTTTGTAATTTTATCAACCCATCCAAATCTTCTCAGATCTCAAGGTTTCCCTGTCCTGAGGAGTTTGTTTGCTGTCTCCCTGTTGCAGGTGTATAACTTTATGCAGTTAATGCTAATTCCCATTGTATGTTGTTTTGAAAATTGTAGAGAGGCACAGTTTACCAAAGGAAAGAGCTTGTTCATAAATATTCATCCTCATTATGTTTTCTAGAAAACTACACATGGGCATGAAATGATATATGTACTTAATGGGCTGGGGATTTAGCTCAGTGGCACCATGCGTGTCTTGCAAGCGCAAGGTCCTGAGTTCAATTGCCAGTACCAAAAGCAAAATGTACTTCTTATTCCTTAACCCAGACTGCTTTGTCGAGGTTTGTTACTATGCACTTCTGGAGTATCCTTCTCCATCATAACAAATTTCTGGATCTCTTTGAGAGGCAGAAGGATACACTTTCTGATGTCCACTCTTATTATTGCTGATAGGGTTTTCTTGGGTAACCACTTCATTAATAGCAGAACTGCCCGTTGTTTGTTTGTTTGTTTGTTTTGAGACAGGGTCTATGTAGTTGTGACTGACCTGGAACTCACTATGTAGCCCAGGCTGGTCTTGAACTCACAGTGATCCTCCTGCCTCAGCCTTCCAAGTGCTGGGATTATAGGTGTGAGCCACCACAACCAGCTAGAACAGCCCTTTTTTTGTTTTGTACCATCATTTGCTGGAGCCATTCTGCCAGGTTCATTACTGAAAGGAGCAGTGCAAGGGTGTCTTGAAACAGTGAAAGCAGAAGTCTTGGAGTAGTTTAATTTTAAAAAGCACTTAAGGCTTAATTTAAGAGGATAAAAATGTTTCAAGCATCAACCCAAAGAAATAGTAACTGTTTACATTTATACAGTGCACTTACTTTAATAGGTTTAAGTGCTTCTTTTGTATGATGCTCACGGTGTTTCTATTAGAAAATTATGGTGTTTAGACCAGAATCAGTCACATGGTCAGTAGGAGCAAGATGGTTTAATTTGGCTCTTTCAAATTTCAGAGCTATTGATACTATGCCAAATTATTTCTTTAGGAAATATTTAACTGATCGTAAACTGACTCAAGCAGCACACAAAGTTCAGTCTCATTCATCTTTAACTTGATGAGGGCTGAGGGGAAGAATTTAATTTTTACCCTTCAGATCACCTGGTAAATCTACAGAATTTGGCAGAAAGCACTACTTTTTCTCTTTCTTATATAAAGGCCAGGTGGACTGGACAAAGAAGAAAGAACTAGTACACCACACTCCATGCTCTAGTTTTCTATTCTTGGCCTCAGAGCAAAGCATTCTTTTAGAGTTTAAATTTACTCCGTACGTGTTACATTGAACCGGTTTTACAAAGAAAGAAATTGAGGATTTAAAATGTTTTCCCCAGACATAGTAAAAATTATATATCACATACAGACATGTATTTGAATATGTCTTCATATATATATATAATGTAAAATCTATATATACACTCTGTGTATATATTTGAATTAGTTGTATATGATTTTATTATTATATTTGAACATACTGAGCTAAATATTTATTTATGAATATCAAAAATTCCTGTAAAAATAATTTCCCCCTGTCAAATTACTTTTCTGTTTAATCTGTTTGCTTTTCTGTTTAATTCATTTAACTGTGTAAAAGAAAAAAATTAGAGAAATTACTTCAGTATTTTGGGGGTATGCATTTCTATATTTAATTATTTTCAGTCTTCATGCCACATTGCTTAGCTAGGCTGATATACCAAAAGTATGTAACAACTGAGTGGACTGTCAAGTTATTACTAAATTTTCATTGCATTACAGAGTATAAATTAAATAGTAACCTTTAAAATGACACTATTTTGAGGTAAATTTTATTTTTTAGCACATCCTATGTTTATCAAGCATAGGTTATAACAGAAAAGAGAAAAGCACAATTTTGATAATTAGAAATTGCTTGACAAATCTCATCAAGTGAATGAAAATGTGTTGATGAAATAATTCATTGACAATTAGCTCTTATTAAATAGTAAGCAGTAAGAAATTTTAATGATTTACTAAAATATTAACATTTTTACAATTTAAGAATAAGAAAATATATTGATGCTTTTAGAAAAAAATCATTCTCAATGTCCTTCAGTGCCATCAATTAGGCTTCAACCCAAAAATTAATTGACGACATTTAGATTCAGAAAGGAGAAGACTTCTTAGGATATTTCAGAATCTATACAGTATTAATCTATGTTGAATTCAAAGTGAAATTTTTGGTTTGTGGCTTTAGTTTACCTTTGCCAAAAGATCAATGAAAAAAGTGGTTCAGCTGGGCATGGTGGCAGATGCCTGTAATCCCAGCACTTGGGAGGCTGAGGCAGGAGGATCGCTGTGATTTCGAGACCAGCCTGGGCTACATAGTGAATTCCAGGTCAGTCTCAACTACATAGTGAGACCCTGTCTCAAAAAACCAAAAAAAAAAAGAAAAAAGAAAACAGAAAAAAGTGGTTCAAGAGAGTTCTTGGACTTCACATACAAAAAAGAAGGATGCCTATCATATTCAATTATAAGCATACAGGTGGAATTTTCTTTAAATTGCTGTTATGTATAACCTTAAGCATAAAGAATAAGAAACACAATTGAGGATTTTGTAACAAACTATTTGAAAAGTTATACAGGGAATTTACCTTGAAGACAGATGAAATTTTTACTTAAATACTGACTACCCTTCAGCTTTTCTCCTATTATATTAAAATATTTGTACCACTTAACAGAATGCCAATCTTTACCATTTTTGTAATACATAGTCATGAAGATATATAGGAGATAGTCTGGCTTTTATTTTAAAATAGTTGTTTTTTGTTTTCCTCCTAGAATTAGAAATACTGAGAACTCAGAAAACTCAAAATAAGACAGGGTTATATATGTTAAAAACAGCAATTACATCGTGACTTGATCCTTAACTTTTCATTGAAATCATTCCAATCTCCTCAAAATAATTATATTTTTTATAGTAGTTACTTCATATCCTATAGGTAACCGGAAAGCTTAAATTCATTGTCTCTTTTTCTTTTTTTTTTTTAGTATTGTCCTTAAAAAAATTCACATTCTTGTAAAGAGGTATACCAATTTATAATAAATATTTTCAAAATCATGCAGTATTTTATTACTTTAATTTTTAAAGTAGTTAAGGCTTCAGGTAAAAGAGTCTAATGTTTAAGAATGAGCCTACATAGATTGTATAATTGCATTTCCATGTTTACATTGAAATCTAATGTACAAAGCATATTTCAACTTAAAGAAGCAAATAAATTACATAAATTTGTAGACATGACTATTCAAATGGCAAGCAAAGAGGTTTTAATTAAACTTTAAGTTGAAATACATTAGAATTAAGAGGATTCAACAAATGGTGGGTATATGAACTGCCTCAATTCTGGGAATTGATAGAAGGGCACTAATTCTCTGCTGCTACAATTTCAAGTAGATTTCTGTTTACCTGTCCTAAAATTTATCTACTTATATAAATCCAGTAAACATTTAGTAGGCTCCCTATCTGTTTCACTTTGGCAAACACCATGACCAATTAGCCAATGTCACAAGTCTACATGGGCCAGACTACTCTACTGAGTGCTTTTCGTTCTTGTGCATTACAGTGAGGATGCCTACCTTTCTTTCAACCGGTAAGTGCTGTCATGTTGCTCCGATCACTCAAGGATCCAATTAAACCCATATCACAGTCAAACAAATAAACACTTTTTAAACTCCACCATGTGTGACATTAAGAACTTCCATCTATAAAGGGGTAGTGGGAAGGGGAGAGGAAAGGAAATAAGGGAAAAGGAAAAAAAATCTTTGTAAATAGGGAAGGGTGAAGGGGGTGAAGGGAGTGCAGGGGTATGGGCAAAAAATAAAAACCAAAACATATCATGTAAAGGTATAAGATCCCAATGATAAATTTAACTATTATTTGCTTTAAATGTACCAATAAACCAATGAAAAAAATAAAAAAGAACCTCCATCTAGTAGTACATATTTGCCATGCATAATGATCACATTCATCCCTGGGGATTTGTACCTATACATATTATATCTTAATATTTCTTAAGAAAAGAAAAGGGAAAGAAAGAAATAAAGAAAAAAAGAAAAAAGATTAAGAACTCCATGCAATGGTCCCCTATCAAGAAACAGCCAAGGGCCAGGGATTTAGCTCTGCGGTTCAGTGGCCTGCCTTTTAAGCGCAAGGACCCGAGTTCAATCTCCTGTACAAAAAAAAGAAAAAAAAAGAAAGAAAGAAACAGCCGGATCCAGATTTATGTTTCTCCAACTATTATCTCATGTCTTTGTCATCCATTCTAATACTTTTTCTTCAGAACTCTCTCCTTGTAAGAATTAGAAAACACAAGCCAATTATGGACTGAAACTTCTACAAACTGTGAGCCAAAATAACCTTTTCCCCCTTTAACTTTGGGTATTGAGAATTTTGTCCCAGGAAGGAGAAAAGTAACTAAAACAGATGATGATGATTTTGCCACTAAGAATGGCAACACCTCTTCCTTAGTCAAAATAGTTTCGTGAGAATTTAGGAGTTTATTGTCCCCAGCCTCACCATGTTCCTCCAAAATGTCTCAATTCCAATTTAGGGGATCAATTACTTCTCAGGTAAGTTTCCTCACTTTTACTTCAGATATCCTTTGGGGCTGAGTGTTCAACTTGTGCTGTGATTCAACTAATAGAATCATGAGGGTTTGTGCTTGGTTTTCAGCAATTTTAATCCTCTGGCTAAAGAGAAAATTCTCCTTCAGGACATACTTAGAAGACTTTTGCTTGTCTACACATCTCTGGAGCTGGGGATTTGAGTATTTGAGCTTCTTATTTTCCTTTATTAATCTGTCTTTACACTTAGAAACTTTTAGATTTTTTGTGCAAAATATAAATACTCAGTATAAGGATTTTAATTAAACATTCTAATGAAATATATTGTAGTAAGAAATGCTCCAAATAGATAAAATTGGGGTGTACTGAATCACAGAGAAAGAAGATTAAAGGCAGTGAGACTATATATTTTACTGCATCATACATCATAAGGTATGTGTACACTATACATCATAAGGTATATATCATGAGAAGATATGATAGCTTACTGTAATGAATAATTTAGAAATAAAAGGAAGCCTAGGTCAAATACAAATATGCTCAAATTCTTAAATTCTATTTCAGGTTACAGTATTCTACTAGGGTATATGCTATGCATTCAGTACTGTGCTACACAAAGTATGAGATATTGTGTCAAAACATAATTGTATATTTATATATAAATTATCCACACATACATGAAATGTGTGGATTCCCAGTGACACCACTGGGAATTTTATATCGACAATTTTTTTCATTTTTTGGCAATAGTAATCTGTTATATCTTAATCACTGAATCAACTAATTTTTATATGATCACAATGAGAATCTATCATTGATTTAGTAGTAAAGTAAAACTTGTAAAGACTAAAGTGTTGACTCTTGTTCATTTATAAGTAAAATTGAAGAATCAACTTTGTTCTCATCAATCTTCTCTATTGTTTTCCTCATTTTTTATTTCATTGACTTCTGCTCTTTAGTATTTTCTTCCTTCTTTACTTGGATTTATTTGATTCTCTTTTTTTTCTAGTTTGTAGAGATAGGAAGTTTACTCTTTTGAGATTTTCTGTATTTCAAATGTAAGAACTTAATCCATAAATTTTTTGGCACTGCTTTCATGGGTTTTAAATTATTTAAGATGGTATATTTTCATTCCATTCAATTCTGTAATTTTCAGGTCCTTGGAAACTTTAAATTGACCAATGGACTAAACTTTGGTGATTCCTACTTTTTTTAGATATATTTTTATGTTGATTTCTAGTTCTATTCCTTTATGTTAAGAAAGCTTTCTCTGCATGATTTCAGTTATTTTAAATTTGCTGAAGGTTGTTTTTGGAATGAGATATGGTCTATCCAAATGGTCATTACATGACATTAAAATAGGTATATTCTGCAACTGTATGGTAGAATGTTCTGTGTTTGAAAATGAATTGCTATTGATTCATTGTTTTGTTCACTTCTGCTGCATCACTAATTTTTTTTAGGCAGGGTCTCACTATGTGAGTTGGGCTTGAAATCACTAAGTAGCCTAGGCTAGCTTTAAATTCACAGCAATTCTCCTTGCTGAGCCTCCTGAAATATCATTACTTTTATATCTATTAATTTTACCAGTAGCTAAAGACTCTTGTAATTCTTATTTTTTAATTTTTTATTTGTCTTTTAAGGTTTGTTTGGAATCTGTGTTGCTTTATGTGAACTTATTTAAAGATATTGCATCTTTACGATGTATCAATCTTTTTATCCTTAGGAAACTTCCCTCTTTGCCTACATGTTTTGTTTCATTTTATGTTTTGCTCATATTTAACTTCTGTAATGTTAATGTAGGTTTTCTTAGATTTTTTTAAAGCTAACATTGTCTTAGTAAATTTTCCCATTCTTTTCTTTTTTAGACTTTTTTTTAGTTGTTTACAGTATTAATTGATCACTGAAGGAATTTAGTTTCTTGTTAATTTCTTGCTCATAACAATTTGCTCATGTTTTTGTTTTGCTTTGTTTCATACACTCTGCCAATATCTAACTTTTAAATGGTATATTTAAGACACCTATATTTAAGATTATATGTCGGAACATAAGTCAGTATTTACATAATTTTGTTTCAACTGTTTTTATTTACGTTTTGCTTCCATGTTTTTTTTAATTAAACATTTTTAGATCCACTCGCTATTTTCAAAAGTATCATATTGTATAGTTGCTCTGGGAATTAAAATAATATATATAAATGGGAGATTAGAGTCTACTGGAATTGATGTTTCAACACTCAAAAGGCTGTTCTGTGGAAGATTTCTGTTTATGTCCTTTTAGTTTTTCTTTTCTCAATTTTTTTTTTTTTTTTATTTTTTTTTTTTTTTTTGGTACTGTGGATTGAACTTGGGTCCTTGTGCTTGCAAGGCAGGCCACCGAACTGCTGAGCTAAATCCCCAGCCCTCTCAAATATCAATTTGTTAAGGATGTGATGGTTTTATAATTCTTATTTCAATTATCACATATGATTTATAAAATGAGTGTTTCTGCTACATAATTCTCCCTCTTTGCTTTGTTATGCTTCAAGATGTTCTCTTTTGTCATTGTCTTTCTATTTTAGTAATTTCCTATGGCCAATTTTTAAGAATAAGTCTGTCTGCTAATCATGGTTTTTGGTTTTTTATTTTTCTTTTCTATGATTCATTCCCATTTCATTCATGAAGAATTGTTTCACTGGGCGTATAATTTTCTGTCTTGGTGGTTCTCTGCATTCATCACTTGAAAATGTGCCAGCTCTATGGACATTTCATAGCTTCAACGAGAAATTGACAAGTTGAGGCTACTACCCATTAGAAAATACCAACCATCAAAAAAGACAAGAAAATCTTTTAAAAAGTACAAAGAAGATATAAAAAATAATATAAAGCTACAGTAATTAAAACAACAGGATATTGGTGCAAAGAGAGACAAATATATTAATAGAAAAATCCAAATAGAGACACACTTCTAATTCGCTATGGAAAATTATTTTGTCCTTTATAACACAAAGTGTCATCTCAGTCATTCATCCATATATGAAGTGTGGTTAAAAAAATATAGGAGTCCTTAATTTTTAAAAAATTACAGTAAAAGAAATGTTGCCATTACCCCACACACCCACCCACCCACACACACATATACTGCCCTTCACTTTGAATACACTTATCCTATTTTTCTGGCCACTTTCTGAAGGAACTATGGAACCACTTTTTCATGATTATCTTTAGTTATGCTTTGATAATTTGCTTTGATGTCCTAAATGCATTCAAAATGTTTATCTTTCACAGTCATTTTCAGTCTGAACAAGAATCAGAAATCACAAAGTGCCATATCCAATGAACAAGGTAAATGAGGGCGCATTACAAGTCTGCCCTTGGGAGTCTGCCTTTAGAGTCTTTAGACTGCCTTGTGTGTCTGGATTCTGCAGCAGCATTCATCTTATTTTTAATCTCAACTTTTAAAGATACTCTCTAAAGAGGGCTTCATAAATACTCATCCTCATTCTAGAACTCCTTCAGCAAGTGGCAACGATGGCAGGATAAGTATGTTCAAAGCAAGGGAGAGGACTTTGAGGAGAATTCATGTCAATATGGATTTTACTATAAAACATTTATAAAATGTAAACATTCACTGTATATTTATCAACCTTTGTAGAACCACTATATCATATGTAAAAATTATCAATTGCTAAACGCACTGGCTTAAAAGTGTGATACAAAACAATAAATCACCTAGAAGTTAACTATGCTAGTTGAGAAAAATTACTGATGACATTACAGTTAACAGATTTCTAAACAGGATACAAAACATCAACCACAAAGGAAAACATTTAGAAATTGAAGTGTGTTTGAAGATAAGAATTTCTGTTTATGAAAAGATACTGTCAATGGAATAAAAATCTAAACAATACCACGGGAGAAGGTATTAGTCATGCATGTATCAATTCCAGACACATAGTCACAAGTTGGCAAGAAGAAGTTAACATGATTTTTAGATAATAGCAACAGTCTTGAAAATGTATTTGTGAAAGATGATATTCACTGTCAATAAGCCATGTGGAATGTTCTTATATTCTCTGTTACTAAGAAAATTAAAATTAAAATC
Organism: Fukomys damarensis; assembly: GCF_012274545.1. Taxonomy (NCBI): domain Eukaryota; kingdom Metazoa; phylum Chordata; class Mammalia; order Rodentia; family Bathyergidae; genus Fukomys; species Fukomys damarensis. The sequence goes on along the minus strand of NW_022900927.1, from coordinate 3,408,579 downwards.
ACAATGAAAACCATGACCCATTAGAATAACCATGCAAGCCTTATTCCTAATAGCTCAAACTTAAATGTTATCCATTGTTTAAAAAGTGGATATATACTTTTTGTCATAATCATGACACAGAATGTTATGTAAAAATGTTGATGAACTGTTACACTACATGAATGAATTTCACAAAGTGCTGAGTTTTAAAAGCTTGAAGAAAATAATACATTTTGCATGTTCTCATTTATTATAAGCTTAAGAGGAGGAATAATTATGCATGATTGACAATAGAATACTGTTTACCCATTGGTAGAATGATAATGACAGGAATAAGATGTGAAAGAGGCTTCTAGAATGCTAACAAGATTTTATTATTTTATCTCAGCAATGGCCACATAGGTTTATTCTTTCACAGAAGTCTTTCAGCTGTATGTTTCAATTTACTAACACTGCATTAAACCATTAACATTGAATCTCAACATTTAGATAAAAAGCAGCCAATTGGCAGACTTCTTACAAGTATTTCAATCACTACATTTATCCATATTTCTAGCTTTCCAGAAGCTTTCAGATTAGTCAGAAGGATAGACATGTTATATCAAGAAACATCACAGTATAATAATGTGCATTCCATGGAAGCACAGGCAGAACACAAGCATTGGAGACAGGACATGTTCCTCTGGTAATATTAAGGAAGAAAAACATTTCCATCAAAGAAGGGAAAGGAAAACACATGATGTGTATTAGTCCATATTGTTCTTAGCTCTCAGCAAATTACAGATCAGCTCTTCTTAAAAGGAGATAAGTTAATCCAAAGGATAGTACCTTGCATGAACTCAGAAATTTTTCTTAGTTGCACTGAAACTGTAGATTATTATGGAGAATTTTGAAGCATAAAATATTCCCAATAGATTAACTTGATTACAAGTCTAATAGAATATATGTGTATGTATCTAAATTGCAACAAAGTAAGGAGCATAAAAATGCAACAAAGTAAGGAGCATAATTACCTTGAGTTTCTTAGCTTTATGTAACACACTACTTTCTCACAGAATGTAAAATAACACAACAGGCAATAATATGAGGTTAAATACAGCAGAAGACAGCTTGAACATATCATTCTTCCAAATTAAGGCTGCCAAAATGACTTTTTCTACTTAATGCTGCTTTTAGTTATTATTACCAATATTATAATAGTCTATAGCTCATCAGGAGAAATTTTCTACAAGTTCTTTTGCTTTCCCAAGATGTAAAAAGGACATAAGAAGATTACTGTATAGTGAAAAGGACACTGACTTAACTTTTGACCAAGTGTGAGACACTAAAGAAGTTAACCTTCCCAGAATTGAGGTTAATAATAAAACAGGAGAGATTGTAACTATTGCATCAGCTTGCCTTGAGAATGTAAATATTACAGCTGTCTCATCAGTTTGCCTTGAGAACATTGTGTATGCATATGTGCAATGTAAACATTCAGTAAATGGTAGCTATTATTTTGTTATTCTTTTAACTATATAAAATTCCTTTTTCATATGTGATGAATTTGTAGCTAAAATAAAAACCAGAATATAAAAAGCATGTGCACACATTTTAATCACTCCAACCTTCAGTGAAAGTAGAAGATATCATTCCAACAACCATCACTTTAAACAATATGTCTTATTTTCCAACTTTCTTTTGGACACTAAAACAAAATGTGTTAAAATGAAATCACAGGAAATGAGAATAACAAAATAAAGATAAAAAAGAACAAGATATAGAAATGAAAATATTTTCAGTTCCAAATTATCTAAGCTTATGGGCTTAATAAATAACAAATTGAAATAAACAATGGAAACTGATTTTTCCTTGGTTCCTGTCCAAATAAAATGCATTTTCAC
>NW_022900927.1:3402304-3406692 GCF_012274545.1 Fukomys damarensis | reverse complement strand
TCTTTTCCTATAGTCCCACCCTCAACTTTTAGATTGCACTTATAATATAGTATATATACACAAAGTATATAGCATAGATAAAAAGAGAAAGATCTTCTGCCTTTACAAAATTTTCAGAAAATAAAGTCAGTGATAAGCTTTGAAATTAAGTTTTTAACATGTGTATGTATAAAAGGAAGGCTAGTAAATCATCTCAACAGATGCAGAAAAAGACCTTAACAAAAGCAAACAGCTTTTCATAGTTAAAAAAAATGATGAAAAATAGGTATGGAAGGACCTTACCTCAAACTGCTAAAAGCCATATTTGACAAACCCACACTCAACATCATACAAAATGCAGAAAAAGTGAAATCTTTCCCTCTAAAATCAAGATAAGGGCTTTTACCACTTCTCATCAATATACTACTAGAAGCTTTAAGTACAGCAATCAAGCAAGAAAGATAATTTAAAGGAAATAAGAAGAAAGATTTCAAATTATTTCTATTTGTATATAATATGATCCTTTTCATAGTTTACAACCCCAAATCTCCACCAGAAGACTCTTAGAAATAATTTAAAAATTCAAAAAAGGGACAGAGTACAATATCAACACGCACACACAAAAAATCAATAACCCTTTTGTAAGCCAAAAACGAACCCAACAAGAAAGAGATCAGGAAAATAATTCCATGCATGATACCTTCAAAAAAATTTAAAACCTAAGCAATGAATCTAACCAAGGAAGTGCCCAACCTCTATAATAAAAACTACAGAATGCTGAAGAAAAGTATTGAAGAGGGCATTAGAATATAGGAAGACATCCTCTCCTCCTAAATAGGCAGAAATATTATTCAAATGGCCATTTTACCAAAAGTGATATATGGATTTAATGACATTCATGTTCAACTATCCAACAATATTCTTTACAAAATCAGAAAAAAAGTAATCCTAAATTTTATATGTAACCAGAAGAGAGCCAGAATAGACAAAGCAATCTTAAGTAAAAAGAACAAAGCAAGAAGCATTACAATCCTGGGTTCCAAGTTATACTGTGAAATAATAACAAAATCACCATGGTGTAGGGAAAAAAAATAGACATGTAGACCAATGGAAAGGACTTAGAAAAAATTCATGCATGTCAACCATGTGATGTTTGACACAGGTCCAAAAATATCTTAGAAAAAGACAACCTTTTCAATAAATGGTGTTGGAAAAGTTGATTATCCATATGCAGAAGACTGAAATTAGATCCAAATCTCCCATCCTGTGCTAAAGTCAAATAAAATTGGATAAATGATCTAGATTTAAAAACAGAAACTTTGAAACTGCCAGAGAATAACATAAGGTAAACATTTGAAGCCATAGGTACAAACAAGGACTTCTTGAACAGAACTTTAGTAACATAAGAAATAATACTGAGATAAATAAATGTGATTGTGTTAAATTAAAGAACTCTGCACAGTAAAGGAAATGCTCAGTAGAGTTAAGAGGCAACCTACAGAATGAAGAAAACTTTTGCCAGGTACTTTTGTGATACAGGTCTCATTTAGAATTCATTAAAAAAAAAAAAGCCAAAATCGTAACACCCTCCAAAAAAAAAGTCAATCAAAAAATGGGCAAATAAACTTAATAGACAATTCTAAATAGAAGAAATATAAATGGGTAATAAACAGATGAAAAATTATTTGTCATATTTAGCCATTAGAGAAATGCAAAACAAAACAACTTTGATATAACATTTACCCCAGTAGAATTACCTATAATCAGGATCACAAAACACAACAATGCTGGCAAAAATCTGACAGAAAAGAACCCTTCTACATTGTTGGTGGGAATGTAAAATAGTACAATCATTATGGTAATCAATATGGAAATTTTTCAAAAAACTAAAACTAGAAATTCCTTTTGACACAGCTATCTCTCTCCTGAGAATATTCACAAAATAGTTAAATATATCATATGAAGGTGATACATAGATTCCAATGCTTATAGCAACAAAATTAATAATAGATGAGCACCTGCAAAAGCCTAGGAGCCCTACAACAGATAAACGGGTAAAAAATGTGGTATATACACACAGTGAAATATTACTGAACCATAAAGAGTAATTCAGTAATGTCGCATACAGAATAAAACCCAAAATATAGATAAATAAAAGACTAAATGAGAGGTTATAGAAAATGGGAAGACAGCATTTCCTATTATTGAAAGCAGTTATAATAAGACATTATAGAGATAAACGAGATTATAGAAAGTAAGAAGGCAGATGTTTTTGGAGATGAAGAAAGGGATTGGGGAAAGGGAGATAGGAAGGTAGGGAAGCAGGATAAAGGGAACTAAAATTATGAATAATAAACACATACAAATCTATCAAATGGGTATAACTATTATGTATTGCAAACATACACTAATTTTTTAAAAGGGAGTACCTAGTAATGGGAGAAACTAGATCTATGCTGTTTTCTAGTCAATTTGCTTCTCTCTCCTCTATGGTCATACATCTCTATTAATTATATTACTCTATACTTTGCATGATAATTGTAATATATCTGGTTTTATACCAGCCTATGAGCTTCTTGGTGTAGTATATTTGTACGCAGAAGTCTATGTAATATCTGAATATAGCTGACTGTTGAATAAAAAACTAACCCACATTTAGAACCCAAAGTTCATTGAGGATGCTTCTGGAAAGGAGAGTTAATTACCCAGATCATGCCGTATTTTTTCTTGAAGAAAGCATTTTATTTAGATTTAAGTAGTATGATTCATTGAAAGACATCCTCCAAGTTCAATAAAACATTCTGGCTAATGTGTCCAATGTCTGGTACTAAGAAAAAAGTTTAGAGAAAAACACAATCATTTGGCCAGCTAAAAATTTCTCCCTCTCAAAAACATGATTGAATGAATGTTTTTCACCCTTTTCCTAGAAATTGGAAAACAAGAAAGAAACAAAGAAAAAGTTTGTTGAGAGCCATTCTACATAATTTGGGGGAAAATCATTTCATAGTTCAATTATGATTAGGGCTGACTGAGGCCTAATGTCCTTGCCCATGAGCCAGCTGTAGTATGTGGAAACGTAACTCTGTTTTGTCTTCGTCACAGCTGAGGCCTCAGTGGACCCGTGATGCTATGACACTCAGGGGCAAGGTTACATCAGCTGCAGACATACATCCTGGTTCTTTGAGAGCTGGGTAGTAAGAAGAAAAGGGAGAAATATTTCACATGGAGAGGGATAAATTCCTTACCCACTTAACTCATCCCACCTAGTATTGTGAGAATATTTTGCTCATCTCACCGTCCTCACCAAGATCCCCATCAGCATAAGTTCCTCATCAACACAGGGTCACCACTGGCCTCTGAGTCACCGGATACTCCCTCTGATTATTGCATAAACCCAATAAATACTAGTTAGTTCGGAGTGTCTTTTTCTCAGCCCGCTCTGAGGCACTGACCTCCTGGCACCTCATGTACTTTGAAATTATGCAAGTCTTTATTACTTTTCTTTCTTTAGCCCTTGACATCCCCTTTCTAGGCAGTCGGAGGACTGGGTGCCCTCCAATAAAAGTTTGCTATTTCAGAGAATTTGTGAACCATCTTTGTTTCTCATTCTATAGAAATAGATCCGTTATCTTGCATTTTCCCTATGAATTTTAAACACCACCACCCTTCCAGTTTGTGTAAATCAGAAAGTTATACTTCTCTTACTTTGCATTCATCATCCCCAATATCAAGTGTGTTCATTTTACCTTTTAAAATGTCTTCATCGACTTTTCCTGGGCTGCCTTAGACCTAAGTAGTGACATCTCACTGCTAGACTTCTGGAGCAGTTTCTGACTGCCCTCCCTTCCACTTCTACAGTCAACAAGTGGAAATAAATTTTATATTTTTTATTTTATCTTTTGCTGAAATCCCTGAAATTACTTTCACATAATTCTTAGGATCAAGTTCAATGCCTTTGTCACAGGTAAACCAGTCTTATTCCTGTACTCTGCTTCTCTCCTCTTTTTTCTGTCCATGTTTCCTCTGCCTGAATATCTAGATATTCTACTTCTCTTTCTACCTGAATTTATCATTTATATATTACAAAAATTCAACTTCTTTATAATGTCAATATTTTATTTCTAAAAGTTAATGCTGTAGAAGGACCATTTCTCCTACGAACAGTGTAGTAGCACCAGCTTGAATAACATACGTTCACACTTCAAAAATAGGAAATGTTTGAATATTCGTTAGGATCTTGATATATTTTCATGTTTAATAATGTCAATTTTTTTTCTAAAAGTTAATGCTGTAGAAGGACCATTTCTCCTACGAACAGTGTAGTAGCACCAGCTTGAATAACATACGTTCACACTTCAAAAATAGGAAATGTTTGAATATTCGTTAGGATCTTGATATATTTTTTTGTG
>NW_022900927.1:3397049-3398536 GCF_012274545.1 Fukomys damarensis | reverse complement strand
ATCCTCAACTAATGGATTGGGAATGATGAATTTAGAAAAGTCACCATTCGGTAAGCAAACGGATTCAGGCAAAGCTTATCAGTACACATGAAAACTCAGGAACTAAAGTGATAAATAACAATATTCATAAGACATTAAGTTATTTACAAACAATTATTACACAGCGGGGAAAAGCAGCTTGTAGAGGAGGAGCTGGCATACACCGTTTAATCCCCATGACCAAAGCAGAGGCTCCGGAGGTTTGTAGACGTCAACGCAGGTACATTTCCCGTCTGTGCACGGATGGCGGAACCTGCCATGAAGTGGGCCACGGTGGGAGTGCTAACATCACGGGAAAGGGCAAATGTTACGAATCGTGGCTTTCGGCCAGCACGGAGTCAGCAAATACAGTAAACATTTGAGCACAACACAGAATCAAACATCAGGACCAGCCACACGCACTTCACATGTTTCCTGAAATCGCACACCAAGAAAGGCATGTCGCGTGTGCGGTGCCCTTCCCCCAATACACAGTCACATGAGGGAACATTAGGGGAAAAATTAAACTGAGTCATTCTACAAAATAACCGCACTGGCAAAGTATCAGCCTTATGAAAGATAAAGACTATTTCAGATTAAAGGATAATGAAGAAATGTGGCAAAGATAGGAGTATGGAGTCTTGATTGGATCCTATCAAAGAAAAAATCGGCATTAACAAAATTATTGGGACGAATGACCAGATATGAGTAAAATAGACTAAATAGCAGTATCTTATCTCTGCGAACCTGAAATTATTGAAAAATTAAAAGTTACCCCCGGTAAAAAAACCTTGAACGCAACCCGGTCCTAGCCCGTCATCCTGCGATCTCCTCGTCTGAGACAGATGGAGGCGGTGGGCAAGCTTTTCTGAGGCCTCAAGGGAAGCGAGGGCGGTGCCCTTCCCCTTTCCGACCGAGGAGGCCTGGCCCTCAGGTCTGGCACAGGCGCAGAGAGTCCCAGCTCCTTCCCGTGCAGCCCCGCGGGAGCTCAGATTGGCCAAGTCACACCTTTTCGGGAGGACAGCACGAGGCTCAGGGCTCTTCCGGAGCTGCGGGTGGGAGGGGCCAGTCCCACGTGCCTCTCTGCGGACCCACAGGGACAAGCAGGTGTTCTGCATATTTGCTGATCAGCCCGGATAATTTTAGCCTTCGTCCTCATCTGCTGACTGGTGGTGGTCTGAAGACATTTTACTCTCTGGTGACAATAGATTAGTATGATTGCTGTGAATCGTTCAACAAAAGAATCTGTTTAGCTTCTCTCAGTACACTCTTATGTGTTCTTCTGTCTACATTAACTTTGTCCTAAAGGACACTGCGAATCTTGGCCTCAGATGCCTATTTCCCTTCTTTTTGCGGCTATCAGCTACCAAGACTCATTCACAGAGGGAAGCTGGGAGCTCAGCTGTGAAGGCTCATTTACATACAAGAGCGCACGTGTGTGTGTGTGTGTGTGTGTGTGTGTGTGTGTG
>NW_022900927.1:3391063-3395394 GCF_012274545.1 Fukomys damarensis | reverse complement strand
TGAGAGAATGAAAAGATGAAAATAAAGTGTTTGTAGATGGGGAGGGGAGGAGGGGGTGAAGGGAGGGCAGAGGTAAGGGGAAAAAAATGAGAATCAAGACTTGCCATGTAAAGGTACATGATCCCAACAATGAATGTAACTGTACTGTATCCCTAAATGTACCAATAAACTCAATAAAAAAAAATAAATAAATAAATAAAAAATGAGTACATGTTTGTAGTACATGTATTTTACAGTCATCGTGCGGGTGGGTACATGTACATTTCTTTTAGTCCTCTTCCCTTCTCCCGCTCCTCCTCCTGCTCTAACTCAACACCAGGAGACAGGCAACAGGTGGTGGGGTACGGTATTTCCAGCAGGTGGACACTATTGTCTCGGCCCCTTACTGGGTTACATTTTCTGATGAAAAAACACATTTTTGGGGTGTGGTACTGGGGACTGCACCCAGATATTCAGACATGCTAAGCAAGCACTCCACCACTGAGCTCTCTCCTTAACCCCTCTGATGAAATCACACTCATAGGATGAAGTCGCGGTATTTGAATTTGGGGGTGAAGATGGCAGGTTGCACAGTAACAGACTGAGTTGCTGCTAAACCTATTGCAACTGTAGTTGCTCTTACAAGTGTCTCCACTCAGGTTGTGTAGACACGGAAGAGAATTTCCCACCTGGCAGGTAGGCAGTGTGTGGTAAATATCCGAAAGACTTTATAATGGTCTGCACACTGAAGAATCGGAGTGAGTGTTCTCCCATCACCTGTACACCTTGAGTGAGGTATTTGTGCTTGTGTTAGCACTGCCACTGTAAAAGAAGCCATGTCTTTAGTGTTTGGGGAAAAAGTCTTGAGGTTACCAATGGTCTCAAGTGTTGTGCAGTGAAAGAAAATTAAATAACAAAATTATAATCTGTATTTTTACTCTGTATTCATGGAGACTCACTTATCATTTTCTCTGTATGATAGCTGACAGGAATGTCAAGAAAATGAAGACAGGAAAGAAGAGACAGTAAAGAATTCTCTCACAGGATTCACAGCAATCACACTGATCTTTCAGTGTTTCTGAATATCTGCAGATAACCAGTGATCAAGCAGATGCAGATGAAGTCCAATTATCCCAACTGATCATGAAACCTAGTGACTCTCCATTTGTCCCTTTTCGTAAGTACAAGCCTTGATTAAATTCTGGGAAACTGTATGGACACCATAATGCCTTACCCATTATGTTTGAGGTTTGAAAGGCTGTTTCTTTGAACATCTATATCCATCAGGCCACAAGTTGTTGATTATATCCTGCCACTCCTACTCTCCTTGTTTCAGAACGAAAATGTGGAGGGGAGATTCCTCTTGGAAACCACATCTCTGCTGGTGAACCGGTGGACGGGACGGTGAGGACACCACTGCTGATTCTGAATGCAACCTCCTGGCCCTCAGCAGAGATGTCCTGCTGCCCCAGGTCATGAGACAGAGGTGGTAACTATTAAAATGAAGAGGACTCAAGAGTCTTGGTCTTCAAAAACATCTATTTAGAGTTTCACCTGTCTTCTGCCATCACATGATTCTGCAGTTATGCAAATTTAAAGGTGCTCCCAGTTCAGCGCAAGGTTCATGATTTAAGGTCAATGTTCAAGACTACTGGAGCATGAAACAAGACTTCTGGCACTGCTTAGAAATGAGAGATGGAAGGAACTCTTCCCTTCCCCCAAGCTCTTTATAGTAGTTACAAATGGGACTTGGGGTGGGTGTTGGTAGAACAGGGCACGGGTACTGGGTAACAGGAAGGAATTATTTTTCCCTTTTACCCCATTGCTCACCTGGCAAACACACAGAAGACTGGCAGCTGAGAGAACCCAATGGAAATACACAAAACTCAAAAATGGTACTTTAGAGTTCCGGGAATACTGATTTTATAAAAGACTGTAACGAGGGCCAGGGTTCCAGCACCTGCTTTGTAAGCACAGGGACCCAAGTTCGATCCCTGGTTCCCCACCCCCCAAAGACGTTAAGTTATTGAAGTATATGCCCCAACCACAGTGAAGGAAGAGTTTGCAAAATGAACTATGGCACTGTGTTTTGCATTAATCCCCACAGCTGCCCATGGCCTCCTTCAAGCCCTGATCTGCAACCTACGTCTGGTTGGCAGTATTTCAAGAATGGCAGCCTCACCTATTTCCTGTTTGTTCCTCTTCTGGAGATCTGCTCTCAGTTTTCAAAGTTCATTATCAAATTACAGAAACCAAATGTAATTACATTCTGATTTTGGCCAGGGTTAAGAGTTTGAAGCTATTACATAAAATTAGGTCCACCTTGAAAAGCAAACAAAACAAACAGCTGAGTGTTCTGGTGCACACCTGTAATTCCAGGTACTCTGGAGGCTCAGGTAGGATTTTGGCAAATTTGAGGCAAGCCTAGGTAACGTAGAGAGGCCCTGTCTCAAAATAAAAAGAGCTGCAGTCTACAGCTCAGTGGCAGAGTGCTTGCCTAGTGTGCAATACATAAGGCCCTGTTTCAGACCCTAGTCCCACCAAAGAATACAAATAAAACCCCCCTAGCAATATTGGCTGAGAGGAAGCACTCAGCCAGAATTGGTTGGTGAAGGAAGGTGTGTTTGTGGAACCATGGCGCTCTCGTGTGATTGTCCTTCTGGCTGAGAATGAAATTCACCTGGGGACCGGGGATTTAGCTCAGTGGTTCCACCACCTGCCTTGCAAGCTCAGGACCCGAGTTTGATCCCTGGTACCAAAAAAAAAGAAAAATTATCTGGAGTGCTTTGATAGGGCTGACCTCTTCTTTCTTATTTATTTCCTGCTCTTCCACAGTTGGGCAGATGCCTGCTACTAAATATGTATAGTAAATAAATATGAATGGTATTCAAAGTAAAAAAAGGAATTTAATCTGTCACGTGGAACTTTCTTAGTGATGACCAATATATTTTCAGTTGCATTTCTTATATATGAATGTGAGTATATAATGTCTGTACTTCCTTTAAATAAAAGCTAGCAAGCTTGCTAAGGGGATTTTTAAAGATTTCAGTGCCATCTCACACTTCTAAAACTATTCATATATAATCATATGGATCTTTCTAACAAGAAAGTACATAGTTTTTGCATGAAATGTGATTTTTTAAAAATGTGCTTTGGATATCTGCTCTCTAAAAATGTATAGAGAAGTGATTTTGAGGGCCTGAGATATTTCCCCCACAGAAGGGACAGGGTTTACTCCAACAAGTCTGTACAATTCCGCAGGAGCTTGTCAACAGCTCTGCAAATCTGAAGTGAAATATCTTTATCTCAGAAATCTACATAGTTTTGGAACAGTTTCTAAAATAAAACATAGTAACCTCCTTTAAACATATGAGGCGGGCTTTCAGAGTAGTTTCTAATAAACGACGTTACCTATCATTTGTTAATGCATTAAATTTTAATTCTGTTTCATGCATTTCATTAGACATCTACCTAAAATTCTTAGGTCCCGTCAATCAAATGGAACCCATTGAATGGACTTACGCTCGTCTGTCATAACTCAGTGTTAGCAACAGCAGCACAGCTTATTTTTAGGTCTATGAAGGGCAGAGAGTCTGCGAAGGGTTGCTCAAATGTATGTCTCTTTGTAACGCTGACCTTTACGGTCTTGTGTCTGCTGTTTGTGGAGTTTTCTGTTTCTTCTGTTACTATTGAGAACCATTAAAAAACTTCTGCTTCTAATGTTCTGTGGCACCAAAGTGAGATGCTCAGAATTGAAAGAACTCTGAGTCAACTCAGAGTAAAGCTCTGATGGGAAGCCTGGGCTTCTTTGTATAGTTTTTGCTGTCTTTCTATGTGTACCAGATATTGAGGATGATTGTTAAGTAAATTCTGAATTACAGAAGTGGCATTTTGATTGGATCTGGTATCTTAGCTTCTTTCTCCTCTCCTCACACATATTTGATTTATATTTACATTTTCAAGAAGTATGATATGCAAGTGAACTTTAAAAAAAAAAATCTAGATGTCTGGGCATGGTGATGCTACCAGTAATCCCAGCACTCAGGAAGCTGAGGCAGGAGGATCGCTGTAAGTTCGTAGCCTGCCCTGAGATCAAGGCCCCCCATACTGCATAGTGAGGCTGTCTCAAAAACAAAAAAAATCTAGCTGGATTGGGGATGTATCTTACAGGTAGAGTGCTTACCTAGCATGCATGAGTCCCTGGGTTCAATCTCCAGCATTAAAAAAAATAAGTATCAATATTATCTTTTTTTTCCCCAGTACTGGAGATCAAGCTCAGGAGCTAGTGCTTGAGAGTCAGGCAGTGGCACCACTGAGCCAAGTCCCCAGCCTGCTATATACATATACATATA
>NW_022900927.1:3387752-3390999 GCF_012274545.1 Fukomys damarensis | reverse complement strand
GTGTGTGTGTGTGTGTGTGTGTGTGCCAGGGATCAAACTTGGAACCTTGCGCTTGTGAGGCAGGCAGCAGAACCACTGAGCTAAATCCCTGGCACTAATATTATGTTTTAAAATATGAGATGTCTGACTTTTCCCTTTCTCCTCATCTGGATACTTAAGCTACCCTGGGCGTTATTATTGTACATGGCAGCCAAGCCTCTTTCCTTGTGCTCATGTTATCTGGAAACTTAAAATGATTTACTTAGATCTGACTTACATAAGTGTGAAATATCAATTCCATAAAATCTTCACAACATCTGTGAGTCATATGCTTGCATTAAGCATCTCTGCAACTCTAGCAATTTATATGCCACAGTTCACAAATTTTAAAAAAACCCAAATTTTCTTTACAATAATATTGTTTGAAAGTTTCACTTAATTTAATTAAAGTGAAATTATGTGATTCCTTATTTTCTACTTTTTTTAAAAATTGTTTTCTGCATTGACTTTTGTAAATTGCTTATGATAGGTAGCTTTATTGCTAGTATTGAGACCTCTTCAGGAAATGACTATTTTTCAGAGATGTCTTTTAGGCATAGCTGGCTTCTGAATCTGTCCCAAGATCCTGCCTCTTTATTTTATTAGGGATGAGAAGTTTTGCTGCTTATTTGGTCTAGCATCCAGTTATTTGGTACTGGACTATGTTGCTTATGACCCCCTGACAATCTCAGTATTGGCATACAAGGATAAACAATGGATCACAACTATGTCAACTTCGCTAAAGTAGTAGAAACAGTAATAACAATAGCATCAAGCACCGTCTAGAAAATGACAAATTGTAATAACTTAATTTGCCACCTTAACTGCAGGTACAGGATTTATAATGAAACATTAAATAAATCAGAAAATTATATATAGTAAATATTCCCTAAATAGAGTGATTTTACCCTTAGGGGAGAAAATTTAAAGGGGATAAGAGTAAAAATTAGAGAAATAAAAGAAGAGAAAGAGATTAGAAGCCAGTCTAAAGGATAAAGGAAGATTACCCAAGTTTCAAGAAACTGATGAAGGAGACAAGAAAGGAAAAAACAAAAACAAGTACAAAACAAAACAAAAAAATTAAAACCAATGTTCATTCTCATGAAAAAACCAAAATGATAAAAAAAAAAAGCAAAAGAAAAATAAAAAGGGTTTCTCTATGATCTCAAGCCTGTGGTTATCTTCTGGGGTCTATAATTTTATGGTAGTCAATTCAGGGAGTGTCTCTGCTGTAACTGGTAGACAAAGGAGGCAGACACAGCCAGATCCATGCTGGATGATCCCAGCAAGCCTGCAGCAAGATTAGGTGGGGTGCTGGATAATCCCTGCAAGCCTGCAGTAGAAATAGGATGGTGTGCCGATTCTGATGTGTTTAACTTCACAGAAGTTCAAGCTGATCATGGTCTCTGGTTATGGGTTTGGGATCAGAGTTGTTGAGCCGACAAAACTCTGGATGTCTCTTCTCAGCCTGATTTTGGCTCCCTGACCCTGGACATCTCTGAGGTTGTTCCTCACCCAGTCACTCACTGGGAGCCCCGAGATGAAGCAACCCAGGGCTGCTTCCAATTTCAGGTTCAGTTGGCCCCTCTTTAAAATGGACATAGCACCCTCTTCAGGGGACATAGCAGACACCTGGACTGGAGTCACTCACCAGCTATTGTAGCTCACAGAATCCATTTCTCCATTCCATTGGTGCATTTCTCCCTAGAGACCTCTATAGTAACCAGCTCTCACTGTATCCCTGTAGATTTGATCCTCCTCTGTCATGCCATGATCTGGGGACTGGGGAGAAAGTGCATTTTGGCACCTCCTTTTTCTGCATTATGGCTTTTCTCTATGGGTTCAAATTTTTCCTTCAGATCCTTTCTGGGTTTTGGAAATCCATCTACCTCCTTATTTTCTTCCCCAGGTTGTTATATTGAAGTGTCTAGATTTCGAACCTGAGAGAGGTCGATGTGTTGCTGTCTACCACTCTGATATCTTCCTGCAAGTCCTCTCAATTCTTTTTTTTTCATTCCCTTTTCTTCTCTCTTCCCTTCCTTTCATCTCTTGATCCCCTTCCCATTCAAAAAAGATGTCTTTTCTTCCTATCATCTTTTATTTTGCTATTTATGTTTTGAGTTTCTTGTATAAGAGAAACCATGTGATATTGTGTCTGATTGAGTTCATTTAACATTGTGGTCTCAAAGTGCATTTTTTAAAAACAAATGACTTATTTATCCTTCTTCTATTTTGGGGGGTGGTTTGAGACAGGGCCTCATGTTGTAGTACAGACTGACCTGGAACTCACTATGTAGCCCAGGCTGGTCTCAAACTCACAGCGATCCTCCCTCCTCAGCCTCCCTAGTGCTGGGATTATAGGAGTGTGCCACCACACCTGGTTTCATTTAGCCTTCTTTATGGCAGAGTAATACTCCATAATATATAAATACAACATTTTATTTATCCACTCACCTGCTGAGGATATCTAGGCTACTTCCAAGAGGTAGCTATTATGAATTGTTCTGCTATAAACATTGTTTCAGTTTTATAAGGGAGCTGGCTTTAAACCTAGATTAAAAGTTAAGCCACTAGGAGAAACTCTAAGTTAACATTTCAGCCTTTTACTTGAGAAAGTAAATAAAGGGAAAATAAATAAAAGTAAGATTATTTAAAATGAGGGAGGATGCTGGGGATAGGAGATGGATGTCTGGACACAGGTCATCATATTCCTCTGGCTACTTCTTATTGTGCTAGGGCATTGTTCAGAATTATTATTCTTTTTTCCCCTGGTGAAAGATTTGTTGGTGTCTGAGTGTTTTGCATAGAAGGACGTTGTCCAGTTGGCATTGGTAAGGTTTGAATCTGTTGTTTGAAGTGAATCATGGTGTGGAACAGGAATGGTCCCACTGGGTCCTGGATCTTGATTAGGTGCTGTGAGATTACACTGAGGTTCTCCTGTAGGTCCTATGATCAGTTTTGGTAGAAGGTGAGCAATGTGGTCAGTCCTCTCACACCAAGTGGCCACTTCTGTGGATTTCTCCAATATTGTTAGAGGGGAACTAGAGTGACTGCCCCCTTTTTTGGTGGATATGGTCAGTATCCACGGGGATGGAGAAGAATGGTTTAATGGGGGCTATGTTGATATAGGGGGACAATTAGTTGGCAGGTACAAGCAGGATGGCCAGCCACAAAAAAATATTCCTGATTGGAATAGGCAAGTCATGAGGTATAGTAAAGAGATGTGTCA
>NW_022900927.1:3387015-3387252 GCF_012274545.1 Fukomys damarensis | reverse complement strand
CCTGGGCTAGGAGAACAGCCTGGAGTCTTTTGTCTCTGCTCACTCTCTGTCTAGTCCTGTCAGCATGGCTGCCTTAGATTAGCCAGATTCCCACATATCCCTTCAGGGTTTCCAACTGAGTGACCAGTAAGACAGGCGGGAACTGGATGCCTCCTGTAGCCTTGCCCCAGAGCCTCGAAGTTACATTTTATTCAGCTAGCCAAGGGTGCAAACGTAGTGCCATCTAGCATCTAGCTG
>NW_022900927.1:3376074-3385744 GCF_012274545.1 Fukomys damarensis | reverse complement strand
GACAAGGCTCAGGCCTGAAGTTCCTGGCCCTCGTTATTTCCAGTTCTTTCTCACCTACCCACCTCTCCTTTTGGGCCTCACCCACACTGACCATGCTGATTTCAGTTCCGCAAACCCCCATGGCCTGCTGCCCTATACAAGGGATTGAACTCAGGGCCTTCACATTGAGCTACACATCCAGATTTTTCGGTTTTTGACACTGGGTCTCACCAAATTTATGAGCCTCCTGCTACATCCTTGCAAATGCTTGAGTTGTAGATGTGTCCCACCATCCCCAGCTCTGTGCCTTTGCACTTGCTGTCCCCTTCCTACAGTCCTGATATTGCTGATGCCTACACTGGTGCTCAGGACTCGGTATGAACTTCAGCTTTCCAGAAAGCTCCCTCTTTCCTAATCCATGTTCTCCTGCTGTTTGTTGTGACAGCAGCCTACAGCCTCTCACAGACTGGGAGCTCCAGGGGGACAGGGACCATGTTTTCGCCACTATTTTATTGCCATCACGGGACTGAGTTCCTAAAGGCACTTCATAAATGTTGACAGTTTGCAAGAAGGATATGTAATTTGTAAGGTGAATCAAGTTTTCTTGGTAATGTGGGGCTTTTGGAGAATGTCTAAATTTTGCACCAGATTGATTATTAAATCTAGAAAAAATAGAAAAATGTAATGATGTACAGTAAAATTATGCAAAAAGCACATACAGTATAAAGTAAACAAAAATGAATAATGACTGTGCATGAATATGGTTGAATTACGAGTTCTTTTGTTTTTAGTAAGTTTTAAATTTTCTGTAATTTTTAAAGTTTTTTTTAAAGAATTCAAATTTCTTGTGTATTTTAAGCATCTTAAATATAGCTCCCTGGGTAATTTTGCTCCCAAGCTTGACTACCCCAGTCAATCTAAGGCCTACTCAGATTTCAAATAATCTAAAATATCCTGTTCCTACCTTTTGCTTCAGAAAATAAGTTTTTAACTTTCAGTTTTTGGTTTTTGTTTTGTTTTTTTGTTTTTTGGGGTTTTTGGGTTTTTTTGTACCAGAGATTGAACTCAGGACTGTAGGGTTGTAAGGCAGGCACAGTGTCACTGAGCTAAATCCCCAGCTCAAAGTTTATTTTTCTAAGGTAAGTATCATTCTTCACAAAACAGTGAAAAATCATACTGTTGTTTTCCTTTTTGTTTATTTTTTTCCACTTAGCATTTTATCAAATGAGTTTTCGTCTATTTCCTTATTCTTCTGAAACGTGATTATCATTACTAAAACAGTGGTGCTGAAAATTAAGCATTTACAGAGCATCTTTGCATACTCAGTCTGTCTTCAAGTCACTGGGGTGCTGTAGGAGAAAGAGGAACTGAAGTGCCCAAGGAGGTACAGGTCTTGTTCAAGGTCGCAGGCTTGGTGGGAGGCTTCCTGAAACCAAATCAAAGATCTTCTCATTCTTATTAAAGCTCCATGCCGTGCCCACACAGGGAGTACTTTTCCCCTGTATACATACATGATGTGCAAGTGAGACACACAGGCTTAACAGTTCTGCCAGGGTAGCAGGGGCGTAGCGGGGTGGGGTTAAATCTGGACACAACTTCTCTTTTTGAGTCTTGTCAGGTTGAAAGACAGCCTTTGTTCTGGTTTGAAGTTCCTTTTGTGCTGTGCTCTGATGCTTCCCCTCTTCCTCCACAGCTATGCATGCCCAAAGGGCTGTCTTTTAGGACACAGAGCGACAATAAAGACCCTCAGTTCCACTCGTTTATAATTACTCGGGAAGATGGCTCTCGAACCTATGGCTTTGTCCTCACTTTCTATGAAGAAGTTACAAGCAAGCAGATCTGCACAGCAATGCAGACTCTGTACCAGATGCACAACGCGGAGCACTGCAGCAGCGTTTGCGCCTCCTCCTCCTGCAGCATGGACTCACTGGCGAGCAGTGCTGATGAGGCTGACTCCACCTCCCTTCTGAAACTCCAGCGGTACAACTCTTATGATATCAACAGAGACACTCTGTATGTTTCGAAAAGTATCTGCCTTATCACCCCACTCCCCTTCATGCAGGCCTGCAAAAAGTTCCTCATCCAGCTTCACAAAGCAGTTACCTCACAGCAGCCGCCACCCTTGCCCCTGGAAAGCTACATCCATAATATTCTGTATGAAGTACCCCTTCCGCCTCCGGGGCGGTCACTGAAGTTTTACGGCGTTTATGAACCTGTCATCTGCCAGAGGCCTGGGCCCAGTGAACTCCCCCTCTCTGACTACCCTCTTCGAGAGGCCTTTGAGCTCCTGGGACTGGAGAATCTGGTGCAGGTGTTCACCTGTGTTCTGTTAGAAATGCAGATCCTTCTATACTCACAAGGTGGGTGTTCTTTGCCCTTCATTTTTTAAAAACAGGTACCTGTGCCCTCAACTACTGTGTTACCTTGAGTTATATTATTAGAACCAAATAATGAATATTCAGGAGTCTTTTGTTTCCCATCGAAGGAGCAGGTATGAATGAGACTAATGGCTGCAGTGTAGCTTTTCTTTGTGGCCACAGCAGCTATGGAGAGAAACAGCAAAGAGTATAAAAAGTATTACCCTGAAAGATTTTGTTGTATTTATTTTTTTAATAAAAAATGGCCTTTTTTCTGTCAATTCATAGTCATCATTAAAGAAACATTCTTTCTTTTCATAATGAGAGCGGGAAATGAGAGGGAACCTGTAGTCTTCCCACTCTTCACAAATCAGTAAAGGTGCCTAGGAAAACTCGGCTACACTGAGAAGAGGAAGTGACAGCACTGACGCTGGCCTTTTTAGCATCGCACTCACACGCAGGAGGAAGAGGTGTACAGGGGGACAGTGTGACTTTCCCAGTTCACAGTGAACTCAAATTGTGTCTGTGGCCTTGGGTGTTTTGTTTTAAGACATAGAAGAGAGAAGTTATCTTTATGATAATTATTTATTCAAAATTCTCCAAACACACACTTTAAAAATATCAAACTGGGCTCAGTGGTAGAACATTTGCCTTGCACACGAAAGGCCCTGGGTTCAATTACCCCCGCCTTTGAAAAAAAGGAAAAGAAAGAAACTAACAGATGTAGGACTTTTTTAACCACTACATTTGCAGTAACTAATGTTGATCCTAGACTAAGATACCAGTTCCCATCTGAGAATGAATTTACAGAAGAAATAGAGATGTGTAGTGAGGAAATTATCAATTCTAAATTATCATGGGTAGTGAGGAAATTATAAAATGGAATCTGTGGATGGATCCTTTGGAAAATGTGACATTTGGGTTAAGATTTTACTAATTTAAATTTGTGTTTAGTCTGGCAGAGTGAGTTGTAGTGCAATCTCCCAACTGCTGCTGTCAAGCTTATTTTACACTGCTGTTGTTTTTATTTTTCTATTTTAAATTATAAATGAGGCTGAGCCAAGTAGGCTATATTTGTACTCCCCATCTTGTGTGTGTGTTGACACTATTTGTGTGTTGACAGCCCATCATGAGGTTGTGCTTTCTCTCAGTTGTGCTACAGGATGTTCTTTGATGGTATATTCCAATGTCTCGGTGTTGTTGGGAAATTCCTCTCTCATGGCCAGACTGAATTCTCTCTCTTCCTCCTGCCATCTTTCTGAGTACTCAGCATCACCTATAAACTGTCCGTTTGCAGTTAAAATTTTTAAATAAGTTTCTTCTTCCTTTTTCTTGAAGAAGGTAGGGTTGGGAGCTGCATCATGTCAGTGCTCACATGGGTTCAGGTTCTGGAGCCTTTCATTTTGGGTTAAGGATGTTTAACTTGTATTGATTTTGGAAGTCATAACAATCCTGGGTTCAAATCTCTATGTGTCCCTTACTAATGTAACCATGGGCAGAGTTCTTACTCTTCCTGTCACTTCCCTCCTCTGTGGGGTGACAGTTTTTATCCCCAGCTGATTGATTGTAAAGGGTAAGTAAGAAGCCTATACAGAGTACTCAGGGTGTAACTGACACTGTCCAAATGATGGCTGATGTGATTATAATTACTAATAGTGTTATTAGTTCCATATAATTCTCTGTAAATTGTACTTATGTTAAATTATGAAGATCCAGCATATTAATGTATTTAAATTGTAACTTCGCTCAGCAGTCAAGGTTTGGGCTGAGGATGTGACTTAGGGTAGTGCTTGCCCAACAGGCAAAGCCCTGGGTTCAATCCCCAGTGCTACCCAACAAAACACAAATAAACAGAAACTTAATAAGTGTTCTGTCATGCTCTGTGCCATGCTTTTTTTTTGAAAAACAAAACAAAGCTTTCCATTATCACACTTCCTTTTTTAAATAGCATTTTATGTCTCATTGTCTGTCCTGAACCCTTATCCTTCTGATCTATATGACCAGTTTATCCTGTTGGTTTAAGGAGGAGTCTGTTAAGAAGTTTGAGTCAACGCATATTTGCCAATTTATTTAGTTTCAAATGAAGAAAAATATTTATGGACATGTTTTTGTACCCTAAATATTTTTTCATTAACTTGGTCTTATACTCATAACAACAGAGTGAATCCTGAAATTACAGGACTAATTTTACTGTGGTACCTTGGTTCACGAACTTCATTCTCTCCACGATTCTGCTTATAAACCAGATTGAATGAGAACTGAATTAAATTCGGTGGTTAGGTTCAATGTTGACTTTATGGGGAAATCTGGTTTAGCTCTCATCCAATTTGGTGTGTGACCAGAATTGTGGAGAGAATGAAGCTCATGAACTGAGGTACTGCTGTTTTTGTTGTTTTGTTTTGAGACAAATTCTCACTATGTAGCCCAGGCTTGCCTTAAACTCCTAGTGATCCTCCTGCCTCAGCCTCCCCCATGCTGGATGTATTTATTTTTTGAGATAAGATCTCACTGTGTTTCTCCTACTAGCCTCAAACTCAGGATCCTCCAACTCATGATCCTGGCTCAGCCTCTGAGTAACTGTAATTACAGGCCTGTATCATCACACCCAGCTACTAGAACTAGACATTTTTTTTCTTTCTGTGTCATATGGAAAGAAAGGTTTTATGGCCAAGTTTATAGCCATTCACAAAAATCACTCTGTCAGGACTTGTGCTAAAAGAGCACGTGTATATTTTGGAATTCTCTCCAGTTAATCCCAGTAATCAGCATGATATGTTTCTGTCAGCAATGTGTCATCAAGGGAAATTCAGGATCAGAAAAGCAAAGGGACCACCCAGGACGGGGCAGCAGAGGAGAGGTGGCACCAGGACCCAGCTCAGTCTGTCCAAGCATGTCACCACTGTGCCGGCTCTGCAGCTGTGGCATTCCACCTTCCTCCCTTTCCCACCCTTTTGGTGTCAGCTGTGCAGTTACCGACTCCATCGGTTCTGGAAGAACGTGGTCCACCAAGTCCTTGTGGAGTATGACGTGAAAGCCTGTGTAAATGCAGATTTTTGACAGACAACGGCTTTTCCCATTAGAGAAAGGTATTTTGCTTAAACAAATTAAATCCAGGAGTTACTGTGTTGACCTGTACCCTGGTGCCCCCTTCACCTTTCCTGACTGAAAGGGGATTCAGAATATACACATTTCCTACTCACTGATAAATGTTTCCATAAAATTTGTAAATGTTTCATAGGCTAAATAATTGCTGTGAAAACCCAAAGAGAGTTAAAGTAGGTGGATCTCATCGATGGAATTTTCTGTCTAGACTGATTTGAATTTCTGGTTGGTAGCCTGTGTAAACAGACTCAGTCTGTTGTCTAGAAAATGTGTACAGCACAGCCTCTTCGCAGTGGCAGTCAACTAGACATTTTAAGTAGAGAATGCACCCAAGAGATGAAGGCTCTTCTAGGATCCTGAATCACAGGAAGGCACTTTCTTCTGCAGCCCAGAAATGCATGGGGCAGGCTGGGGGAAGGTTGGAGTAAGACTTTTCAAAAGAATAGTGGAGAAATAAAAGATGAGATAACACCAGTGTTGAACCTCTGCTGCCGATAATGAAAGCCTTAGGGGCATCATGGGCCCTGCTTGCCTTCTCTAGCTCTTCACAGAGGAGGTAAGCAGTTGCCTGCTTCTAGCCACACTGCGAGCCCCTTAGCCCCTCGCCTTTGAGGTGCTCCTCTGCTTCCTGCTGCTGCTCCTCCAGAAAACCATGTGGGTCGTTCCTGTCAGAAAGTGGAAGCTCCTAGTTGTCCTGAAACAGCCTTTCCCTCAATTGCTAGTCATAGTCAAGTGGACAGCATAGCTTATTGGGTATTAGTTTATAAATCATAAAAGCAAATCTGATATTCTGAGGGCTGGCATGGCTCCCCGTAACCTGAATGCTAAAAGCAGTAGAATTTGCCAGCTTTGACCAGTATTTTTAACATAGTGATAGGTGCAATCTTCATATTGTTAAAAGTTACGCATGTTACTTTTTTAATGGCCAGACAGACTCAACTGAGACAATTATGGTTCTGTACTACGTTTAATAATCCAGTTTTCCATTGTCCGTTTACTTGACCAGATGGCTAGGCTGTTTGTTGGCTATTGCATGTGAGGGGTAAAAACCCAGATAAAAGGGCTTTTATCATTCAGCTCTTCTGTTACTGCTGGGAAAACAGCACGCAGGTCAGTCAGGCCACTGAGTGGATTTTGTTTTGCCTTCTAAAGATTGATTTGTTTTTTACCATTCACCAAAATCACATCCATAAAACAAACAGCTGTTTTTGGTAGTTGAGAGGTATTCATGAGGCACAGGCCAAGTGACAGTGGGACCTGGGAGATTCTCACACAGCTCTGGTCAGCCTGGGCAAAGGGTCTCCCTGCTTTTTGCCTCCTCACAGTCCCTGGTACTGTGATCCAGTGCAAACTGTTTGTTTTGTTAGGGACCTATGGACAACAAGCACCTTCCCGCCCTAGAGAGCTTTTCTGACATCACTCAGGTTGCCATGGGTATTTCGGGCTGCAAGATTATTTATGCCCTTAGTCAGAAGGATAGTAATGTCTTATTAAAACCTAGTACTTATCCCTCAGATGGAAATTGTCTCTTTCAGGCCCTCCAGGCTTCTGACGTGGCTCAGATAGGATTTGTCTGTACAACACTCCAGCCTCCCTTTTGCATGGAGTGAGCATAGGACTCTTGAGTGTCCAGTGACGTTGCTTCATGCTTTCTGTTTCACAGTGCTAGATAGGGGAAGTGTTCTTCAGTCAGACAGAGGATCCATTCCCGTAAGACAGTCAGGTAAAACCTTTTTTTTTTTTTTTTGGTACCGGGGATCGAACTTGGGTCCTTGTGCTTGTGAGGCAGGCGGTGGAACCACTGAGCTAAATCCCTGGCCCAGGGGTAAAATCATTTTAAACATTCTAATCTCATTTAAACTCTACATTAAGCCTGTCAACCTTAAACTAATGTGGTGTCTTAGCCTGTATTAAGACATCAGTGGACCATGATACCTCATTGCACAAGTCCCAGAACCCTCTCTTCTCTGCCCCTGACCACTTCGGTATGGAAGGGTTTGGGCCCTGGCAGGGAGCTGAGCCAAGGGAGCTTGGCTCTTCTGTTCATCTTTATCTTGACTAGTGTGTTTTTGCAGTGGATCCCCATTCGTTTGTCCGTCCACCTATCCATCTATCTTTCCTTCCTCCCCTTTCCCCTTCTTTCTCTGCAGTACTGGGAATTAAACCTAGAGCCTTCACACCGAGCTACAAAACCTATCCTCTCTATTTTTTATCTTGAGATAGAGACTTGCTAGGTTGTCCAGGTGGAACTCAAACTTGTGATTCTCTTGCCTCAGGCTTCCAGAGTGCTGGAATTACAGGTGTGTCCCCACTACATACCAGGGTTTGTTTGAGCCCTTGAATGTTAGGAAACTGTTGAGGGTCCTCTGGATCACCCAGCCCTGGATAGTGCCCAGGCCTTTGTTTCATCTTGGCGTGGTTGTGCACACTTATAATCCCAGCTCTTTGGGAGGCTGAGGCAGGAGAATCACAAGTTTGAGCCTACCCTGAGCAACTTAATGACTTAACACAAGACTCTGTCTTCAAAAATTAAAAAAGAAAAACAGCTGAGGATGTAGCTGAGGCCCGGAGTTCAAGTCCCAGAATCACATACACATACATACACAGCCTTTGTTTTAATCCAATCGATGGCCATTTTATCTGCCCCATTTTGTTATACCCATTTAAAACTTTCTATCCCTCTGGAACCAATCTCTTGGCTCACCTCTCTATTATCTTCTTATTCTTTTATTGATTAACCTAATGTTTTTATTAACATCTGTAAGGTGAGAGGAAGCTGACATAGCAAAAATCAGTAAAAGTTTGGGCCAGGGATTTAGCTCAGTGGTTCCAGTGCCTGTCTCACAAGCGCAAGGACCCAAGTTGGATCGCTGGGACCAAAAAAAAAAAAAATCAATAAAAGCTTCTCATACTGTCCAGTTTTGCAACAATCAGGTTCTAAGAGGTGCCCATATGAAAGGGACTCCTTAGCCACAGCACTCCAAGTGGCAGGAAGATTCAGTGGGTGAATATCCTGATCGCCATAAAACTAAGGCCACAGGGCTGCCATACGTAAGGGATCAACTGCTTCATCGGGCATCTGATGAAACT
The DNA here is from genome assembly GCF_012274545.1 of Fukomys damarensis. Lineage (NCBI taxonomy): Eukaryota > Metazoa > Chordata > Mammalia > Rodentia > Bathyergidae > Fukomys > Fukomys damarensis. Next base: position 3,377,216 of record NW_022900927.1, on the reverse strand, counting down.
TGGCATTTCCTGGGGAGGCCAGCCTGTGCTCCTCTCAGGGCAAACAGTCCCAGCCATAGCTCTTACCCAGTCCAAGAGCTGGCTGTGCCCTCAGGATAACCTGTGTGTATCTGTGGCTCTTACACCAACCCAAGCATATGCTGCTCTGCAGCACTGACAGAGATACTGCTGCTAAATTAGTCACTGTCAATGAGGAGCAGTGGTGCATGCCTATAACCACACTCAGCACTTGGGAGGGTTACCAGGAATTCAAGGCCATCCTAACTACATAGTGAGACCCCATCTCAAAAAACCAAACATAAGTAAGTCACTGTCGTAAAGGTTCTTCATGAGAACCCTCACACTGTATGCTGGCTTCAGTGGTTTCCTAGTTTTGCCCTTCCCCATGGACTGCTTTTATGATCAGAAGTACACTTTTGTATTGATACATAATTTTTCCATTTCGTGGGTGGTGGCTTTGAGGCTCGTGGTCAAGTGTGGACCAGCTGAAATCTGAGCTTAATCCAACCTGAGGTCTAATCTAGCAATCCTTTAATTTCTTTTTAGCTTCTACATACAGCAGTGAGCAAGGGATTTTGGTTTTTTGTTGTTGTTTGTTTTTTTTTTCTTTCTAGCGTGGGCTTTTAAAATATCCAGTGAACTAATTCTCCTGGCATTAATCCATCTTTGATCCCCACTGGTAACCTTTGCCTTTGGACTGCTCCTTGTACATATGTGGGTGACCATGTGGCCGCTCAGGAATCAAAGATTCCCCACCCTTTAGTCTCTCTTGCCAACCATGTGTTATCAAGAGTCTGAGGACTAGCGAATTGCATGTGTTCCGATTCCTCCCAACTGATACCTGCCCTACAATTCATTTCAGCTTCGACACTGCCCAGAGTTCAGTCCCATGAAACTTTCCTCACTTTCTGTTCAGCCACGAACTGGGCGCTGAGCTTCCTACATTTCCTTCCAACTCCAGTTCAGGAGTTTCCTTGTCACGCATCCAGTCTGTAAGAACTCAAGGTAGCACTTTACCTGTTAACCAGTTTGTTATAAATACAACTCAGGAACAACCAAAAGGAAGCTATGAATGGGAGCCATGGGGGTGAAATGGGGTCGGCTGATCTTTAATGACCTTTTTTTTTTTTTTTTTTTTTTTT
>NW_022900927.1:3300799-3375894 GCF_012274545.1 Fukomys damarensis | reverse complement strand
GACTTTGCCCTTGTGAGGCTGGCGAAGTGCCACTGAGCTACATCCGCAGCCCTGTAACGACCTTTTTGGGTGTGCTGCCCTTTGCTTTCTCATGCTTCTTGTGGGCTCCTCAGGCCTTTCTCATTTCCTCCCTGGTAGATTGTTAGCATTTTAAGCATTTGAGTCCTGTGGCCTTTCCCTGGGAAGGCAGACGCTACCTCCTTAAAGTAAACAGGCCTTACGGCAGCTTCTACTCCCTTTTAGCTCCATCCCTTAAGTCTGCTTAATAGCTGGTGTTTTTGTTCTAAGGGGTGTGTGTGATACATGTGTATGTTACATATATGGTTGAACGCAGGGAACACCAGGCTACACCCCTGCCTGTGTGTGTGTGTGTGTGTGTGTGTGTGTGTGTGTGTGTGTGTGTATGTTTAGAATCAGGATCTAAATTGCCCAAGCTGGACTTGAATTTGGATCCTCCTGCTTCGGCCTTCCGAGAGCCTGGGCTTATAGGCATGCCCTGCTAATAATGTTTATTTTGTCCTTTTTCCAGGTGATGTTTTCTTTAAATGTCTAGTTAAATCTATTTCTATTTCTAAATTTCTATTAAATGTCAAGTTAAATTTTTTTTTTCTTGCTTGGTAGTCTGAGGACAATTTCCTGCTATCTTCTGATTTCCCATGTAGCTGTTGAGAAGTTAGCAATCACAGACACTTCAAATCAGTAGCCAAGAAATCTTTTTTCATTGTGGTTACATATAAGGTTCCTTCTGTTATTGTTGTTTTAACAAAATAGGTCAGTATGGGGTTAAAAGGAAGAAAGGCACCTTTAGGTTGGATGGCTGGTGTGCAGTTGTGTGGAGGCTATTGCCCCATGATCGCAGTGCTTACAGTCCTCGCTCTTGGGTTGCCAGCTGTCAGGTTATACACCCTTGGTGTCTGAGTGCAGGAGAGCTCTGCAGACAATACTTGAAAAGAATTTCTCTGCATCTAGGGAAATGAGCCAATTTGTGCAGCAGTCTCAGACCATAAAGCCTTCCTGGTCAATGTATCTAGGGTCAGAGCTGCGTAACCCTTTGGCTGCCCGGAAGTCCATCAGAAATGCACTGGACACTCCTGGCCTCTCAGCTCCTTGGCAGCAAAGGGCCAGTTAGCTTAGACATGGCCTCAGGCTGGGACATCACATGGGAAGCCACTCCAGGGCCCCTATGCTGCTTAGCCTGCACTGCCACATGCCTGTGCCCCAGCCACAGCTCAGCCCCATGCTGTCCTTAGAGAGCAGATTTTCTTCATAGTGGGCTGCCACAAGGGTGGAGGCGGGAGAGGCCTTTGCCTCAATGGGGTCCACACCACAGCCTCTGCTAAGCAAATTTTTGACAGTGTTTTATTATATAACATAACCAAACATAATTTTTCTAATGTCAAAAAGGTTAATTTCACTTTACATACCTTGTACTGTGTGTTACTGTTTCAGTTTCTCAACACATTTACTGGCTTCTCACCATGTAGTAAACCCTGTAGCAAGTGCTAAAAATTCCAAGATTATTTATAGTTATTAAATATTTGGTGCAACAGTCTCAGCTACTTAAGAAACTGTGAGAAGAATATTGCTTGGGCTCAGGAGTTTGGAGCCAGTCTGAGCAATATAGCAAGACTCTGTCTCTCAAGAAAGGTAGAGGGGTGTGTGTGTGTGTGTGTGTTTGTAGACAGAGAGTTACTACTCCCCAGGAGAAGGTAAATTAGGGCAGATGGGCACATAGATAATTATAATAGAATTGTAATACTTCTAATGGGATGAATAATTTCTTTCTGATGGAAATAAGGATAGGAAACTAGGGAAGCCCATAGAAAGGTCTTTTTGGAGTGATGATAAGTGTTTAAGGGAGGCTTTCCAAAGGAACATTTGGAAAATAAGGAACTCAACCAGACAGTGCAAGGTGAAAGGACATCCTGAGCAGAGGGTTACAGGGACTGGAAAGACACAGCAGCATGCTCATGAGTGAACTGTGAGCAGACGTTCAAGTGCTCCAGGGTGATGGTGAGAGAAAAGCCGGGCAAGAACAGGTCATGGAAAGCCTCATGTGCCACGCAGAGGTTTGTTTTAGATACTGCAATGACTTGAGCATCTGTGGAAATAGTCCTTAAAGTATTTTAATTTTTAAAATGCTGAAAGAAGGAAATGTCTTAATTTAGTTAAAAAGAATGGTCTTTTTTTTCTTTCTTTTTTTTTTTTTTTTTTTTTTTTTTTTTTTTTGGTACCAGGGATCAAACTCAGGACCTTGCACTGAGAGGCAGGTGGCAACACCACTCAGCTAAATCCCTAGCCCAAGAATGGTCTTGTTTTTGCTCAATAATTACAATATTTAAAATTGTGTTGGGCCAGAGATTTAGCTGAGTGGTGCTGCCACCTGCCTCAAAAGTGCAAGTTTGATCCCCAATATTCAAAAAGACCCAGCCTCCAAGGCATATAGGAGCTGAGGCTATTAAGCAGCCAGAAGTTGTTGGGTACCATTTCTGTGGGCATCCAAGCAGGTACCCCCAGCCATTCAGCGTAATAAGAACGAGCAAATACAGCATGTTGCCTGGGGTCGGGAAGAGAAGCCTGTTTAGCAGCAGTGTTTCTCCTTTGCCCTTCACTGGCAGAGCTATAACCTTGTGCTCAGTATAGTCTACCTAGAGAACATCTGGTTAGCCTGGAGCATTCACTGACCTAAAAGGACCTAAAAGGCAGTCAGTGAGTAACTGGCTGCCATGCCCTGGAGTTTTTCATCCTCACCTGGTTTATAATTGAGAGAGAGAATATAAAAGGTTCAAACCAAGGGCCTCACATGAAGTAGCAGGTGCTCTACCACTAAACTACACCCCCAGCCTCAGTTACAGCATTATACTCCTTTAACCTTTCCCACCCTGCAGGTCAGATTTGAGATAAACAGTCACAAAATTACCTTAATTTCTGACAGATCCCAATCCAAAGCAAGTCTTCATTTCCTCAGACTCTTCTCAGAATTATCCAAGGAACACCCAACTGCTGTAACAGATTCTTCTTCACTAGGATATCTATGAGTGCCTCAGCTATGCGCTCCCCATGCAGTGAGTAACACATCCAGCTTCAAATAAGGTGTGCTCCTGGGGGATTTGCCTGAAGAGCATTGAAAAAAGAAATAATTAGTAATTTTTCCTAACCAAATAAATATTTTCATTCCTCCTTTCTCTTAAAAAAAAATCCTAAGGCATTCTAAAGTGTTAGAGGTGAGTAAAAAAGTGCAGAAAGAATATACTCTAGATTTAAATTATTAAAGGACAAAGTGTAGTTCCTTTAATGCCTGTAAAAAAGTGTTTTTTTTTTAAATCTAGATTTCTGTTTTAGTGAATGTGTGTTTAAAGAAGCTAGCTGAGTGGTCCAGGGATTTAGTCACTACCTGCCTTGCAAGCACAAGGTCGTGAGTGTGATCCCTGGTTTAAAAAAAAAAAAAAAGCTAGCTGAGTTAGAACATTGATTTTTTTTAAAGTAATTTTTAAGTGATTGTTGCAAAAATCTAAGTATAGCAGTACCTTCCAAAAAATATCTGGTAATAGTTTATAAATGTAATTATTTTTGTGACAGTAAAACTCCTTAAAGAGTTAATAGTAACCACATAGTAACTAAAGAGTAACTATAATAGCAGAGTAACAATATGGTAACTAATAGTACTTTCTAAGTTAGCAAATATAGATGAGAGCAGTGAAGTTGTTTTTGTAGTAGTTCGCCTCTACAGGACATACTGCATATTTTGAATATGGTTGAATCATGAAATATATAAAAGAAGTGAATATGTTTTTCCCTTCTGACTTTAAAGGCTCAGTTCTCCAACAGGTGAAATATATCTTCCTGGTGGAGTGACACGGAGTGTTTGCGCTCTCTGGTCACTTGCAGAAAGCTGAGAACAATGCCTTAGAGAGCCCTTTCTCACTTTGCAGGGCTTTAGGATGCCTTATTGTATTCAGTTGTTTACATTTTTTACATTTTTAATATAGACGAGGTGAAATGTTAAGATGTGATTTGGCCTTAAACAGAGCTCTGATCCCTAGGAGATCTGCTCCTCTCAGCTGAGTGAGTCCATTGGTGACACTTCTGTATGATGAGCAGCAGCCAGGGCTTGGTGAACAGATGGTTGGATTTCCCTTGTGATGAGCCTGGCCTTGCCCGTGCTGAAAAAATTTGTGAATATCCCACAAAATGTTATTTTTAGTAAACAGTTTCTTGTCTTAAGTAGTACCATTTTCTCTTCAAGAAACATTAGGGGTTCTTTAATCTCACATGGAGAAAAATCTAAGCAAGCCTACTTAAATCATGGGTACCAGCAAAATGATGTATTCTTATCTAATTTATTTTTTTAAAAAAATAATTCTAGCTTCTATTATATGACAGATATTGTACTAAGTAGTGAGAATATAAAAATCAAAAAATCCCAACCCTTGTTTGGAATAGATGCCTACAGAATAGAATCCAAGGATATTTTTTTAGATTTGATCTTTTTAATTGATTACTGGCCGGTCTTCCTACTCCTGATTTTTTGTGTGTTTTTAAGAACTCTGTTGAATGTAAGAGGAGGAAAATACATTTAGTAGCTCCAGTGAACTATATAGTCAGCCTAGTTGTATGCTTGGTGAGCAGGAAGAGACAGGACCTACACAGGGTGAGCTGCAGTCTGTTCTGCCTGGAGCATCTCCACGCCTTCATCAGCGTTTCTGGCCAGCTTTCCCTCCCCACTCCCAGCCCTGTAGAGAAGACCCTCATTCCCTACACTGCACACCTCACCTCCACCTCACCGATAGCACAATAAGTGACAGCAACACTGATCTCCTCTGAACAGCTGTCGGAGCACCCGCCATCTCAGCCCAGCCTCTTCTGTGGGCCTCAGACGAGCACATGTGCATCCATGCATGAGTGCATGTGTGTCCCTCTGTCCATCCATCCGTCCATCTGTCCATGCCAGGTAGTTGGGTCAGCTCTTTGTGTTTACAGAACTGACCCCTACCCTTCAGGCTGCCTCTTGTTTGTTTTAGAAGAATTCATGTGAAGAGATTTTCACATAATATTTTGATCTCTTTTTTTCCTCCCCTGGGTTTGGGGGTTGAACTCAGGACCTTGTGCTTGCAAGGCAAGGCACGGTGCCACTGAACTAAATCCCCAGCCCAGATATTAGTCTTAATAATGAAAGAAAGGAAAATTGTAAGCACTTGGAGTTCTTGATGCTTCATTACCAAACCCCATTGTGGACTATTAAAAATAGTCATTGAAAAATTATAAAATTTAATCCTACCACTCAGGAAGCTGAAGGAGGATGATTTCAATTTTGAAGCCAGCCTGGACTACAGAGTGAGACCCTATCTCAGAAAATGAAAGAAAAAAATTATAAAATGATAGAAGAAAAATGTTTAAATGAAAAACATCCTGCTTATGCTTCCTCGAGTATTCTTTGAGTTTATGTGAACCAAGTAGTATCTGGTTCACATCAACTACTGTTTAAAACAAAACCCCCCCAAACTCTTCCTTCCCTTGGCTTACAGGGTGCACAGTGCATTCTGTGAGATTGTTACAAATCCACAATCCCTTATCTCAGTTCTCAAATCCAAAAAAATTCTGAAACTCAAACATTCTGTAACTAATCTATCAGCAAAACCAGATTGAACCAAAGAGGCCTTATTTATATTCCTTGATTTTTATGCTAACCTGGAACTCTTGTATAATTTGCTCTGAAAATATTAACATCTGGTTACAGGGTTCTGCCTTAAATAATTCACATATGTGGTCTATGTATAATACTATTACCTTTCTAAATTAAGAAAAAAACCTGAACTCTAGAACATGTCTGTGTCCCTGGGGCCATGGACATATGTAAGCAATACTGAGGGGTACAAGAGGGCACTTTAATATTACAATTTTTTTTCCTTTTGCAGTAAAGGGGATTGAACCTAGGGCCTTCACCCTGAACTACGTGCCCTTTTAAAATTTAAGGTCTTTTATTTATGTATTTATTTGTTTATTTATTTAGGGTCTAAGTTGCCCTGGTTGGGCTCTAATTTGCAATTCTCCTCCCTCAGACTTCCAAGTGTTAGAATTATTGTAGATAGCTTTTAGTTTTGATAAATTAGCTTATGTAAGCAAAAATACAACAAAAAAATCAAACTTTAATTATCTGGCAACTCATTTTATCCCTAGATGTAATGGCTCTGTAGTTAGGGTTAGATATAAGAAGTGTGACTACCATTGCATATATCGGTTTGATTTTATGTACCCACAAAATGAGGGCTAGAGTAAGTACAGTCAGCCTACTAAAGGCTGTAGCCATAACCTCACATACACAGCCTCTGAATTGGAAGTTTTACCAAAAATAAACAATTTATTACGAGCAATACACTGTCTCTTGCACATTTTTGATACATTTTGGGATACATGCCAAGAGCAGTTGTATTAGTTCTTGATTCTTCTGTGTTTAAGAGAATGTAAATGCATATGCCAGTTATTTTGAGAAGTGAAAAGTGTGATGTTTCCATCTGCCCACTCCTTTAAAACCATTCAAGGGAAACCACTTAACTCATCCTGATGGCATAGAACTGACCTATTTTCTGCATGACTGTAAACATTTTACTTAGTGTAACAGAAATATTTTTGGCATGTTGCAGCCTACTGCAGCCGTTGGTTTTACCTGGCTTCTCCCTTTCATCTCTTCTTGTCCTGTGCAGATTGTCAGCGCCTGATGACGGTGGCGGAAGGCGTCACTGCCCTCTTGTTCCCGTTCCAGTGGCAGCATGTATATGTGCCCATCCTCCCTGCCTCCCTGCTGCACTTTCTTGATGCTCCTGTCCCTTATCTGATGGGCCTCCAGTCAAAAGATGGCACTGACCGCTCCAAACTGGAGCTTCCTCAAGAGGTACAGTGAACGCTGAAACATTTGCTGTCTGTGGGTTTAGTTCAAGTCTGCTTTTGTGAAATAGTACTGTCTCTGTCCAGTTGTATCTCTTTGTCTCTCTGTGGCTAGAGTGGAGCTTGAGGCATAGGAAACTGTTGTGACTCCAGCTGGTGACCACAATGTAGTCATGTATTAAAGACTTCAGAACAGGGCAGTGGCAGATTTTCACAGCCACAGATTTATGAAGATAGTAGCACAATCTCATTGCTTTACTATTCTAATAGCGTTGTATTTCTTCTTGACACTCATGCTATAAACCTTGTTTTTAAGCAATAAATCCCAAGCCTTAACATTTAGAAAATCATTGTACTATGTTAATTGAAGTGAATTTGATTTTTGACCTCCATTCAAATTAAAAGTAATGTCTTAGTTCGTAGGAGATAATGGAAGCATCACATGCTTTGCTGTTCTGTTTTTAGACCCAAGGCCAAATGTCAGCCTGCTCTAAATGCTAGCCTGGCTTGGTCAGTGAGAAAATAAAAATCTGCCCCTAGATTTTTGCCACCTTAGTGTTACTGGTTTTTGTACGTTGTATTTTCAAGTGTTATGTAAGAGGAAAATAAGCAAGAATTTTTTTAAGGCATTCTGAATCTAATTTTTACCTGCTGATGTCACTCAGAATTGCAGTGTAGAGCCTTTGAAATGAAGTATTAGTGAGAGTGCCATGCCTGTTAAGAAGCATAAAATGTTTAATTACATTGTATTATTAGCTATTTAATTAGCACCTTTCTTAATAAAATCCTGCATGCTGAGCTTCACTTTTATTTGTTCCTGTTTCCCATAGAGATTCTCATTTTAATAAGTGAATTTAAAATAAAGACATTGAGCCACATTATACCCAATAATGATTCTGGTAATTGTCTGCTGCTTACTTTTAGTCTAAAGAATGCTTCCTTACCAAAATTAACATTTTTGTTCAAGGAAAAATAGCTTGATTCAGGTCATGAAAAATATATGCTCAAACTGTTGTATCTTGAGAGGCTTGCTCATGTTGCTTTCCCTCCCTATTTTACTACTTTTCTCTATTCCTTGAATTTTGTTTTCTCTTTCATTAAATTTAGTATCTTGTTGGTTCAAAGTCAATCCTTTAAGTTTTCAAGGAAAAATAAATAGACTAGTCAAATGCATTTTGTTTTAAAGTCTTAAATAATAATGTTTTTAGTTTCTTGTTCAGTATCTGATTTATTTTCTATGTTATTCAAATGATATTTTCCATTTTACATAAATATTGTTGGGAAATTTTTAAACACCACCTTGGTATATTTGTTATTGGGAAATCTTTCTATGTCTGCATGTATCTTCTGACTCTAAAGAAAAACAAGATAAACATTCTGAAAGCTTTTGTAATGATGTGTGATTTTTCAGTCATGACTGTATGTGTGTGTGCACACACGTGTGTGCACTTAGGGATGGAACCCAGGGCTTATACTAGGCCAGTGCTCTACCACTCAGCTTTACCCAACCCCTCAACACTGTTTGATTAATAAACACACCATCTATTCATAAATAGAGTACTGTGAAATAACCTGAACGCAAGTACTTCAGTATAAAAACTATAAATTAAATGCATCATTTTTTAGAAGAAAGGCTACGAGTATATCACTTCAGTATCATTTTATAATGAGATGAAATAATCTGCCTTACATAATTTGGGGGAGGACGTGGGTATAAAACTATCCATTGTAAAAATATATATATCCATTGTAGATACTAAAAAGTGGCTTGAATATGCACACTAGTAGTATTTCCCATACCCTCTCCCTGAAAATTATAAAATAAGATAATGGCTAAAAATAGTGATGAGGCCTCTTAAAATAGTAAAAATGACAAGTTTACAAAATGGTTATTTTAAGAAGGTATGATGTTAGTTGTTAGGTGACTAACGTAAGTGCAGAGACTTATAATTAACCACCCATTCCCTTTCTCCGTGATTCCCAAATGAAGGGCACAGTTGCCCTTTGTTAGATTATGTGTAGGGGTGGGGAGAGCAAGGTTAACTGCAGAGTGGCACTTCATTTTCTGTCATAAAGTAAATGGTAGGCAAAAACAAAATAAAAACTGAAAATAAATGGGTTTTGCTACTCTTTTTGTTGTACCTTGCTTTAAGATTCTGAGGAAATTTTATTTTATTGTGGTGCTAGGAATTAGACCCAGGGCCTTACACGTGCTCAACCGTACTTCAGCTCCTGGGGGAGTGTCTTGAATGTTCTCTCTGGCTGACTCAATTCCAGATGAGAGAAGGCAGCTCACTTCCTAGGAAGCATTAGGCCAGTGGCCTCAGCTCAAGCACTGCATGGCGCTTGCCCTTGCTTAAATTTCTGAGGTCCCCAAGAGATTGTCTCTGTGGCTTCACCACTTGTCTCAGATAGTTTGTACAGAATGTGGTGGAAGACAGCAAGAGAAGTAAGAGATAAGTTCAACTTTAAAAAAAAAATTGTTACTATCAATAAAGCAGGTTTAAGAAGTAGAGGAATAGGGCCGGGGATTTAGCTCAGCGGTTCGGTGGCCTGCTTTGCAAGCGCAAGGACCTGAGTTCAATCCCTGGTACCAAAAAAAAAGAAGTAGAGGAATAAATGAACTAAGACTGTACAGAGGAGTTCAGAACACCTTTTGTTTAGGGTATAAGAAGGCTTACTCATGGAAGAGGTAATTGTTTCAACCTTGAGGCAGCTTTTCTTTTAATTGGAAGTGATTACATTCACTGAAGACTTGTGGGTAGTGTTGATCAGTAGAAATGCAGAGAGATGTCACCTCTAAAAGTGTCAGATCAGACATGGACTATATATTTTTATCGCATATGTCATCTTTGTTGAGCTAGTCTGGTAGAATTTTCAAATTCTAATAGTGTTAAAGAGAGGAAGCAGTTTATCAGAACTCCCAATGTGTGGAGTTGTTTGTTTTAGAGAAAGGGCTTTTTGTGTTCTGCAGTACCTTTTCATAACTCAAGTTGGTATCTCCTCCCCCTGCTTGTGATCATCAGAGGTCCTCCAGACCCTTCCCAGCAAGCAGTCGCGGGATATGAAAGGAGTTCGGGGAGCAGGACAGGCCAGGAGCTGGGATTCTGAGCTCCCACACCAACACCAAAATACTTCACTTCAGCAGAGATCACACAGTATGGCAAGCTCTGAAATAACACAGAACGTGTCTTCCTCATTTTTCATAGGAAGAGGACAGGGATCAAAAGGGTAACAGGCAGGCGATAATGAAGTAGGTAATGTAACATGAAATGGTAGGAGGTTGCTTGTTAACTCATAGATTAGCAAGTTAGAGAATTTTTTTCCATTTTTAAAGATACTGAATTATCTGTTTGAATTATGGTGACCTATTTTCTCCTTTAACATTTCAATCTGTCCTACTTCCTAGAGACTGAAGACACATATATAAAGATGTGAACCTAAAGAAAACTGTAGGCAGCACTGCTGTCTTCAGCAAGATCTGACATTTCAGTTCTTTTTTAGTTTGTTTTCAGTACTGGGGATTGAACCCAGGGCTTCATGCATGCTAGGAGAGCACTGTACCACCGAGCTACATTCTCAGTGCACACATACTCACCCACACACACTCACACTTTATTTTTAGACAGGATTTCACTAAATTTCTCAGGTTGGCCTAAAACTTGGAATCCTCCCACCTCAGCCTCTCAAGTATCAAGGATTATAAGCATGTGCTAACACATCCACCTTTTTTTTGTATGTTTATTTAGAAAAGGCTATTGACATGGAAGACAAAACTTTAAAAATAAAAACAAAACAAAAAATGCCATAAGCCACCAGTCTGTTTGAGAATGCACAGTTAGAGTGGTTGCCAGGAAGTTATCCTCCATCTTGGGCTTAAATTTCTTAATCTGAAAGATTAAAGGGCTGAATTTAAAGGTTATATCAAGTTGGAGGAATCATCATTGATTGTCTGGTTTCAAACATGGGAAATGTTTTTAAGTTTAATTTGAACTTCATTATAATTCTTGCTTGTTATCTAACATGATGAGCAAGGTTCAGCAGAGAAAAACAAAGACCCAGCAGTTGCTTCTTTCACCTCTCCTTGTAGTTTGAGATCAGAGGACAGTATAAATTCTCTTCTTGGTGACCTGGGAGAGAGGGCAGCACAGGCTAAAGCTTCCTGTTTTGCTTGTTCCTTTCCCCAGCCTTCCATGGAGTTGGGATCAGTGTTCTGTGATGGGCTGAACCTCTGTTGCCAAGCATCCTCCTCCTGCCCACCCTGCTCTAAAAGCTCAGTCATCTTTCTCACCACAACCTGTTTTGAGTAAGATGGTGTGAAGTAGTAAAGGTAGAACAACTGCCTGGCTATCAAATACCGAAGGGATAGTCAGGGTTTTATTCAGGGGCTTTTCTGCTTAAATTTTTCATATCTACTTAAAAAATAGTTAAGTCTGTTCAAAATAAATTCCAAGGTAAAGTGTAAGCAAACTCAGAAAACATTTCTTCTGATTTCTGATACCTTTTTTTCCTCAAGAATATCCTCTGAGTCGCCTTTTAATCATTCAGGGGTTAATCATTTGTCGTTCTCCAAGTACTTGCCTCCACTTCTTTCTGCCTCCTGCTTTTTGTCCTGTAACTTCTAAAATGGTTTTGCTATTCTAGGAAATTTAGCTAATTTTGGGTCAAGTAACAATTTGTGGATTATCTTTCTTTTCTTTCTTTCTTTCTTTTTTTTTTTTTCCAGTACCGGGGATCAAACTTAGGCCCTTGTGCTAGAAAGGCAGGCAGTGGAACCACTGAGCTAAATCCCCGGCCCTGGATTATCTTTCAGTTGGATTGATCTTTGCCAAATTTGTCCCATCTGGGGCTAATCCAGCCCAATTTTTAGCAGTTATTGTCAGTTCTAAGTTACAGATGCTAGAGCAATGAAATGCAAAGAATGGTAAAGCTTAGCTAGTGAGCATTTGACCCAGAAACATCCATTCTTAAGGTCCCGTGAATCCTTTATACACCTTTATACATTTAGGTATGCCTAATAGGTGCCAAACATGAGATCTTCTGGTCAGATTAGAGTAAATTGCTGAGACCAAGAGAAACCTGTTATAGATATTAAATATGACATAAATACCTAGGCAAATATGCCAACAAAAGATATTTTTTTTTTCCTGAAATTCATGGAGTGGGAGTGTGGCCCAGTGGTAGGGTATGTACTTAGCTATGGGTCCATTCCCTAGCACACCCAGAAAAAAAAACAAATAAACTGAACCTTGAGATGATTAACATAAAAGTCATGGATTATTTAAAGTTTAACAAATAGAAAAACATGATGGTGAAATTACAGGTGGCAAAAAACTCTCTGAGAGGCAGAGGCAGGAGAATCACAAGTTCAAGCCCAGCCTGGGCAACTTAACAAGACACTATCTCAAAATAAGAAAGGGTCAAGGATGTAGCTCAGGGCTGAGGCCCTCAGTTCAGTCTTAAGTACTGGAAAAAAAAAAAACACCCATAATCTGTGCTGTTATTTATAATAATTGGCAATAATATTTAAAACATTTTAAATTCCTGTAAACCTTTGAATTTTTTCTCTTTCAGGCTAATTTGTGTTTTGTGGATATTGACAACCATTTTATTGAGTTGCCTGAGGAATTCCCACAGTTCCCCAATAAAGTGGATTTTATCCAGGAGCTCTCTGAGGTCCTCCTCCAGTTTGGGATCCCTCCCGAGGGCAGCCTGCATTCCAGTGAGAGTGCCACCAAGCTGAAGAACCTGGTTCTCAAGGATTTTGTCAATGACAAAAAGAACGGCAATGTCTCCGCCAACAGCATCAGCATGTATGAGCTCCTGAAAGGCAATGAAACCATCGCTCGCCTGCAGGCCCTGGCCAAGCGCACTGGGGTGACTGTGGAGAAAGTGGACCTCTCCACTTCCCTGGGTGAAAAAGACAAGGACCTGAAGCTACAGTGTGACGAGGCAGAACTCAGGGACTACCAGCTTAACGTGCAGCTTCGGGAGGTCTTCGCTAACCGCTTCACACAGATGTTCGCAGATTATGAAGCCTTTGTGATTCAGACCGCCCAGGACATGGAATCCTGGTTAACCAACCGGGAGCAGATGCAGAACTTTGATAAAGTAAAAAGTCGCAGTTTTCCTTTCCATGATTCTTAGTGGGCTTTATTACAGATCTGGTTAACTATTGTTGTTTTATGAGACAGGGTCTCACTATTCCGGGCTGGCCTCAAACTCACTGTGCAGACCAGGCTGGCCTCAAACTTGCAGTGATCCTCTCACCTCAGCCTCCTGAGTGCTGGGAGTAGAGGCCTGTGCTTCATACCTGTCAGGTTGACTTTTTTTTTTTTTAATTTTAATTTTATACCAGGGATCGAACTCAAGACCTTGTGCTTACAAGTCAGGCAAGGGACACCCCATGTGCAAAACCTCCCCCCTCCTGTGTTTTTTTTTTTTTTTTTTTAATTTTAATCTTATACCAGGGATCGAACTCAAGACCTTGTGCTTACAAGTCAGGCAAGGGACACCCCATGTGCAAAACCTCCCCCCTCCTGTGTTTTTTTTTTTTTTTTTTTTTTTTTTTTTAATTTTTTTTCCTTTCTTTCTCCCTTTTCTTTAGTTCGACATGTCGCCACATGCCTGTAATCCCAGTACTCTGGAAAACTGAGACAAGAAAATTGAAAGTGTGAGCCCACTGTGGGCAGGTTAGGGACCTCCCAAAACCTTATCTCAAAATTTAAAAAGAGCTAGACATTTAGCTCAGTGCAAGCAAAGGCACTTGTGCTAGACATAATAATTACTGAGTTGTGTGCTGTATTACCTATAATCTCATTTTTTCATTTCCTGAATTTTCACAATGTTTAAATTATAGAAAATCTTACTTTTCATGGGTTTTTCAAATCTGTTAACATTATCTGACATGGTGATGGTCTTTTACTCTAATTTTATGATCAAGTCTTGTCTGATAAAATATGTTCCTTTTCTGAAAAAATCCTTGTTTCTTATACATATTTAGTCTTTATCCTGTATTGAAGTCCACCCCCTTGTCCGTGTAAAGGTAACAGTTCAGTTTCAGAATCCAAATTTTCGCCACATTTTAGGATCAGTAGAAAGAGAGAATGAAATTCGATTTTATGACTGTTAGTCTAAGACTCTTCCAGAGTTTTTGGAAAAGGTAGCCAGAAAATGATACCACCTTTTGATTGTCCTGTGGAAACCTCTCTAAGGGTAACTGTATTCTTTTGCCAGGTTTTCTTCACTTATTCCACAGGGTTGGGTTGGGTTTTTTCAGACAGAAGCACTTAGGGATGTGCTTTTAGGTCACTAGGGCACAGTTCACTCCCCTGCCTGTGACCGCTTTGGTGTATCAGTGCTGTTAGAAGGAATCATGGCTTTCACTAAGTGGCATCTTCGTGTCACTAAGGCCTCCCAAAAGGACTGCATTCCTGAACACTAAAGGACAGTCTTGGGCCATCTGACCACAGTATGCACTAAACTTCTCTTTAAAGTGAGGTAGCTAAAAGATAACTAATTCCATAATATTTTTCTGATAGAGAGTGTAATACTATGTACGTCAGAACTTGCTGGTGCACTTCATGTTCGATTAAACTTCTTTAATTTTAAGAAACTTATTCAGATGTGTTCCTACTCTTAGTCCCTTTCTCATTTACCTTAAGTTTTTTCTACACTTTTTTTCCTGTAGGGAACTACTCTGTACATTCATGATTCACCCTTGGGAAAATTCACATTCTTACTTAAATTGAGCCTTAGTAATTTCCCTTTTAATCTTTTTGTAGTTTCAAACTATAAGTGGAATTCTATAGCTCCTAAAAATGAGTTTCATATTGGATATTCTGCAAAAGGCTTGTAATCATCTCATTTTTCATTAGCAAAATAGGCAGGACATACTAATCCTGGAAGCCAGGTTTTTGTTGATCTTAAATGCTGTAGCCTGGGAAGACCTGAAAATCAAGAGTCAGATTTGGCTATTTAATTCATGTTTCTAAGGTTATTTGCTCTGTAGAGAGAGTGATACTCATCTGTAAGCTGCCTTTTGAGGAAGTGAACTGATTTCTAGAGACTACTGTGCCTCTTTCTCTAGTAGTTTGGATTCATGTAAATTTACCTAAAGTATGGAAGCACTTATCTTAAATAAGTGGGTTTTTGTAAGGAAGCTTTTAAAAGGCCTCTGAAGTTTCACGACGAAAAATAAATACACTAGGAGGAAGCTAATGAGTACATTATTAAGAAAAGTAACCTTATGTCAGAATTTACCCTTCCCCCTTTCCCTTCTGGCTTCTTCTGCACCACATCTACTCGAATGAGAAGGGAAGCAGACCCAGTAAACTAAGCAGTGAGTCACTTCCACTTTTCAGCTAGTCTGCGACAAGAACTCCTGTGCATGTGAACCTGAAAACAACAGGAAAAAGTGACCGCTTTGCAGCAGAAATGGATTGTAACTTACTAAATTTACTGTGTATCCAACGGGCTGGAAATAGGAAGGTCCAGCTGGTTGCACAGTTTTCCAAAGACATGCTTCTGGTGATTTTTCAAGCAAAGATTTTTACATTTCTTAAACCCTAGACTGTTGTGTCAGCACAGGTCTTGAAGAAGTTTGCTAAGTTTGATCCTGAACTTTGTTAACAAAGAGAGTTGACCTCCAGAAAAGTATCCTTTGAAGAACAAAAGAATTTCACTCTTCACCATGAATTCTGTGTTGTCCTTTTGAGAAGGTTCCTGCTGATATGTATGTCATTATTGTATCAGTTAATTCATTGCCTTTTGGCTTGGAGGTAGCAAAAGGAATCATTCACTGGGGAGAGGGATCGACCTTTAATGGTGAGTGAAGCGAATGACACCGTCAGTCACAGCCCCTTACCTACCTTTCATTAGTGAAGCCCTCTGGCCTGCACAGTGGTCCTCAGGTTCACAACGTAAACTGGTTTGAAAGAGAACATCTGTGCTAAAGACCGAAGTGCCTTCTATAAATATAGAAAAAGGAAGATTCGATTTATAAGGAATGTTTAATACCAGGTGTCTGTTTTATATGTTGTTAAGTTTTAAAAAGAATAATCTTAACAAACGATAATTTTCAGGTTTAATACATAGTATCGATCTAGTCTCTTTACAGTAATAATCTGCTAATTATCTCATTACAGGCTTCTTTCCTGTCTGACCAGCCTGAGCCTTACCTGCCATTTCTTTCACGCTTCATTGAAACACAGATGTTTGCCACCTTTATTGATAATAAAATTATGTCTCAGTGGGAAGAGAAAGACCCTTTACTTCGGGTCTTTGATTCTCGGATTGAGAAGATAAGATTGTACAGTGTAAGGGCACCCACGTTGCGGACATCTATATATCAGAAATGCAGCACTTTAAAAGAAGCAGGTACATTTGCCATACTTTTTCTTTTTTTTTTTTTGGTACCAGGGATGAAACTCAGGACCTTGTGCTTGCCAGGTAAGCAAAGCACCACTGAACTACGTCCCTGACCCTACCATACTTTTTAAAATTAAAATTTATGACCTTTCTTTTATGCGTTGTTGGCCTTGTATACTACATAGCTAATCTTCACTTTTAGACTTTGTGGCTTGTCCTCCTACTATATATCAAAGAGTTCCTATAGTTTTCTTCCTGTCTCTGTGAGTCCCCATTCCTCCTGGACTTTCCTCTCTTCACTTAGACAAAAGAGGAAAAACCAATAATAAACTGAATGGAGCATAACAAGAATATTGCTATGATTTTTGTCTTACTGTATTGCCTCAGTAGAAAAAAGTTGATTTCTATCTTGTTGGTATTGGTGCTGCCCTTTTCCGTTTCTCCTCTTCTTTCATTATCCAAGAAAAATATTAACTAAAAGATCTGAGAAGCTGCTTAGTTTATATAACAGAAACATTGTATTTGCTGCATCGTTATCACTAATTATATATCTTCATTTGTTGAAATTCAATTGCTGAATTCTTACATTCAAATGAGGGGAAATTCTTGCATTCAGAATCCTGACACCCTTTTCCCCAGGTCAGAGAATCCTGAGCCAGTCCTAAGAGTGTAATGTAACCCATTAAGTAAATGACTATTAATTTCAGTACCGACTATGTGCCATTCATTATAGCAAGTGCCGCAGATGCTCTTTGCATTTAATCTTAGCAACAGGATAGAAGCACACTTGTTTTTGTGTTTTATTACTGTCCTTACTTTTTAGTTAGAAAGCTGGGAGGATAAGTGATTTGCCTCCAGTTGTGTGTAGCTAGTTATTGGTGGAGCCGTGGTTCACATCCAGGTGCAACTGATTCTAGTCAATGAAGCCTTCATCTCTTGTTAGCTGTTCCTAAACCATTCTTTGCTGGGGGAAAAGAATCTTCCTTTTATTTCTTTTCCTTCAGATGTAGTGCTGTTTGAGCTTAATTTTTCTGTCAGAGAAAAAGAGACCACAGTTGTAGCACTCTGCTCTGCCTCTGCTGCTTGCTTGCCTTTAACACTTGACTTAACTAGATCATTCTTAGAAGCAGTGACACTTTAGCATATTCAAGGAAAGAAGTATTAAATGGTATCTCTTAGAGAGATGTACAGGTCTCTGAGACATTGCTTGTTGTATTCCTGTGTACAAGAGTAGATCTTCGGAAGCCCCTTCAGGAAATGACAGTTACCTACGTGCTTCTAGAAATGAGTAGGCAGAAAAATAAAATTATTTATACAAGTTCAGAGAATTCTGACTTCCCAGTGCTTTAACAGCCATGTGAGTAATATAATGCCTTAGTGAGCAAATTTCATCTCTTCCTTCCTGACAGAATGTTAAAAATGGAATTAAGCACCACTTTCTTAACTTACATGCTTCTATAAAGGATGTCTTTCCAATTAAAAGAATTTCAGCCTCTTATAGAGTCCGACTGTCATCACAAAAATTATATAAAACCCCTTTGAAAATATACCACTGTAGTGTTCGTATGTAGGAAAACGAGATTAAGCTAAGATGGTAGCCTCCAGAAGGCTAATCTGTTAGATTCTTTTTAGAAGCAAAAGGAAACAACTTGGTATGACTGTGCTTACTGTCTATAAATTATGTAGTTTATTCCTTTATCAAGTGAAATTATCCTTCCCCAAATTCCAGAGATTGGGATATTGTGGATGTCATTGGGTTTTTATTGGGTATTAGGTTCTGTGTATGTGTGCATATGCTTTTGGTGGTGTTTTGCCTCTAATCAGAAAGCATTTTGATTTACAGGTGAGCTGTTTAGGCACAGGCTATCTGCTACTGATATTGTGGCACCAGAACCTCATGATTTCTGTACAGAAAGACAAGGAGTAGATAGTAATATGGTTTTCTTTTTCTTACCATTCCACACAAGACAGTAAGGCACAAACCCTTTAAAGCCTAACAGACCCCTGGCCTCTCAAAATAGGCACTTGCTAATTTCTGAACACTCAGTGTTCACTGGTGATACCATCACAGAAAGTAACGTTATGCTATGCTCCCTGTAACAATTTAAAATACAAAAACTAGAGTAATTCATTATGAATCTTGATTTTTGTTTGGAAAGTTTTTAACTTTCCAAGCAAAGGAGAACAACTTGATATTATGTTGTATGCATTTCTTTGTCTTTCCAATGGATGTAATCCCAGCATTTAGGAGGCTGAGAAAAGAGGATTGAAAATTCCCAGATAACCTGGGCTGCATAATAAGTTGGAGGTCAGCCTGGCTATATGGCAAGACTCTGTCTCAAAGAAACCATATATACATACAAATATGCATAAACCCAACAAAAACTGAAGCTCCTTTTATATTTTTTCCTTTTGTGAGAACAAGCCCTTGGCAGAAATGCAGTTTTATAGTACTTCATGGAACATAGAACTGACAGAGTCCTCTGGGAATTCCATGCCATGGATCTAGTCATCATTTTGCCCGAATCATCCATTAATTAATGTTTTGTAAGTATTAGGATGCCTAGAAAGTATAGATGGAGTATGGAAGGTCATTGGACATCAGTGAAAATTGAATGTCCCTTTTCACTAAAACATAGCATTCTTTTGCACAGCATAAAACTTACGGCCTATGTTCTAAGAGAAGTTACAAGTTATACATTAAAATATAATGAAATTCAAGAAAGTTTTAGATGAACTCGTGTGATGTATGAGAGGAGTCTGGGGAAGCTTAAGGTCCATTACCTAATGACGTTAAGTCACAGAGATGGTAACCCTTAGTACTTTGTCGGACATGGACCGCTGGCCCGGGGAGCCGTTCTGTGAGTGCACACCAATGGCATTCAGTGTGGATCTGCGAAGAGTCAGATTCCTTCCCCAGAAGCTTTAGAATGTATTTGGAGAATAGCCAGCATGACTTAGTTCTGCTGGCAATGAAAAGGGGCAAATGAATGGATTCTGTGAAATATTGGTAAAGCTGCCTTCTTCTCCTAGGTCACCAGATCAGCAGTTCCCTAGTGTGTTCTATGTACCACAGGGCAGCAGTTCACTGGTTTTTATGCCTGTCTAGCAATCTGTTGGTAAAGGATTGGGGACCTAGTCTTGCTCTTCTGATGTTGTATTTTCTCCTGAAGATTTGGTTAATAAAAATAAGATGAGGGTTATTTTGTTTTAGCAGGAAAGCAGATCACTCTGTTTGGTCTTAGAGACATCCTCCACCACCATCAAATTTAATGTGTTTTAAAACAAATGCTGAGTAATTCTTGCCTTTCTACTTTGACCTATTCATTCTTCAGAAGGCTAGTTTCTTATCCTCTGAACATTTTCTAAATGCCTGCTTATCTGGCTTCTCTGCTACCTTCCTGATCTGATAAGCACCCTAAAGACTCCTGCTAATGGCAACGAGGCTGTTGCTGAAAGTGAAGGAGAGGACTTCACAGGATTCCTTCTTGCAGACAGGAGGCATGAGTGTTTCAGAATGTTTGCTTCTTCCTTCTCTTCACATTCTCTCTCAGCTCAAGAAAAATATTTTACTTGCCATCAGTTTTCTTTAATGTACTTAGAACCATGTTTTTGTTAAGAATATTGAATTTCCTATTTTAAGAAAACTCTCAATACTAAATTACGGATTTTTCAGCTTCACTACCCAGCTTCTGGAAAAGGCAGAAAGCACTGTGAAAATTAATCATCCGATATTTATTTAAAATTGACCTTTCTGTATTCACATTATACTGATTTCAGGACGTTGTGATTGAGTTCTCTTGTGCGTGAGTGGAAGAAGCATTACTTTTGAAATGTTAGCAATGAAATACCTCTAATTTGCTCTTTTCAATTTATTATTTTTATCAGTATATGCTTGCAGTACATAGTGATTACATTCATCATAGGTCTAATTTGTTATAAATTTAATTTTTAGCCCAATCCATTGAGCAGAGACTAATAAAAATGGATCACACTGCAATCCATCCACATCTGCTGGATATGAAAATTGGTCAAGGCAAATATGAGCAAGGGTTCTTTCCAAAATTACAGTCCGATGTCTTGGCAACAGGACCCACCAATAACAAGTAAGCCTATTGTTCACTTGAGTAAGTAATTGAAGGAATGAATGAAGGGTGGGGTGCTCCACAATTCTATTGAGGCACTGTGTAACCATTAGACATCTCTTTGTCTGATTACTTTTTTTAAGACCATATTAATTCATTTGAAATAGGATTGACACTGTTAATGCTTGGCTTTTAACCCTTATATTCCTAGTGTTCCATATTTGGAATGCCCATAACAATGGAACATAATGAAATTTTTTAATCTTCAAATTCTTGTTCCTTGAATTTTTCTAGGTAAAATATATTAATTTCATGTAATTTTTTTTTTAATTGCAGTCTTTGACCTAAGGGGGTTCATTCTGTCATGTATAAATAAAAAACAAAGATGGCTCAGTGTGGAGGTGCATATCTGTTAATCCCAGCTATTTGGGAGACTGAGGAATGAAGATTACAAGTTTGAGGCCAGACTGGGCAACTTAGTGGGACCCAGTTTCAAAATTTAAAAAGGGTTGGAAATGCAATTCAGTGGTGGAGCACTTGCCTAGCATGCATGAGGTTCCTGATTCAGTCCCCAGTACAACAGGAAAAAAAGATGAGAGTTTTGTTTTGTTTGCTGCCAAAGAAAAGTACACTTGGGAATAGCTGTTTTTTCTTGGCAATGCTAGGGATCAAACTGAGGGCCACATTTCGCATGACTGTATCTAGATGTAATACCAGTAAGTCTTCGCTGTACTGCTTTCCTAGGACTGCCATAACGAAATACCATAAATGTGCTGCCTTAAAACCCTGGTGTTTTCTCTTATAGCCCTAGAAATGAAAGACCCAAAACCAGGGCCCTGGCACAGTCATTGTCCCTCAAAGGCTTCTCAGGGTGATGAGTTTCCTGCCTCCTCCAGCTCTCAGTGGCCCCAGCTTCTTGGCTTTTACAGCTCAATCTGGGCTC
Organism: Fukomys damarensis; assembly: GCF_012274545.1. NCBI lineage: Eukaryota > Metazoa > Chordata > Mammalia > Rodentia > Bathyergidae > Fukomys > Fukomys damarensis. The sequence goes on along the minus strand of NW_022900927.1, from coordinate 3,354,615 downwards.
CATCTGCATCTCTGTACAGCCACCCTCCCTCTGTCCATGTGCACATCTCCCTTCTCTCACAGGGACACCAATCATACTGGGCTGTGCCCCAATGACTCTTCTTAACTTGAAAAAGCCTACAACGTCCTAGGTGCAAAGCAAGCTAGACTTCAGCATGTCATTGTGGAGAATGCAGTTCATCCTGTACACCACTCTTGCTCTGAAGTATCAAATACAAAGCTATGAAAAAGCAAATATAAAGATAAACCCTGTTACTCATTATAGTGGATGAGTCCTTCCATAAAATATCTGAATATGGTTAGAACTGGAAAAAAAAGAGGTCTGGAGATTCAGCAGACCTTTAGAATGCTTGCTTTGTGTGTGTGAGGTCCTGGATTTAGTAACCCAACACCTCCTAAAGGGAGGAAGGAAGGGAAGGGAATACTGAAATTAAGTGCAGTATTTGGACTTGGGGGGGGTGCTTGGTTTTAAGTGAATGTTAAAGAGTTCTGTTCACAGGTGAGAAGGAGCGAAGTATTAACGGTGATGTGGCCTTAGTAAGGAAGAGTGACTTCTGATTAAGTCAGAAGCTCTGTAATTCACTTCATTCTTCACCACTCACCAGCCTGGGAACCTTGACCCAGGTGTGGCGGGTTGCCTCTGCAGGTCTGCAGTCTACTCGTTCAGTAAGAGGCTCAGAGAAGGGACACGCAAGAGAGCCAGGAAGGCCACGGAAAGGAAAAGAAAGACTGGGTGTGCAGAATACAGTGGCACCCACCCGCCTGACTTTCCACAAGGCACATAGAGAGCCAAGGAGGAGATAGAAGAGGTTGATTATGTCTTCGACCTAAGTAAGAAGTGTGAAGCTCTTAAAAGATGGCAAGGAAGTGTGACATCCCACCTCAGGTGATGTGCTGAGCTGTTGTGGGATTTTTGGTATGCATCTCTTTCCCAAATGCTTGTCATGGTTATTCGCCAGGACAGAGGAAACTGCAGTTTCCTGCTGTTTACATTTGACGATAGCAGTTGATTTAATTTAACAAATACTGTGCTTATCTAGGCACTTGGTGCTAGAAGGCATTTCTGAGATGGTAACATTTATCTCTGTATTCAAGTTTGCCCTGCTTATGTCTTATTTTTATTTTATACCTTGAAAGAAAGGAAAGCCTTGCCATTTTTCTAGTTGACTAATTGAAAGCATTTGTTCAAATATGCTTTTTTAATTTTTCGTATCATTTAGTGAGAAGCAAACAAAACATTATATAAATAGTCCAGTGAATAAACTGTTACCTTTCAGATCACACGATTTCTCTTTTTTTAGTCAAGTGATCTGAAATGTATCTTTTAAAATATGTTTTCAGCATAATAATACATTCATTGGAGAACTGGCATATATACATACTTCCTCTCAACCATTCTTCCTTCTGCTTTCCACTCAAATGTGATTTTGAAATATGTGAGAAAGGTAGACTCAGGTCCAGATATCAGAGAATTCGAATGATAGCCCGCACATGAGAGGGGAACAGTGTATATAAACAGAAAGAAGGAGTTACAGTGCTGCACACACCACTCTTTTTCCTTTCAGAGTCTTAATTATAAGCCTCTGGTCTGACTGACAGGTATCAGCCAGAAACTTTGGAAACTTCTACTGCTGCTTTACTTCAGTATTTACTGTTCTTCCTCCTTGCCCACTTTTTTTTCTACTTTCCAATATGTCTTTTCTCAGCTGAGTGTGGTGGCACACGCCCATAATCCCAGAATTCAGAAGGCTGAGGTCAGCCTGGGCTACATAGTGAGTTCGAGGCCAGCATGAACTATATAATGAGACCCTGTCTCAAAAAAAATATCTATATCTCTATATTTCCTGGCAGTGGAGCCTTCCTCATGCCATGAAAGGTGGCTCTGGGGTGATGCTTCTGCTGACGGTAATGGCTACTACTGTAACTAACCTGGTTCTGCACTAGCTTCTCTGTTGATGGCTGTAAAGCTCATCAGGCCATTCATCCTTGTTGTAAGCATATTCTTAAACATAAGCTTACTTTGTTTTACTCAGTTATAAGTGAGGTTTAGAGAGGTTCAACAGCTTGTACCAAGATGACATGGCTAGGAAATGTTGAAACTAGGATTCCAACCTAGGCCTGCTGATTCAGGGGCTCCGTACTTTACATGTCCTGCTGTACTCTGCTGCTGTGATGAGAGGGTACTATGGTCCTTGGGGGCCCTAGTGCTGGGATGGAGTCTAGAGTCTCACCCATGCTAGGCAAGTGCTCTTCACTGAACTACACCAGCAGCCCCAAGAAATCTTGAATTAGCTAAATACTGAACATGAGAGAGTTGAGTGACGGCCACTAGTCAGTGATCCTTCCAGAATGAAGACTCCTTCGAAGCCTTACCTCATTCTTAGAGTGGGATGCACTCAAAAGAGCAGATCTTCTGACAAGCTGCAAAAGTATTCCTGGAATCAGAGGCCCCAGCCCTGAAGATTCGGTTCAGCTCAGTTCAGAGTTGCCCCCTACATCGTGTTCATGGTGTCCAATTCACAAAGACTGTTCAAGGGTATAGAAAATCCTCAGTACCAGGAATCTTTTGAATATCGGGGGTGGGGAGCATGATGCAAAGAATAGTCAGGTTTTTTTTAACTTTCTTCAGCTGAACTCATTTAAATAGGCTCTCTCAGCTTCATGAAGACAGTCATAAAGGTGGTTTTACTGGAGGAGGAAACAGTTATGTACTCAATGAACTCTTCCTCTCCTGTGCCAATGATGTAGCTCAGGGGTAGAGTGTTTGCCTATTGTGCACAAGGCTTTTACAGTGTCCCTCCTGGATGTAATACAGATGTTTTTAATTAAGTCTGGAGGAGGTAGGTTGTTAGAATTTAAGGTGCTGCTTATAAGACATAAACAAATAACTGGCACCTGAGCATTTGACACTGCTTGCTTTGTAATTTTTCCCTCTCCAATGAAGAGTGGTCCATGCTTTGATAAATAAAATTGTGCAACAAACGCCTGACCACTGTGCAGGTTCAAACTTTCCAACCATGGCACCAGATACAATGTTGTGTTTTACAGAATTAACTGAATGAGAATTACAAGACTCTTCTGTCACACAGATGAGTCATTGTTTTTCTTTTATTAAAATATCTTGATTGAGCCAGGGATTTGGGTCAGTGGTGCTGCTGTTTGCCTTGCTAACACAAGGTCCCGAGTTCACTTCCCAGTACCAAAAAAAAAAAAGTCTTGATTGTTTTGAATCACTTTGATATGGCCACTAGACTATTTGTCTGATAGTTTTTACTTCCATTGATAGCATTAAGTTGCTTATTCGTTTGGTTGGTAAATGTTTGTAGTACCCTGGTGAGGACTGTCCTATTCATCATGAATTTACTGTGAACATAACAAAGATCTCTGTTCTTAAGTGCAAGGAAACAGATTTTAAAAAACAACTTGTCACCTGCCTGGCAAGTGCAAGATCCTGAGTTCAACCCCCAGTACAAAAAACAAAACAAAACTTACTATGTAAAAAAAGTTCCATGACAATAGTATAAGCATTGCGAAGAAAATATAGCAGAAAAGGAAAATAGAGCATAGCAGGAAGGATTTCAAATCTGACAGCTTTATTTGCTAGCTTTTTAAACCTTTATATGTAATCTTGAGGTTTCCCATCTCCATACTAAACCTGAGGCACTATATTTTCCTGTAGATTATAGCCTGGAAGAGAAAAGAGCGCAGAACTCTAGGTACAGCTGAAAGTGATTTAAGAGCATGCCTCTATACTGTAAATGATTGATCAAATGTTAGAAGTTAATAGGATGTTTATATGATAGAAGCAAATAAGCAGTCTTGGGTATGTCAGCAATTCTCCATCATTGTTAAGGTTACAATCAGTAAATGAGGTTTAATACAGAGAATAAATTCATTACTCAACACTAGGAATGTATGAACTTCATAGAAATTTTCTTAAGCACTACTCATTTCCCTACTTTAAAGAAAAAAAATAGGCTATTTTGTCCCATAGGGCACATAGTTAGAAGGGCCAGTTATCTTACTGGTCAGTCTTTATCCTTTTCTTTCTCCAAAACCTTTCCCACTTTTGCCCATGAAGAGAAATGTCCCACAGTTTACATCTTGCTCCTTCACTTTGCTGTGCAAGTTCATTAGCTAGTATCTACATTGTCTCACAATTTTACTATTTATTTGGACCACCCTGGCTGTTAACTCTAATTTTGTTTTTTATCCATGAGTAAATTTTACTGTTTTGTTTTGTTTGTTTTACAGAGGATTGAACCAAGGGCCTTGCTCATGCAAGATGCATACCACCAATGAGTTACATCCCTAGTCCATATTAATTTTTTTGAGGCAGGGCCTCAGCAACATGAACAGGCTGACTCGATCATGTGTCAGTGAATTGTCTAGACAAGATGATGGTCACCGTGCTAGAACGTGGTCCATTAGGGGAGGTGCTCTGAGGAAGGTCAGAGTGAAGCACCTCCCTGCTGTGAGAGTTTCATAGGCTCTGAAAAAGAGCTGAGGTGGTACTTTGAACTCGTTTTTCCTGCATATTTTGGTATTGAGTTTATAAAATAAGTATTTTTTCCAGAATAATTGACAGATATGAGCTACCATTTCACAAAAACATAACATGCAGTTGTTTTGAGCTGAAAGAAATCCCAGGAGTCCTCAGGTCCCTGCACATGACTTTACAGAAAGGACTTGTTACTTTACAAAGCTGTGCCTAGGGCTGAGGGCTAGCTCAGTGGTAGAGTGAGGGAAATGTGTGTGGCCTGGGTCTGATTGCATCCTGGCACTGCCTGTGCCTCCCAGAAACCCCGAATATTTACCCCAGAACATTAAGGCATGTCTTATACGTCTGCGGTAGCTAAGGACTAAGTTGCTATTGTGTATTTAATGTATATGGGACTGTTTTTGTTTGTTTGGGGTTTTTCTCTCCTGGAATTAATAAACCTGGAGTCTCACCAGTGCTAGGCAAGTGCACCACCCACTGAGCTACATCCCCAGCCTGTACTGATCCTCTTCTTACCTTAGTTATTAAAGGACATTAATGGTGGCCATGGTTGACATACTTGCTGTTACACCAAAAACCATTGGATTGTGTGCTTTAATTAGGTGGGTTACATGGTATTCTAATTATATCCTAATAAAGTTGTTACATACAATATTTTATAGATAATTGATTGAAAAATAGCTGTTGTCAGCCTTTTGTATTGATCAGCCAGTTCTTCCTCTTGTAAAGGTAGCAAGTATGTTTTTATCTCACAGCTGGCTTGGTGTGTTTCCCTCCACAGTCGCTGGGTGAGCCGGAGTGCCACGGCACAGCGCAGAAAGGAGCGCCTTCGGCAGCACTCAGAGCACATTGGCCTGGACAGCGACCTGCGGGAGGTGGGTTTCCGAGCTGCTGCTTGGTGGGACGAGGCCAGGACCCAGGACCTAGGCTCACCAGCAGCCCAGACTCAAAAACTCCTGTCACATTTTAAAATGTGAACCTTTGGTGGTGGTTTGTAGCAGAAAATACCCCATTTCTATATTTATTACTTCAGTGCGTGTGATCTAAGATTCTATAACAAGTCTTTCTGTGTGCTGTATCAAGTAAAGCTATGCTGAGGGTAAACTTTAGGTCAATACCCTAGGTTTCTATAAGAAGAAACACAGACATTTCAAGAATTCAAGTATAATTCAAACAGTGAGTAGTGTATTTACCTGTGCCTTGGCTTGCTGACTCCGTTTTTTAAAAGTATTTTATAACTGTTTCTAAATTGAAATCTTTGAGCTTTATTTGTACTCTTTAAAAATAAGACTGCATTTAGCATTTTAGTAATTACAAGTAAGTTTTAATTACTTCTTGTAGTCAAAAGCAAATGCAGTCAGAAAGTCTGTTGCTGGGTATGGTGGCACACACCTGTCATCCTAGGACTTGGGAGGCTGAGGCAGGAGGATCGTCAAGAATTATGAGGCCAGCCTTGACCACATAGCGAGACTCTGTCTCAAAAAGAAAAGAAAAACATCTGTTATTTTCTAAGTTCAAATGCATAACAATGAAGCAGAAAACATCACTCAGAACATCTGTTGACCTCTGTTAACTTTCATGTGTGCCTTTAATTTTTATTAAGAATGGAAGTATCTCCTGTTCAGTGCTCTTCTTTGGCTGCTGTGCTATTTTCTCCCCCTCCCTTTTGCTTGCTCTTGTCATGTGCATGCTTGTTCTGCTTCTCTCTCTCTCTCTCTCTCTCTCTCTCTCTCTCCCCCTCTCTCTCCCTCTCTCCCCCTCTCTCTCTCTCTCTCCCTGTCCTCTTCTTTTTTTTTTGGTACCAGGGATTGAACTCAGGACCTTGCGCTTGCGAGGCAAAATCACTGAGCTAAATCCCTGGCCCCCTGGCCCCCTGTCCTTTTCTTTTTTTTTGGTACCAGGGAGATCAAACTTGGGTCCTTGTGCTTGCAAGGCAGGCGGTGGAACCACTGAGCTAAATCCCGGCCCTTGTCCTTTTCTTTTACAATTCCTGTCATTGCCACTTCTCCGTCATCTCAGCCTTCCAGGGAACTTGTCTGTCAGAACTCCATGGCATTCTGGGAATGGGAGCAGGGCCCCCCTCCTCCCACATGGCTTCCTAAAAAGTCCTTCTCTGAGTGCTGCCTGGTAGGTCCTCTGCCTGGAATTGTTCACCGGTGTTCACTCGTGTTGCTTGGTTGGGACACACATGTGTGTGCACGTAGCTGTAGATGCCTCCATCACCTTGTGACGTGAACACTCAGCCTCTCCTCCTGTGTCAGGTGCTCTTAGTGCAGTGTGTGCAGACACAGATGGGTAACCATGCTGCTAACCGTAAGGCCTTTGAGGCCCAATGTGGTAGGGACATACTTGTTTGGTTTTGGGTTTTGTTTTCATTTTTTTTGGTACTGGATAGCACATTACTTGTCTTCTAAAGGTAAGAGACATATTGAACATGCAAATTCCCTCTGTTGTGGGGCTGGGCATTTAAACCCAGAGCCTTGTACATGCTAGGTAAGCATTCTGCCACCAAGCTGCACCCCAGTGCTACAAATTCCCTCTCATATAAACATTTTGCAGAAGGACAGAAGTGATTACACATAAGCCCTTTTTTGCTGAGTGTTATCTCAACAGCATTTATCTTCCTGATCTACATTTTATGTTGTTGGGAAATCTAGTCATCAACATAGAATGTTAGGCTAACACAGGAGCCTCTAAAGCCATCCTTACAGCGTGACATGATTGATCTGAAGTCCCAGAGGCATGTCCAGAGGAAGAGGACACCAAGGCAGAGCAGCCTGCGGCCCAGGGCTCACAGTGTCTAAGCCAGGAGTCTTTATGCCGAAGACCACACTGCGCTAACCACTCTGCACCTGGGTGCTCGGGGACCATAGATTTCTCCTCTCCTATGTGTTAGACTGGTTAGGTAATTCTACAGTGGTCTTCTCTTCATAAATTCAGCATCAGTTAAAGAGATAGGTTGTTGATTAGAAAAGAAAGGTAAAGCCTATATATAGTGTTTCTTGATGGTAGGATATATTTTCATAGGCACATCCTACTGGTTTGTTGCTTTTTGTCTTTGACAGAAAGAAAGAAACAAACAAGATAAACAAATCTGGAGTTACTTCTGTCTGTAGAGAAATGGGCTTATAATAAAACATTCTTTGTGAAAGGTTCATCTTCCTGTTTTTATTTCAAAATACATCTTTTTTCTGGTTGCCATTTGTCTCATCCCTTGTTTAATTTCAGGGAGTGCCCCATTTTTTTGTATGCAGAGGCAGCCTCCCTTCTCAGCCCTTTGCCCCATCTTTCCCGTGAGTGTCCTGGGTGTTGCTGATTCTGTGGTTCCGGTAGCTAGACTCAGCCCCATGGCCTCACTGCTGGCTAGTGGGTACAGCTGCCCACGTGGGTGCTCAGTAAATACACCCGAAGAAAAGACCCCATCTGGCTGGTGCGCATTCATGGAAACCCTCACACATGCTTTAAACAATGCTTAGGTTCTAATCAAATTATTGGCTTTCCAAAGTTTACTCGTATATTCCAGGGGGAAAAAAGAGAAATGCTAGAGCTCCTCCTAGCCTCTTGCCCAACCATATTTGCACTCCTTTTCTTCTAACCATTGCATTTCTTCCTAAGCTAGTTTGACACGTAGCTCTTCTCGAGAACCAAGTCTTGTCGTGGGTTCTCTCAGTGTTGTTTGCAAGAGTGCTAATGATCAAGGTGTTGAATCTGGGGACAGAAAGGACCGTTAGTAAACATTTAACAGTTAACATTTGTTTTTACCAGCTTTTTATCTCATTTTCAATATATATCCCAAACAACAAATGGAAACAGGTATAATTCTTATATAGGGCCTCTGCCCTATATTTCAGATTAATTTCTCAGATTCTGCTTTCATTTCCTATATTTACTTATTTGGAAAACTAGCTTCCAGAATGTTTCTTCCCACATTGTTAAACTTCGCCATTGATAGCAGATCCCTTATTATCAATTTTGCATTTTCTTAGGCCCTCTTAAAAATATTTGAAACATAAAAGTATATATAAGCACTGCAGGAACTAAATGCTTGCAACATTCATGAGAGTTGGGCAGTAGTAGAGGTAAACTGCTCCATTAAGTCCCTCTCAGTGGAATTTTTTTATTTTTTCACAGCAGATTAGTTTTCTTTCAGAGGGGAGCTGTGTTAATCATACACACTTGTGTTTAAAGGATGTGAAGGATTTACATACCTTTTCTTGTAGTATCAAGCTCTCTCCTTAAGGGATAAGGTAGGTTTTGCTGTGGCCCTCTTGGGGAGTCCATCCAGTGGCCTGATGCAGACGTATAGCATCTAGATAAGACTTTTCAGGGAGCCCAGAAAGAAGAGGGAGCATGGGTTCTGCAGTGACCAGGTGTGGCCCCTAAGCTGTTGCTATGATCCCACTTCCTCCTGATTGTGGAGCAGTGGTAAGGAGGGCCTCAGCAGCACCACAGCAGAGAGGCCTCCTGCCTCCTGAGTGCGTCATGCCCTCAACGTGATACCACAGCCTGTGATGGGCTGAGTGGGCATGCATCTGTCTGCCTAGCAGATAGCTGTGTTATGTAACCTTCCCAGTTGATGTGCTTGAGGTCATGATATACATTGCAGCAGGATTCTGGAGCTCCCAATTGTGCTGCTTAGACTCTTAGAGCAGAGGGCTTGTCTGCAGAGCACCACGGAGGGTGGGAGGGTGAGCAGGCAAGGCAGATGGGGACCTGAGAGCCACCAGCCTTCTGTAGAACCAGGATTATAATCCACATACCTGAGAGGTTTTGTTATAAACTTGATCCTAATTAATCACAGCTTCAAACAGAATAAAATAAAATAAAAAGCTAGACTCCACCTCATTTTGAATGAGTTTTACCTGAGGAGGTTTCTCTTGTCCTCTTTTTCTCAGAGGAGTTCACAGGTTGCTGGGGCAGAGTATCGGTGTCCTCCATCTGTTAGCACTCTGGAGCTAATTCCTTTCTGTAGTCACATGTACTTACAGAGTGTTTGCATCTTGTTTGTTCTGCGTTTGTGTAAGGTAAAGTAGAACAGAATATCTGATGTTTATGTACTAAAAATACTTCTTATTTTTAGAAATATATGCAAGAGGCACGAAATTTAGGAAAAAACCTGAGACAACCCAAGTTGTCAGACCTGTCTCCTGCGGTGATTGCACAGACCAACTCGAAATTCGTGGAAGGCTTATTAAAGGAGTGCAGGATGAAGGTATGTATTGCTGATGCCAGACAGTGTCATCTCTTTATCCAGATGTGGCTGGGATGGGCAGAATCCACTGCCATCTGCACCTAGGTAACCAAAAAGGTGTCTTTGTGGCGTAGGCCTCACATGCTGTGCCATGCGCCTCTGTGGTCCTCCATGGTCCTCACATCAGTGATGTGGGAACTGTGTCCAGTCTTGCTCATCTTTCAGCTACTGCTGTCCTCCCCTTCAACACTAACAGATGCTAAGCCACTCAGGACTTGTGTCTGGCATGTGAGAGGCCTGTGTGTGCACGTGTATGTGTTTGTGTACCCATTAGGAAGACCTGGCTGTGTCATAGGTTAGTGTGTGCTGCCCACGGTCTCCTCTTAAATACCTGACTTTAGAGGACACAGCAGTACAAACTGACAAAACTCAGAGTATCCTCTTAACCAGTCATTTCCTATATTTGACAGCCTTCTTTGTATATTTAATAAATGCATCCTCGGTATCAGCAGATAGTGACAAATCACACAGACAAGTTCCCTTCCTCAGAGAAGGTAATTCTCAGTTTACATTTTAAAGAGCAGCTAAGAGCAGATTAACTTACCTAAAGCTAATATCCATTTCCTTTTTGTTTTCTGGTGTATACATGTGAGCAGAGAAGAAAAAAAAAAAAGAGGAAGGGAAAGAGAGCCCTGCTTCCCTCACAATCCAGGCAGCTCTCAGAAACCATCTTTGTCCCAGTGTAGTGAGAGGTGCGAGGCAGTGGAGGGCGAGCTGTGTGCAGTGTGTTTTCTTCACCTGCTGTACTTCCCCAGTATCTTACAGGGTGATAACCTGAAAGTTCTTGTACATAAGTATTTTTTTTCATCATAGGAGTGCTTTGCAAACAGTATAGCATTTGGAGGAAACCATAATGGTGATTCTGCCCAGAGCAGGCTGTAAAGAGTTAAGCCCGCAATTGGCTTGTTTTGAGAAGTGAGTCTGGCCAAATTCTGTGTGCCAAAGTCAGAGTAACTCACACCCAAATTCCATTCCCACAATTAAAACCTTACTGGAAGGACAGTGTACTAATTGTAATCATATATTTTATCTATTCGTTCCTGATTTGAGAATGCTTTGTCTTGTCCTTTACAAGCTTTGTTTACATTAATTTCCATAGAAACCACACATAGCCCTACCCTTGAATGTAGCTTGCCTTTACCCCAACTGATTGCCAGTGAAAGTGCCTGGGCCTGGCCTGGGCCTTTGTCGGTTGCACTGCCATTGGTTTTCCTGGCACCCTGCTTGCTCTCTCTTAGTTTTGTCTTTTAGTATATTTTATTTTCCCTCAGGCCTGTGTCATATACTGGGCAGGGTACTGGAACCTAACTGCAGGGGTCTCCTGTAATTAGCACCCAGTGTGGAGCACAAACCCACAACTCTGAGATTTAGAGTTTCATGCTCTACTGACTGAGTTGTGCGCAGGTTCAGACAGTGTGTTTGCTACACCTGCTGTAGTTCCCCAATGTCATAGAGGGGGATAACCTGAAAGTTCTTGTACATAAGCGTTTCTTTCGTCATAGGAATGCTTTATAAATATTATATCATTCTCTTTAGTGACCCTGCATTTCTCTGACACAAAAATAGAATACAGATATTACTGCAGTCAGTTAACCACAGAGATGAAGACATCGCCCAAGGTGATCAGAGAGCTGTGATTAGAACTAGAATGAGGAGAAGCCAGGTCTCCAAGACCACTGACTCACTGCTTTGTAATTTCCTGCTGGGTAACCCATAAGTGCATGGTATTTTCAGACCAAGCGCATGCTGGTAGAGAAGATGGGCCATGAAGCTGTGGAGCTGGGCCATGGCGAGGCAAATATCACTGGCCTGGAGGAGAATACCTTGATCGCGAGCCTCTGTGACCTGCTGGAGAGGATATGGAGCCATGGCCTGCAGGTCAAACAGGTAATACTCGCAGGAATGCTGGGGACGTCGCAGCTAGGAGCACTGTTAGCTATGTGGGGCACAGTGGTGCACAGTTACAATCCTACCTCCTCAGGAGGCTGAGGCAAGAGAATCACAAGTTCAGGCCCAGCTTAAGCAACTTAGCAAGACCCTGTCTCTAAATAAAAAATAAAATATAATAAAAAGGGCTAGGGATGTAGCTCAGTGTGAAGGCCCTGGGTCTGCCCCACACACACTGCCCCACAAAAAAGAAGTGTCAAAGAAAAAAATACATCATAAGAAAGGCTGTGTTCCTTTGTCACAAGATGATGAGAACCGTGCCATAGGCATTTTAATTCTGGAAAAAGAAGGTGGTTTGGGAAAGGGTAAAAAAAAGCATATTCAGCCATTTGCAGTGGTGCAGGCCTGTAATCCTAGCACTTGGGAGGCTGGGGCAGGAGAATCATTGTGAGTTTGAGGCCAGCCTGAACTACGTAGTGAGATACTGTCTCAAAAAACAAAAAATCCCACCACATTTATTGCAGAGGCTGTATCCTTTATAGATTCATTGTCTGCTTCTGAACAGGATAAAAGTCCACTAGGCATAGCCAACAGCCCTTACCCTTTACCTAGTGGGAAAATTCAGTCTGTTAACTGTTCCTCTTCCCAGGCTCCCTGCCTGTTCTGTTTCTGATGTGGCTCTCCCTTTGTCTTTACTCACTCCAGTTTTCTTCTGTGGTACCCACGTGTCCACACAGTTCATGGATGGGTGTTTACAGACAGCTTCCTGATCCAGGTCACTACCTGGCCCATACGTACAGCTGAGTAGTAGAATCTGCAGGCCTGCCCTTCTGGCCTCTGGTAGCTGTTTCCCTTCCCTTTGCCAGGCTCCTGCTGGGCTTCTGAGTGAGGCAGAAGGTGCTCCATAGAACATGTGGAGTACACAGCTCAGTGTCCCTCAGGGCTGGAGTGTGGCTCGGTGGTGCAGTACCTGCCCTTAGTGCATAAGGCCCTGGGTACATTTTCTAATGTGGCTTTTTGTTTGGGTCATTGGTTTTGATTTTTTGAGATTCCATATACATAGTTAAGGCTGGTCTTGAACCCAGTGTGTAGTCCAGGATGGCTGTGGACTTAGGGCACTCCTCCTGCCTCAACCTCTCAAATGCTGGAGTTACAGGCATACACCACCATGCCCACCCTTTAATGTGTTTTGTTTTGTTTTGTTTTGTTTTGAAGTTTACTTTAATATGGCTGCAAGAGCCTGGCGTCGTGGCGCATGCCTTTAATCCCAGCACTCGGAAGGCTGAGGCAGGGGAATCGCTGCAAGTTCGAGACCAGCCTAGGCTACACATTGAGTTCCAGAGCAGTCTGAACTACGTAGTGAGACCCTGTCTCAAAGCAAAAAAAAATAATAATAATAATAATATGGCTGCAAGAAACATTTCTGGAAAATGAACGCTTTTTTTCATTGTCATTATTGGGCAAATTCACTGTGCCTAGTCAGTGAGCATGTTCAAAACCCTTAATCTCCTGAGCCATAAGCCCATATTTATCACATCCTTGCTTCTGTGGGTCCAAAATCAAACTTTCATTATTAAGATAGGGGAAATATTCTAGAGCAGTGACGGCGGACCTTTAGAGCTTTCAAGGGTAGCAAACAGCCAGCCGTGGCATGCGTGCCATGGGTCCACCAGGACTGTTCTAGAGTAACATGATGGATTATGCCACGTTGAAGGAACACTGGGTCTGGACAGGGGCACTGAATCCTGGCTGCTATGATGAGGAGTGGCAGAACACCTGACTCAGGCTGAGAGCACACCCAGCCTGGCCTGATGGGCTCCCTCTCCTTGCCCCCCTGGTTATTCCAAAGCTGCTCTACTGTACTGCTTTGCTGTCTGCCTCTGTTTTCAGCATTCCTTTCTCTGTGTCTCAGCTCTTGTGTTAGGACTGAGCTCTGAGACAGTTCCTGTGACCAGTGACCAAACTGAGTCATCTTCCCAGTAAGAATATTCTTACGATTTGCCCCCAAGTCAGCATGAACTTATACTCAGTTGTAATTACAATTTAGTATTTTAAATTCAAACAGGTGAAACTGTTGAATTCAGAATAATTATTACAAGGCCACTTAGCTGAAATCTAAGAACTTACTCTTTAACAATAAAAAAACCACTCTGAGAGTGGTATTGTACATGTATAATCCCACCACTCAGTAGGTTGACACAGGAGGATAACTGTGAGTTCCAGGCAAGCCTGGGCTGTGTAATTAGACCTTGTCTTAAAAACAAAAAGTAATCATTGATGCCACTGCTTGCCTCACAAGTGCAAGGACCCAAGTTCAACCCCCAGTGCCAAAATCCTGTCACTACGGGAGGATCTGAAGTTCAAGCTCAGCCTGGGCAACTTATTGAATGACTTAGTAAGACCCTGTCTCAAAAAGAGGACTATGTGTGTACCTCAGTGCAAAAATTCAGTCCCCAGAACACACACACACACACACACACACACACACACACTCTCTCTCTCTCTCTCTCTCTCTCTCTCTTCATGATCTATTTATGAATTAAGAAAAAAAAATCTGTATAATCCAAAATTATAAGTTTTATATTTACTTTTTCTGGATACATTTCATACAACAGAAAAACAAATCTTACGGTACTAGCCATAAATTGTTTCTCTTTAGGAACTTTAAAGCGAACTGGCCTTTTTTTTTTTTTTTCCTGAGAGTGAGGAATCTTACTATGTAGACCAGGCTGGACCTGAACTCAAAATCCTCCTGTTGGCCTCCCAAGAGGATGACAGGCGTGTGCCACCACATCTGACTTCTGCTGGCCTCTGAAAAGGCAAGTGGCAGCCTTCATTGAAAATGAAGTGGTTAGTGACAGCTGTGGCTTTACTGGCATTCGTTACTGCCTCCAAGGCTGGGAAAGGGCTACCGGGTTTTCAGCCAGTAACTTCCTGGAAGATGTTCTCTCGGATGTTTGGTGTTTTCTCATCCATCTTGGTGTCTGTGTAGCACTCCTCTGACATTCCACTGAAGACAGCATCAGTGTCCTGCTGTGCAAGCTCCCAGTCCTCGGTGTTGAAACACAACGTGGGTTCAGCCCCCCAGCCACACACACGACACCCACATGCATCACACAGCCAGAAATGGATGCACTGAGCCATGAAACTGCTGGACGAAATGAACAGTGAAGCGTGGATGGTCTTGGACGAGAAATCGTGTCTTAGCAGATTATTTCTTCAGAATGAGCACTTTTATCTGTGTTGTTCTTTCAGGGGAAGTCAGCTTTGTGGTCACATTTAATCCAGTTTCAGGACAGAGAGGAGAAGCAGGAGCACCTCACAGAATCGCCAGGTGAGAGAGCGTCGGTGTGGGAGTGGCAGTTCTGCGGAATCAGCAGTGTCCAAGTGAGATGCCTTGTTTCCATCCCTATCTCTCGCAAGCTAACACTCAGCCCATCTTGCAGCCTCAGGACAGAACAGAAGAGCAGTATTGTTCCTTAGCTGTGTGCCTGGGAAAGGCACTGCACCTTGTTGATCTTCCGCCTTCAGATTCTAAGACAGAATAGTATTAGCTATGAACTCACATATGTGAAAACTTGAGTTGTCAGATGCCATACATATATACATTACTCTCGCCAGTATTGGAGGGTGCTATGTACTGATTTTTTATCTTAAAGAAAATTGTGTGACCATGATTTATAGTCTTCTAGGGGCAAGTATATATCTATGTCTCAAGCTTGAAGAGTCAGGTTTGGTTTTTTTTTTTAACTTTATTTTATAGGCATGGTTTTGCTGTGTTACCTAGGCTGGTCCTGGGCTCAGACTCCAAGAGCAGCAGGAACACGGGAGCTGCCACCAAACCTGCCTTAGGAGTCAGACTCCTCTTCAGTTTGGAGAAGACCTCACATGTTAGGAGTGTCATAGTTCTTCTGCAGACTAGAGTTATACTAGGGTCCTTGTATTTGCGGTACTGGGTTTAACCCAAGATATTCTACCTACTATGTATTTTTTCACAAGGAGCTTGCCTTTTTTTAAGGTGCTGGGGATTAAACCTAGGGCTTTATACATGGTAGGTAAACATTCTACTACCACTGAAGCAGGAAGATCATTACAAGTTTGAGGCCAGGCCAGGCTATATAGTGAGAATCCATAGTGAGACCATGTCTTAAACCCCACCCCCACAAAAAGTAAAATTATGCATTATATCAGACATTCAGAAATGCAAAAAAAAATAAAAATTTTAAAAACTCATAAGCCAACCACTTATGGGGTGTTCACTGTTACAAATCTGATTTGAAAATAGATGTGATCAGACAGCTATCCTAGGAATGTAAGTTTGACACTTCCTTGCCCTGGAGCGCCTCTGAACAGAAAGAATGTTGTGCCCCACACCTGATGCCCCAGGTATAACCATAATTTTTTTTTTTTTTTTGGTACCGGGGATCAAACTCGGAACCTTGTATTTGCCAGGCAGGCAGCAGAACCACTAAGTTAAACCCCAGTCCTGGTATAACCATATTAATTAATAATTAATAAAGATTCATATTAAGTTTAGCCAGGGATATGGCTCAGTGGTTCCGGCACCTGCCTCACAAGCTCAAGGACCTGAGTTCAGTCCCCAGTACAAAAAAAAAAGATTCATACTAAGTTTAAAAGCATTCTCTAATGTCCACCTCCTATTCCCCTTTTTTCTGTTGAGGGAGAGATTGGTTTATACCCTGAACTGTCTCCAACAGAAAATACAGCAATTCAGACCATAAGACTCCAGCTGTTTCACACTTGATCCTAGCCCAAAGACCAAGATCTTTCTATCTAATTAGATCTTTTTATCTAATTACAAAAGATAAATTCCTGAGAAGAAACAGCCAGCCTTACCGCTAAGGCAAGGAAGTAGAGGCCAAAGAGGATGCCCAGCTTTTGCATGGACCCTGGCTGGTCCAGCATCAGTGATTCCCTTGGAGTTCACATTCCTAGCTGTCAGCAGCCATCTTCAGCCAGAAGTGGGACCAGCAAAACAGATTGATGTGTCAAAGTCTCCCATGGTGCTGTTTCTACCCCACTGCCTCATGTCAGTGAAGGGTTAATGATGTAAGAAGGAGCACAGCGAGTTAAATACTGATCCTGAGTAGGATCAGCATTAGCTGTGTTGCTTTTGAAATCAAAGTTTGTTAAAGGGGTGGATTTTATTAATATTACCCTAATACTTCTTGTGATTCAACCTAGAAAGTTCAGGCTTAAAAATATGAAATTATGAAATAGATATGAAATTATGAAATAGATACAAAAACATCAATTTAAAAATATTTTCTTCAGCTGGGCGTGGTGGCACATGCCTGTAATCCCAGCACTTAGGAGGCTGAGGCAGGAGGATCAATGTGAGTTCCAGACCAGCCTGGGCTACACAGTAAGTTCCAGAGCAGTCTAAACTACATAGTGAGACCCTGTCTCAAAAAAACAAACAAAAAATTCTAGAGCTGGGGATGTAACACAGTGGTAGAGCACGTGCTTAGCATGTGAAGTATCATAGGTTGGATCCCCAGCACCACACAAAGGTAGAGAGAGAGAAGATAGCGTTGTAACTGTGCAAAAGTGAGTTTCTTGGGCCAAGGGTGTGGCCAGGGGAGAGCGCATGCTTGGTGTGAGGCCCTGGCTTCAGTCCCAGCATCCTCAGTTCTGGAAGGCATAATCCAGCATCACATGTCTACAGCTTCATTCCCCTCCCGTCTGCCATCTTGTGTTCTGTAAGGACTTCGGTTGTGTTTGATTAGGCCCCACACTTGTGAGCTCAGTGTGACCATTGGCAGAGATGCCCAGCAAGATCAGGCCCATTGGTGCTGGGGCTGGGGCTTCCAGGTCATTTCAGGGGACACATTTTGAAATACAGCAGCAACTGCTGCCTTTTGTGGCATTCACCCATTATTCCAGATCTCTGTAGTCCTAATTTCTGGGCATTCAAAGAGGAATATCTAGGAATTTGGAGCATTTTAACACCAGCCCTTTCTCTGTGCCCTCCCCGTCCTGTCCCTGGCATGCTTTCTCCGTCTGTGTCTCTTGGGTAGTCACATCAGCACCTTCTCCGTTGTGGCACCAGCCACTGATGCTCTGCAGTGTGCTGGAGCGTTCCATGGAAATGACCCTACAGCACTGTCCCATGGGAGAGGTGTATGTGACTTGGCTGCTTCCGCCAAGGCTCAGAGCACAGCTGATAGAGTGTAGCTCAGAAGTAGAGTAACTGCCCAGTGTGTGAAGGTCTGGGCTCAAATTCCCAGCACCCAAAAAAGCAAAAGAAGGTAATAATTATTTGAAAGCGAGTGAGAGTGTGTGTGTACACATATCCTGGGATTGAGTCCAGGGTCTGAACAGTGAGCCTCATCCCTAGCCCTTGTTTTTCTTGTGAGACAGGGTCTCACTAAACTTCCCAGGCTGGGCTTGAGCTTGTGATCTTCCTCCCTCAGCCTCCCAGAGTGCTAAGATTCAGGTGTGCAGCAGCATGCCCAGCTGGACAGTATATATTAAAACATTTTAATATTTAATGTTGCATTGACTCGAGTCCCTCTGCTCGCTGCCTCCTACTATCCTGTCTACCAGCTGGTCTTTGGGATAAGTTGTAGTTCAGCTCTCTTATTTCTTTTTTTTTTTAACAGTTCTGGGCATCTGACTTCCTTATTTGCCTTACACGACCTCACTGTTACTCTAAAAAGCACCCAGAGCATAGCATACCTTTTCAGAACCCCTTCCTGAAGTTCCAAGTTGGCATTGAAAGTGCTAGCGGTGGCCTAAAATCATCTCATCTTCATGATGCTGCAGAGTGTGTGCTATATTTACCTCAGCAGGCCCTCTTAAGGATAGGAGATGACTGAGCCTGAGGAGAGAATTCAGTAGGAGTAACTGGAATGTTACATGTGCTGTGTTCGTGGTGGAGGCTCATCTTACAGGTCTTGTGAGCGAGGGGATGGCTTCCCCAGCAAGCGTGCCCACAGGAGAATGTCAGGGAAAATCTCACAGGCTGGTTACGGACAAGGTGTGAGACCGGAGGGTCCCTCGCTCACCCACAGAGATGTGTTACATTCTCCAAAGGGTCCAAGAAATCTGAGTGCTACATCAGTAAGGCATGGGTGCGGTTCTGCACTCTACAGTAATAAATGCGCTGGAAATGAGGAGAAAGGTGCAGAAGCATTAAAAGAGGAGCTTGGCACTTTACCAATGGGTGGCAACATTAGAAAGAACATTGCCGTGTTGGCAAGAGATTGCACTGAGCAGGGTGGCTAGCAGACAGGGTGTGGGACAGGCTTTGGAGAGCATGCTCACGCCTGTGAGTGCTCTATCGTGGATGCTACTGCTTTGTTAGATGTCAGGCTTCTCTGTCATCTTCAGTGTGGTTCTGGGAATGAGCCCAAGCCATGCACGTGCAGGCAAATGCCATACTCCTTAGCTCCCCCTCTGCCCTGCTTTGATCAAGTGTCTCTCAGGAGCTCCGGTACCCCTTGCTCTGCTGTGTCCGGCTATCCCATCGGCTAACCGTGGCTCCAGCGCCTCTCTTCAGCTGTAGCATCTGTTTGTCCCCGTCCTAGCCCGTGTCCTGCCACTTGTGTGACCATCTTTCACGCTGTCTGATCAGCGTCATTTTCCGAGCCATGTCACTCTCCCCCTTCCCAGATACACGTCGCTTGTATATTCTCAGACGGAAGGTGAGCACACCCGGGGCATCAGGGCACACTGGACTCTGCGCTACATCACAAGTGCCTTCCCGCCTGCCCCAGCAGAGGGCTTTGGGCCACACACCTGGCATGCAGGCTCTCAGAAGCACTGCTTCTCCCCCTTGACAGCCCCTTTGTAATTGTGCGTGGGTGGCAGGTGTTGGCCCTGCCTTTGTTCCCTGCCTGTTTTCCTCGGGGCCAGCTGCACATCGATGTTTGACCATTGCAGATTGTATCCTGGTCTCCGGAGTGGAATGGATCTAAAGAGATCTGAGAAAATAGCACATTTAAACTACAGCAGAACTCCAACCCTCAGGTCTAATTGTACTGGTGAATTTTCTAGGCAGCATTACAGTTTAGTTTTCAGGTGAGCGAAATGGAAATGGAGAAAAGGCGGCAGACCCCTTGGCGTCTCAGTGATGACACTAAGCGTGTGTCACAGATGTGCCAGCAGTTGGCTGGTGGCCACTGCTATAGGAGAATCCTCTTTCCTTCTCCATCAGTGTGAGCTGTACAGTCTTTTTCTTTTCTTTTTTTTTTTTTTTTAGAACATTTGGTGTACAAGAAGTTTACATTCATCTTAGTGAGTCGTGCACATAACACACTAACGATCCAGCTTACTTCCTTTATGATATGCACATTGTGATTTGGATTCTGGACTTTGAAGTAGAAACATGTCAAACTAAAGAGCCAAAACTCAGTTTAAAAAAAAATTCTTTTGGGATTTAATGTATGTGATTTCAATTTCTGAGTGCCTAAGGGGGAGGGTTTGCCTCATCCACCTGGGCCCTGGGTCAGTCCCAGGGTCACGGGTCAGTAAAGCGGCAACTGAGCTTTTCTCTTGTCATCTTCGAAGTTCTTACTGTTATTTTTCTAATACTTTGCTGGTATCTTTCTACTTAGTTGCCCTTGGACCAGAAAGAAGAAAATCTGACTCAGGAGTTATGTTACCAACACTCAGGGTCTCTCTTATCCAAGATATGAGGTATTGTAGATTACTATATGATAATAACTTTGAAGTAGTTTATCACCTTCATCTAAATGTCTTAAATAATTATGGCTATGTGTATGTTTTGCTTATGTGTCTTGCAGAAAGCATTTTAATAATTTATTTTACTTTTATACTTTGTATTTTTGCCTAACCTTGAATCCAAAGGGAGAATGCAGCCAAAAAGTTATAAAAGAACTTTAAACTATTTTATAATTTAAGGAAAATAAAACTCCCATAAGCTGGGTGCGTGGTAGCACACACCTGTAATCCCAGCACTTGGGAGGCTGAGGCAGGAGGATCTCTGTGAATTCAAGGCTAGCCTGGGCTGCATGGTGAGTTCAAGACCTGGCCTGAACTACATCATGAGACACTGTCTCGGGCTGGGGATTTACCTCAGTGGTTCTGCTGCCTGCCTTACAAGAGCAAGGACTTGAGTTTGATTCCCGGTACCAAAAAAAAAAAGAAAAAAGAGAGAGAGGGAGAGAGACCCTGTCTTAAATCCACCCCACCAAAGAGAAAACTCAACTCTCTTAAATACCTGCTGTCTACCAATATAGACTGAAAAAACAACAAATAAGACTGGGCACAGTGGCACACACCTGTAATCCCAGTACTCAGGAGGCCAAGGCAGGAGAATCAACAGTTCAAGACCAGCCTGGGCAACTTAGGGACTTAGTGAGACTCCTTCTTGAAATAAGAAAAATTCACCCGGGCGTCGTGGCGCACTCCTGTAATCCCAGCACTTGGGAAGCTGAGGCAGGAGGATCACTGGGAGTTTGAGACCAGCCTGGGCTACACAGTGAGTTCCAGCTCAGTCTCACCTACATAGTGAGACCCTGTCTCAAAAAACAAAACAAAACAAAACAAAACAAAAAAAATGAAGTAAGAAAAATTTTAAAAGGGCTGAAGATGTAGCTCAGTACAAAGGCCCTGGGTTCAACTCCCAGTACTGGGGGTGGGGATGGGGAATATCTTCAGAAGGCATTAAGACATTTAAGATAGATTTTTTTTTTTTAATTGAAGAAGTTAAGCTTTTCCCCTTTTAAACATCTTAGTCACAGTACTTAGCCAGCTCTTAAGAATGAGTGTGGTGGGGTTGAGGATTTAGCTCAGTGGTGCTATCACCTGCCTCGCAAGTGTAAGGTCCCAAGTTCAATCACTCGAACCAAAAAAAAAGAGCGTGGTGACATCTATGACTTGGGGCTTCTCTTCTATAGTATGTTTTATTATTAGTTATGGATATTGATTTGATAATTTCCTTGTGCCTCAGTTTTCTTATCTATCGGACAGAAACAGTAGCTGTCTCATAGGATTGTTGTGAGAATTACAACCCAATTTTAAACAAAATACCAAGAACTGATTAAATGAGAATTAAATTAGTCCACATAAAGAGTTTAAAGAAATACTTGTTTCATGCTAAGAGTTGGCTACATGTTAGCTGTCAAATGAATCAACTTGCATATTTATATTTAAAGTGTTATTTTGCCTTGGTAGACTAAATGTAGCGTATGATTCTTTGTGATGGTCAGTTTAAATGGTCCCAGATTTCTTCAGGAGAACATAAAACCCAGCAGCTGTCACCTCAGTGTGGTGACTGTTGAAAGATGTGTTGCTGTGACCTCAAGCTAAAATTCGGTAACCCAGTGAAGAGGTGGTCAGATAACTTAGGGGTACCCTGTTCCTTCCAGTGTCCTGTTGTTTACTTTTGCACACTTCAGGTTGATCTTAGGGGCAGCAGAAGAGGTGTTTCTTACACTTGCTGTGTTTACTTTGTGAAAGGCAGTAGAGTGTGCTGGTTAGGACTCTAGGCTTTGTGCAGCACGCCTGTGACCCAGCACTACAGGCTGAGGCAGGACCATCACTAGACCCAGGAATTCCAAACCAGCCTAGGCTGCACTGCAAGACCCTATCCTCAAAAAAATAAAATAAAATAAAGGACGCCTTGGTTCTGTGCTCAGCCTACAAGGGGCTGGTATTTAGCTCTGCCACTAACCAGCTTGGTAGCCTGGGCAAGTGCTTGCACTCTGTGTCTCACTATAAAATGGTGACAATAAAATACTTCTCTCAAAATGTTGGTGTAAAAGAGTCAATGAGTTCATAAATGTGCAGTGCCCAGAGTAGGTCTGGAAATGTGTGTGTGTGTGTGTGTGTGTGTGTGCACTCGCGCGCCAATTTTGATACACTGCATAAGTTACTTGTGTGTCTGCACTTAGTCCTTTTTGTGTGTGTGTGCACGCATGTGTGCTTAAACACACGCAGAGGTGCTTTTTTAATCCATGAGTTGTGATAATATGTTTCCAGTTTAATACCACAGAAGTCAGCCTAGCCTCCCCATTTCATTATTTGTAATGTCTTTATCCAGCCACTAGAAACCTCGCTCTAATCATCTACATTGCATTTACTTATTTGTGCAACCCTGGTATACACAGCCAGCCTTTGGGTGGGTAAGTGGGTGGGTGGGTGGGTGGGTTGGCTTGAGTAGGGGTTTGTTGTTTTCTTTTGGTTTTGCTTTGTTTGGGTTTGGGACAGGCTCTCCCTAAGTAGCCAAGGCTAGCCTTGCACTTGCAGTCCTCCTGGCTCAGCTTCCTGACCGCTAGGACTGGTGGTGTGCACTTCAGTTGTTTTGGGTTGCCAGCCCATACCCTGTGGGGAACAAGTGTGCTAACCACAGCACGGTGTTAGTGTGCAGCTCTGGTATTCTTTGTCTGTAGCCTTTCATATCCAATCACGACTGTTTTCCAAAGCTTAGATTACCTCTTTTTCCTCCATTCTCTTCAGTGTGGTTAATTATTTATTTGTAGCACACTTAAGTTGTTTTTGTTAGTTCGTATTCCAGTTGGGGGTTCTTTGCCTTCCTGGTTGAGTTTTTCCTCATTGATGTATGGTAAGTTTGGGTTGTTAGAATGTGGTTCTCCAGACTTGGCAAAAGCACAGAGGTGACGCAGGAGTGAGTGTTGTCAGCATCCCTCTCCTGTACTCCTCTGTCTTCAGTCCCTCTCTTGCTTGGTGCCCTCCTGGCCATCTCTTCAGCAGCAGTGAGCATATCCAGAGAACAAACACAGGTTTTGGGGTCACTCTCTATGCAGGGGCCAGGGCTTCCTAGAGTGGTGATGGTTCCAGGCAGAGGCAGGACAAACACAGACAATGTCCTGGTCATTTTGTGGTGCCAGAAAATAAAGTCCTGATCAAAAAATGATGTCTTTTCTTAGATGTGTGCCAGTTGATGAATGTGTAGGAATGGAGTAGAATTGGATGGTGGAAGTTTAAAGCCTTGTTGCTCTTAATCATCCATCTGGGTGCTGAGACCAGAGGGCTGAGGAACAGCCACTTCCACTTCAGAAGCTGCCCAGTGCCCTGGGCCTGGTCTTGGTGGACACAGATCCCTCTGCTGTGGCCACGTGTAGCAGTACCGATCCTATAAAACAAGTCTTCTGTCAGTTCAGAAACGGGCTCTCTGAGATGAGGTGATAGGGAGTCCCGTCAAGGGGCAGCAGAGCTTTCTGTCACTGCTTCACACTGAGCTGTTTTCAGGCCACTTCTTCAGTGTTAGTGCATCTGTGGTGGACACAGTGCTGTGGGCCTCTTGTCCACCAGAAGTGTGCAGCCTTACATGGAGCAGCGAGCGTTGGAGGCACCCTCACCCTCACAAAGCAGGAGAGAGGAGACAGGGAGGGAGGGACTGTGTGCTGCAGAGGGCTGTCCATACTCTGAGTGCTTGGGATCAGCAGAGATGTTCTGCAGTGTTTATTACAGCCAGTGTGGGTCATGCTGGACATGTTTTCACATTTTTAAACCAGAGGAAGAAAGACTTCCAGTAGTTCCCCTGACGGCAGTGGTTTCATAGTTTATGCTGTCAGCCTTTCAGTTCCCATCTGATCCTCCTTCCCCTGTAGGAGGAAAATCATTTAGGGAAATAAATTCAGTTCTGGATATAGCATTGATTTCCTCATAGAATACAAATGCGTGTGTGTGTGTGTGTGTGACATTCCGATGGTGTTTGGCTGTGTAATTTTTTTGTGAGACTGAACAGTTTTCCATATCTTGTGAGTTTTTGTTTTGTTACCTTTTTTTGGTACCGGGTCTTGAACTCAGGACCTTGTGCTTGCGAGGCAGGTGGCAGCACCACTGAGCTAAATCCCCAGTTTTTAAAGTTATCAACACAGTGTAACTTGACTTCTCTAAAGGCATGGAAATTAAGACTTGCTATCTTCCATGTATTGTCTGGGACAACTTGAATAATCATTCAGTGGGTTAAAGTTGTGGCAGATATTTAAACTATAGGACAGTCATTTTTAATATGAACTTGACTGTTCTGATTGTGTGTAGCTTTTATTTTCTTGAGAATCTAGAACTGTCAGTTGCCTGCATTCAGGCTGAAAGGAGGACATAGCAAATCCTGAGGAGTGAGTGCGTGCTAAGTGTTCACCACAGGGCACTGCCTTTGTGCGTATGTGCAGGAAGGTCTGACGTGGGGTCTGTTGTACAGGTGGCATCTTGGGAGGGTCTATCATCCCCCGGACTGCATCTTGCGCAGTGCTCCCCGTGAACATGAAGTCACTTCTCTGTGTCCAGTGCTGTTGGTTACTGTGTAGCTCTTCCTCGCCTAGTGGGACCCTAGACCCACTCTCCGCTGTCACTCCTGCTCCCAGGCATATTCAGAACATGAGTGAGATCAAGACTGATGTTGGGCGAGCTCGGGCGTGGATAAGGCTGTCTCTGGAAAAGAAGCTTCTGTCTCAGCATCTCAAGCAGCTGCTCTCCAACCAACCACTCACCAAGTAAGATTGCCTTGTGACATGTGTCTGTTTGTGTGCCATGTGCTCAGGAAGCAAGCTGCAGGAGCTGACAAACTAGCATCTTCAGCATGAGCTGCTCATCTGTGCTTCTGCAGTTCAGCCTGCACAGTGCTTTTGGTCATTGCTGGGAAAACACCCTACACTTCACAGCCCAAGACCAGACTGCTGCGCTGCGATCAGAGCAAAAGCTAACCAGACCACAAGACCACATCCTATGTTGTGAAACGAAAATTTAATTTTTTTCCAATCCTGGGGATCGAACGCAGGACCTTGCGCTTGCCAGGCAGGTGTGGTACCACTGAGCTATATCCCCAACAACAAGAATTTTTTTTTTTAAAAGCTGGGTGTGGTGACACATGCCTGTAATCCCAGCACTCAGGAGGCTGAGGCAGGAGGATCCCTGTGAGTTTGAGACCAGCCTGGGCTACATAGTGAGATCCAGGGCAGTCTCAACTACATAGTGAGATCCTGTCTTAAAAAACAAAACGACAACAAAAAAAACAATTTTTTAAAAAGTGGGGCATGATGGTGCACACCTGTAACCCCAGTACTCAGGAGGCTGAGGCAGGAGGATCGCTGTAAGTCCAAGGCCAGCCTGGGCTACATAGTGAATTCAAGGTTAGCCTGAACCACATAGCACAACCCTATCTCAAAAAACCAAGGGGGAGGAAAATCTGGACTAGCAAATAAAGGATAAGGCAAGGGTCAGCAGTAAAAGGCTTTATCTGACAGTCTTGCCGGTACTTATATTTGATAGGTTAGAGCCAGGAAACCAGTGAAGTATCAGGTCTTCGTTTGCCAGACTAACAGTTCCCTTTGTTGGGAAATCTGGATGACACCATGTCCAGATGTGTACATTAGAGAACTCTGAGCTCTGAAGAGCAAGGTTACATCAGACTGATGGTCTGTGGGAAGCCGTCCTGGTGCCTGCTGCATCTTGTGTAATTTTGGGTTGTATATGTCTCCCTTTCTTTACAGGCCCCGGAGCATTTAAGGAGGAGTTTTAGGATCCAAGGATTTGATTTTGCAGGCCGGTACCAGGGGTCGAATTTGGGATCTTGTGCTTGGGATTTAGCTCAGTGGCACCACACCTGCCTCACAAGCACAAGATCTTTAGTTCAATCCCTGGTACCAAAATAAATAAAATGGGCTGGAGATGTAGCTTAGTGGCAGAGCACTTGCCAAGAATGTGTGAGGCCCTGGGTTTAATTCAGAGCAAAAAAAACAAACAAACACCAGAGGGTTAATACCAATAATAAAAGGCTTGAAAAAGAACAGCGCTTCATCCGTGTGTTTAATAAAAGTGGCAGCCAGGTGTGGTAGCACACACCTGAATCCCAGCACTCAGGAGGCTGATGCAGGAGGATTGCTGAGAGTTCAAGGCCGGCCTGGGCTACATAGTGAGACTGTCTGGAGGAAAAATGGCAGTATCTTTAGTGGTATCTGTGCTATTTTTCAACTTTTTCTAAACTTCATTTTTAATGACTATACAATATGGTAGCTTTTGTTTTTGTTTTTGTTTTTTTGGCTCTGAGGACCAAGCCGAGGACCGTGCATATGCCAGGCAAGCACTTTTTCATGAGCTATTTTGACTTACCGATGACAGGGAAGTGGACTTTAGTAACTGCTCGCATTTCACACTGCCCTCAGCTGCATTCTGAGAGTAGAACCAATGAGTGAGGGCTTAGATGAACCGTTAATGATCCTGCTGATCCTGCGGCACAGCTGTGACAGACTATTTGCTCTCCATTACCAGCATTGGGTGCCACTTTCACACTGCTGTGAGCATGACAGACAAGTAAATTTGTGCCCTTCTGCCTCCTACCGGTCAGGTAGAAAGTGTTTTACTAGGGGCTTGGATGTCCCTCAGGAAGAGTACCCCCCACCAAGTGAGACCCTGGGTTCCTCCCCCATGCGGGGTGGGGGGTGGGAGGGGAAGTTTAACTGTCTGTAGATTTGCAGACTGCCAGTTCTTTGAAGGTAAAGTTCCTTCCCATTGTTTGGTTGGGATTTCTCTTTACTCCAGACATAGTGAAAAGCATGACATATACACTTTTGTTTTGTGCTCCTCTTACCCTTCTTAGGAAGCTTTATAAGCGCTATGCTTTTCTGCGTTGTGAAGAGGAGAGAGAGCAGTTCCTCTACCATCTCCTTTCCCTTAATGCCGTGGACTACTTCTGCTTCACCAGCGTGTTCACCACCATCAGTAAGTCGAGTCGCTTAGCTGACCTTGCTGCAGACATGCAGTGGGTTTGTTAATACTGGGTCTGCAGGAGTGGGGTGCGCCTGGCACAGTATGGGACACTGCTGGCCTCCAAATCCCACCCTGAGGATGCCCCTCAACGGCGATCCCTCCCTCCAGCCCAGCCATAGCCATGCTGCTGCCCCAGGTGCTAAGACCACAAGAGATGCCTCGTGCTCCACAGCGCCCTCTTCAGCCTGCTCTCCTCCTCTGTTTTGGTCCAGGAGCCCCCTGTTGGGTGCTGATTCCTGCCTCAGAGTCTGTGATAGGAAACATTACCTAGCGTGAATACAGAGAGGACTGTTTTATTAAATAAATAATCTAATGTGCCAAATAAAATCAGAGAATCCATATGGGTTTTGTTTTTTTATTTTATTTTTGAGGCAGGGTCTCACTATGTAGTTGAGACTCACCTGGAACTCACTATGTAGCCCAGGCTGGTCTCGAATTTACAGCGATCCTCCTGCCTCAGCCTCCTGAGTGCTAGGATTACAGGCGTGTGCCACCACGCCCGGCCTCAGAGAATCCATATGTGATAACAGGGTACTCATACAGCTGAAAATTGCTGAACTTTGCTATTCACAGACCTCATGATCTTGCTGGGAGGAAATGCTGATTGGCGGTGTATTTTTGATAGAAAGCTGTGCTGTGGCATTTATTCTACCTGCTAGTACTCATTCTCCCTTTGATCCCTTCTCTAGGGAAAGGTTTTCTTGTACCAATTAGTAACTGTATTGAGTGGCAGATGTCAGAAACTTGAAAAGCAGTGGCCTAAACAACAAGAGGTTATGTTTCTCTTCCAAGAGAGGGACTCACAGGTGGCCATGTGCAGTGCTGCACAGACCAAAGCTCATATCCCTCTTCTTGCCCCTTTCTGGGCAGAAAGCTGTGTTCTTCATCCACCTCCCGGGAAAGAGGAAAGAGGCAGTCTGGGGTGGGGAGGGCAGGGTCAGTTCTTAAAAATAGACTTACCTCAGAGTCCCACTCAGCACCTTGCACGGTCCACTGGCCCAACTTGTGAGACTGTAATTTGGCTTTCCAGTCTCTGCTCGGGACAGACAGGTAAAACAGGAATGGGGGTAACAGAGCCCTCTGAAATTGCTGTCCAGCTACGCTGAATTAGGTTGCTGCAGACATGAGAATCTAAAATAAGATCTGTGGTTCCAGGCGAGCAGGTCAGTTAGATCCCTGGGGCCCTCCTTGTGTCTGCAGATCTCTCCTCTGCATCTCCACTTAGGACGTGGGACCCTGCATGGCAGAGTTTCTGTGTGATAATGCTTCTCTTTTTACTCAGCTGCGAAGTCATGCTGGGCACCAGGCCCTTGGAGGCTTGCACCTCCAGGCGGGCCTTGTCCTGCAGCCTCCATGGGCATTGTCAGGCAGGACCAGGAGGAGCTGCAGGCCCCAGACATTCTCTCACCAACCTCTTCTGCTTTCAGTTCAGTGATTACCAGTCAGTCAAAGCATGGCCTTCCATCTCACATTTTCCTTTTCTTTAGCCAAAATAAAAGGACAGAGAGAGAGGCTGTTTGGCCAACATAAAGATAGTCACTTACATAAAATTGGGAAACAAACCATTTACTCATTGTTCGCCTGCCCCAGGAGCTCAGATAGGAGAGAGTCCGTGTCTGGGCAGTGAGTCCTGCAGGTGGGCTTTATTCAGAGACAGCTTCTAGCACTCCTGTCTTGCAGCCCAGTGATTAGAAATCCCAAGGACATGAACAAAAAATATTCTACCTTATTTTTTAAACAGCGTAACCTGGGTATAATCCGTGTCATCTCAGGACTTTGGAGGCTGAGGCAGGAAGATTGCAATTGGAGCCCCACCTGAGGCAGGGTGGTCAGGGTGTGCAGGGTGTGAGGGCCTGGGAGTCTGGTGAACAAAAATATGCTCATGTATTTGAGTCCCCTATTTTAGAGAGGCCAAGGAGACCTGTAGGTCGCCTGGGCAGAGGGCTGCAGTGGAACAGTACCATCTAGTGGTGGCCTTTGGAAACGCCTTGCAAGGGAAAGGCTTCCCCAGACATCTGGCCTCTGCAGTCCCCAGGGCTCCCTGCACAGGCTGAACCTTGGTGGCTTCCCAGGCTATAGCTTAGTCTTTATGGTGGATCCAGAATGGAGGTGCCTTTGTTATTCTTGGTGTTTCATACTGGGCTATGAATGTGGGAAGGGAAAGTTCTAAAGTGAGTGCTTTAAAAGCAAGCCTCAAGAAAATCAACAGTGGAGTTTAACCAAGAAGTCATCTACCCCTGTTTTCATATGAAACCAAATCAGTAGTCGTGTTCATTCATACTCAGCTTTGCTTTAAAATTAATTTTAAAACATAAACAAGGAGCCAGTCATGGTGGTACACTCCTCTAATCCCAGCACTATCAGAGGCCAAGGCAGGAGGATCACAAATTTGAGGCCAGACTGGACAAATTAGAGACTCTGTTTCAAAATTTAAAAGGCAGGGGTAAGAATGTAGTTTAATGGTAGAATGCCCTGGGTTTGAGCCCCAGGTCAGGGCGGGGGGGAGGTCTGGGAATGTGGCTTGCCTAGTATAGGCTTGGCATGGGTTCAGGGCCCAGGTCCACCCCCAAAAAAGCAATGACAACATTGCATATTCCTGTGTTCCTATCTTCAGGAATTCTCTTGCTGTGTTGGAGGCTGTTGCTAAGTAGTAAGCGGTAGTGTATGTCACTATGGTGATAGATTCACCATACACGTGCAATAGTGGATAGTCATGGGACCCACCATGGGTGGAAACTTACAGTTTAGAACCCAACCTCGTCTTTCCAGACCGGAAGAGGCTACGATCTCATTTCTTTGTACAATGTGAATACATCTTAAAAGATAGGTAGATCATGCTGGTCATTCTGGTGCACATCTATAATCCCAACACTCAGGAGGCAGAGGCAGGAGGATTGAAAGTACAAGGCCAGGGGAGTTTTATTGTAACTTTTCATTAATTTCCACATTTTTCTCTCAGTGATCCCATACAGGTCAGTGATCATCCCAATTAAAAAGCTGAGCAATGCAATCATCACCTCAAACCCTTGGATTTGTGTATCAGGAGAGCTGGGAGACACAGGGGTGATGCAAATCCCCAAGAACCTCCTCGAGATGGCTTTCGAGGTGAGTGCCCCAGGGTCCTAGCAGAGACATCGCTGAATTCTCAGAGTCCACTTTGGCCTTCTCGTTCCCGTTCTGTCCAGTGCAGGGCCGTGTTTTGAGTGTGTGCATCTTGTCGTCTACGGCAGCTTATGCTTATGTGTCGCACATTGTGGCAGTTCACAGTCACTGCTCAGTTTCCCTGCTGACCTGGGTGTGGTCTGCTGTGGTCCATGCCGGTGCCTGGCCGGTGGGGTGCAGAGAATGCCTGTCTCCCATAGCGGTTCTCTTCCCTGCCTCTGACTGTGTGGCCTTTGGCACAGGACCAGAGACCCGGTGTAGTGCTTATCACACCTTGCACCAGTCGGTAACGTTCACAGAGACATCTTAAAGAGGACTGTTGTGTCACGACCGTTGGACTCCGGCTCTTACTTGGTATATTATTTTCATATTTTTGAGCCCATATTGAGTTTGCTCCTGGCATACGGGAAGAATTTCCCAAACCCTCACACAAGAGCCTGTTTCATTCCATCTCTGCTGCCTTAGTAAATCAGGCTGCAATCTTCTTTCATCTGGGTCGCCATGGTGTGTTGTGAAGAAGCCACAGTTGCAATGCACATGGCACCTGCTGCTATAGTCCCGGTATTAGGGAGGCTGAGGCAGGAGGGCCATGCCTGGCCCCAACAACTTAGTGACTTATCAAGGCTCTGTCTCAGAAAGGGTTGGAGATGTAGCTGGGTGCAGAGACCCTGAGTTCAATCTCTAATACTGAAACAAAACAACACAGCCAAGCATCAGGAAGTTAGATGCTTTTAGAACTCACAGCTCCTGGGGCTTCCATCCAACACAGTCAGGTAGGGGTACGGGCTCTTCTTCATCAGATTCTAAGTCAGTGTTACTGGGATTCGTGTTTGAAGTTCCTTTAATTTCGTACTTGTCCACACGGGGCTAGTAGGACATCAGTAATTACAGCAGTCGCCCTTCATTTGTACTTCACTTTATGCAGTTTCAATTAGCTGCAGTTGAGCACAGTTCAAACAAGTTAAATGAAATTTGGGGGGTGTTGGTTTTTGTTTGTTCTTTTCATTCTACTGGGGTTCAAACCCAAGGTCTTGCACATGCTGGGCAGGTGCTCTACCACTGAGCTGGGTCCCCAACCCCTTACTAAAACTAGAAAAATGGACCGGGAATTTAGCTCAGTGGTTCTGCCACCTGCCTCATGAATACAAAGTCTCAAGTTCAATCCCCAGTACCAAAAAAACAAACAAAAATAGAAAAACGTAGGATAAAGAAAATGTATGCACAACAGAACACTGCTCTGCCATAAATAAAAACAAATTTGCGCTGCGGATTTGGCTCAGTGGTTCCAGCGCCTGCCTTGCCAAGTGTAAGGGCCT
The DNA here is from genome assembly GCF_012274545.1 of Fukomys damarensis. Taxonomy (NCBI): domain Eukaryota; kingdom Metazoa; phylum Chordata; class Mammalia; order Rodentia; family Bathyergidae; genus Fukomys; species Fukomys damarensis. The sequence goes on along the minus strand of NW_022900927.1, from coordinate 3,322,779 downwards.
GAGTTTGATACCCCAGTACAGAAGGAAGGAAGGAAAAATCTGACTTCTTTTTTTTTTTTTTTTACCAGGGATCAAACTCCGGCCCTTGAGCTTGCAAGGCAGGCGGTGGAACCACTGAGCTAAATCCCTGGCCATATGACTCATTTTTATGAAAGTGGGCGCACTGGAGACGATAGTGTTAAGTGAAATAAATCAGACACACAAGCTTAAATATCATATTCTCTTACATGAAAAACCCAAAGTATAAATAATTGAAAGAGCAAAATGAAAGATAATAGGATTTTTTTTGCAGTAGAAAGGAGATCAAGAGTTAGAGAAAGGGGAAAGGGAAGTAGGGAAAGTCAAAAGAATTAAGATGTGTTATGTACACATATTAAATTTTTTAAAAATAGAAAAACTAAGGACAGGGATGTAGCTCAGTGGCGCTGCATGTACCTGGAAAGTGCAAAATCCTGAGTTTGATTCCCCAGTACTCAAAAAAAGAAATACTTGAATGTTGGTGATGGGGGGCCAGGGTATTGCTGTACAGTTCATCCTGGCCTTAAACTCACGATGTAGCCCTGGCTGGCCTTGAACACACAGCGATCCTCCTGCCTCTGCCCCTGATCCCTGAAAGTACAGGCATGCATCACCAGGCTGGGCTACATTGGTGATTTCTCAGTTAGTGTTAGGGTTTTGCTGTCCTCTTTGTAAGTCTGTCTAAACAGTGCCCTCTTGCGCTTTTGGACATCCTTCCCACCCTTCAAGGCTCACAAAGCCACCGTCTTGGCGAGGGCTCTGGGTGCCTACACACCTTTCCCTGTCCTTCCCTGGCTATCCTCTAGCCCTTACTCACCTTTCAGCCCAGCCCTTCTGTTTGCAATCCATGTTGTCAGTCTCCTGTCCCCTTGTTTGAGGGCTCCCCGAAAGCCAGGAACTATTTCCCTAGTGTGTGGCTCAGCGCATCTCTGTAGCTACAGGGGAAGGGAAGAAGTGCCCAAGAAAGCTGGAAGGCGGGTGTGTTCAGTGCTGAGTGACCTGTACTCCTGCCCACAGTGCCAGAACCTGGGGAAGCTCACCACTGTCCAGATCGGTCACGACAACTCAGGGCTGCTAACCAAGTGGCTAGTGGACTGCGTCATGGTCAGAAATGAGATCACGGGACACACATACAGGTGAGTAGGTGGCCTTGGGAGCCCAGAGTTCTTTGATAAGGATTTCTTTCTAAAATTTTTCCACTGGCTTCTGAATTTAGTTTGTTTGGATTTTTTTTTTTTTGTTTATATAATGTAAAAAACCCTCCAAAAATACTGTTAAAAATAGAAAAAGCCAGGCATGCTAATACATGCCTGTAATCTCAGCACTAATAAGGGGCTGAAACAGGATGATTAAGAGTTCAAACCCAGCCTGGACAACTTGGAAACTTAGCAAGACCCTGTCTTAAGATTTAAAAAAGACTGTGATGTTGCTTGGGGTTTAGAAAGCCCTGGATTCAATCCCCAGTACCACCAAAAAAAAAAAAAATCAAAATATATTTGCTGCCAATGCTCGGTCCACAAGTGTTCAAAAAGATGGCTGTAAGTACGGGACATTAAAGGAAGCTTAAACTATTCCTTTTATGCTGCCAAGAATTGAACCCAAGGCCTTCACACTGAGTTTCATCCCTGGCCTTTTTAAATATTTTTATTTTGAGGCAGGATCTAAGTTGCCCATGCTGGGTTCAAATTTGCAGCTCTTTTGCCTCAGCCTCTCAGAGTGCTGGGATTACAGGCACACCCCATGGCACCCAACTTCAGTTACTTTTGCTAAGAGTAAAAAAAGATGGATTGTATTGGTTACACTGAACTCTGCCCTAAAGGGACAAGCTCCTCTCTTCTATGCCTTAACTCCCACCTTAATTTCTACTATGAAAATGTTCTTTCTAAAACTATCCAGAGTTTTAATAATACACTTTTAAGTATTAAAAAAAATTGGGTCCCCAGTAACACAAGAGAAAAACAAAGGACAGAATATTAAAGAATTACTTTAGGGCTAGGGATTTAGTTCAATGGTTCTGCCACCTGCCTCTCAAGCTCAAGGACCTGAGTTTGGTCCTTGGTACCAAAAAAAAAAAGGAATTACTTTCATTTGAAGGGTGATAGCAGCGTGTGGCTCTGGCCCCCACTTAGACATTCATACTGAAGTGTTGGCTGTAAAATACTTCAGCTACAACAAAAGCGAAACATGTGGCAGATAAAAATGTGGGGGTCTGATACATTATACTCTGTTTTTCTACATTTTTTGAAGTGTTTATAGTTAGACAGTTCACAGGAGTGAAAGTGAAGGGTTGGCGTTTCTTTTTTGTTTGGGGTGTGTGTGTGTGTGTGTGTCATTTCTTCTAACCCACTGACTAAAGCCAGTGCAGAGTAACTGTGATGGAGGCGTTTCCTGTCGTCCCGGCAGGTTCCCATGTGGGCGCTGGCTGGGGAAAGGCGTGGATGATGGGAGCCTGGAGAGGATTCTCATCGGGGAGCTGATGGCACCGGCAGCGGAGGAGGACCTCGGGAAGCAGTGTCGGACCCCGCCCCAGCAGAAGTCACCCACCACAGCCCGGAGGCTGAGCATCACCTCACTGACTGGCAAGACTGCCAGTGAGTAGCTGCTTTTCCTGTTTCCCAGTGTGGCTCACACATTTCAGGTTTCCTGTGGTCAGTTCACAGAACACGACTGTGTTTGTGAATATAGTGAGGAGATGGAAACAGAAGAATGCCAGGCATGATGGCACACGCCTGTGATCCCAGTTACTGGGGAGGCTGAGGCAGGAGGATGGCAAGTTCAAGCTCGGCCAGGGTAACTTGGTGACACAGCGAGACCCTGTCTCAAAATACAAAAAGATCTAGGGATGTAGCTTAGTATGAAGGTCCTGGGTTCAGGCCCTAGTTAGGAAGGGAGTGGGGGAGGGAAGTTTTTAAAGGGGGCATGAGGAGGAAGTATCTGTAGCTCAGTGGTAGATCACGTTGTATCATGCACAGAACCTTAGGTTTGATCCCACAGCCCCAAAGTTTGTTTTTAATTCATTAAAATTAGACCACCACTAGCCATTCAGATTATTGCATATTCTAAGTCCAGTTTCAGGGAACTAGGCCTGTTGTTGAGAGACCGTTATCCTCTCATTTTTTATAGTATTTTCTTTCTTTGCTCAACAAGCAGCCAATTTTAACCCAAGACTCAGAGACGCATAACTGGGCGTTCTGGGAGATAATTGGAAGAGTTTTGGGAACAAATAAAGACATTCCTCATTTAGCAACTGAGTTCATTTCCGGGACCAGGTCATTCAGAAAATTGGTCGCTAGGGATATACAATATTCAGAACAAAGAAATGTCAAAGGAAACTCCAACGTGATGACCTGGCTCTTGTTTGCATCACTCCTACATGCAGTGCTGTAACGTATACCAGGACATAGACTACGGTACTGTACTGTGCAGTGAGGTCAGCAGAAAGGACAGTACTGTGCTGTGGAAGAAGCCACCAGAAAGTCACAGTGCTGCTTACATTCCTGTGTTGTGAGCCCAAATGCAAGTCATCAGTCTGAATAGTCATTGAACGGGTAGGTCTTTAAATGAGTAATATCTGTCAAAGTTTTCAAAATAAACTTATGTTGAAAAGAGAAGAGAAAGACAAAACTGCTAGGTAAAGAACCTACTAGGTGCCGAAGGTGCCATAGTATCAATATTCAGTAATTTGCCGGGCGTGGTGGCGCACGCCTGTAATCCCAGCACTTGGGAGGCTGAGGCAGAAGGATTGCTGTGAGTTTGAGACCAGCCTGGGCTACATGGTGAGTTCCAGGTCAGTCTCAACTACATAGTGAGACCCTGTCTCAAAAAAAACAAAAATAAATTTCTTTTTTCAGTCATTCGAGATTTGCATTTTAACAATCTTTAGAAATAATTTACTTCCACTTTACCTAAGCAAACGTATATCAGAGAAATCCTCCAGGAGGTGAATTCAGAGATTCCCAAACAGTACCATGTATACTTTTTTGCTTTATGCTCTGGTAAGTAAATTGGATGTAATAGTTTACCACTACCAGAAAACACCAAAATACATCATTGTAGCTGGATGTGGAGGCGCATGCCTGTGATCCCAGCTACTCACAAAGCTCAGGCAGGAGGACTCAAAGTTCGAGGCCAGCCTGGGCAATTTAGTTCGATGCTTTTTCAAAATAAAAGTTTTTAAAGGGCTAGTGCCTGTAACTCAGTACTAGAGAGTTTACCTACCGTGTGTGAACCCCCAGTACTGTTACTCTTTTTGTGCACTTGTAACCCTGAATGGAGTCTGTACCACTTCATGTTTTTTAGCCATTCTTGGTGCAGCCTCGATGAGCGAGTAGAAGTGGGCACCAGCAGGGCTGGCTGGGAGGAAGGAGCCAAGGGCTCTTTCTGGCCTCCCCCCCTGGAAAGCAGCACCCTCCAGGCTGGCTCACCAGCCTCCAGCCTTGGCCTCTGCCCCCCATTCAGGGCCGGGAGGGCGGGGGTGTCTTCGCTCTGATGCTGTGACAACACCCACTTTTTTTGTTGTTGTTGTTGTTTTTTTTTTTTTCGGTACCTGGGATTGAACTTAGGTGTTTGTGCTTGCAAGGCAGGCGGCAGAACCACTGAGCTAAATCCCCAGCCCTCACTCTTGCCCACTTTCCCTTCCCTGTTTACAGCTTCCAGGCTCTGGCTATGTCCCGAGAGCCAGCCTGCCCTGGGAGGGGCTCCTCTGAGACATGGCTGGCACCTCCCAGGCAAGGTGTTTTCCATGGGGCAGCACAGCCACTGATCCTTGCTTTGCAGGGCCTAATGCTGGGCAGATCCAGGAGGGCATTGGAGAAGCCGTGAACAACATCGTGAAGCATTTTCACAAACCTGAGAAAGAGGTACGTGGGGCTATAGAGCTGAGGACCTCCCGGCAGACTCCAGGCCCTGCAGAGCTGCTCCCGGGTGCCCAGGGTGGGGTCGCTCTAGGGCGTGCCTTAGTGAGAAAGCCACAGCCTTCCATCTGCACAGTGTGTTACACTTCACAGAGGGGGAGCCTTACCCTGTTGCTCTGCGGAGAAAACGGCCTGGTTGCAGCCCTCGAGCAAGTTTTCCACCATGGCTTCAAGTCAGCCCGCATCTTTCATAAAAACGTCTTCATTTGGGACTTCGTGGGTGAGTTGGGCAGATGTGTGCCACCACCTGGCCCTTGAAGTGCTTCCCAGAGAACACAGGGCCCGGGAACCTGAATAAAACAGGCTAGTGATGAGGGGGAGACTTTAAAAATAAACATCAAATCACAATTTGTTTGGCACACGTTTAACAAATGTTTACGTACAGCATTCCAGACACTACTTTAGATGCAGCAGAAACACTTACATTTGGCAGACTTATACTCTATGGTGGAAGAACCAGTAGTACACAAAATCTTAACAAATATGTAATTTGTGTGGTACCCAGAAGCCGGATGTGGTTGTGCACACCTGTAATCCCACCACTCTGGGAGGCTGATGCAGGAGGATTGCAAGTTTTAGCCCAGGCTGGACAGCTTAGTGACTTAGTGAGACTCTGTCTCCAGGTTTAGAAGCGGGGAGGTGCTGTGGGCTGTGCATGTAGCTCAGTGTGAAAATCCTCGGTTGAGTCCCCAGTAACAACACCAAAAAAAAAAAAAAAAAAAAAAAAAAAAAAAAAAAAAAAACAGCAGTAAACCTTCCAGCCTTGTTCAGCAAGGACCGTGGACCCGAGAACTCACTCTGAATCAGTGATGGGGTTGTGGGTTTGATGTCAGGACTGGCTGCCCTGAGAGCTCACTAGTGTTTGCAGAATAAACTAGGTGCTGGGGCTTCTTGTGAAGGAAGTACTGGCACATGTTGTGATGTGATTCTGTTTTCCTCCTCCAGAGAAGGTAGTTGCTTATTTTGAAACCACCGACCAGATTCTAGACAGCGAAGATGAAGTCCTTATTCAGAAGTCGTCCTACAAAACCTTCTGCCACTACGTGAACGCTATCAATACAGCACCCAGGAATATTGGGAAGGATGGCAAATTCCAGATTTTAGTTTGCCTTGGAACACGGTATAAAGCCAACCTTTCACTGTCCTCCTTTGATACCTGTTAAGCAGGAGTCGGAAAAGATTACAACAAAGCTTGCCCTTGTCTTCCTTTCATTCCAACTTTCATTACAAAGCTCCTGAGTTCTGGCATCCGCCTGTCACTTCATGACTACCACTACATACAGCATCCCGTGTCCTGGCAAAGAGCACAGAGAGTGCTAGGCTAGCAGTACACCCCACAGACTCTGAGAGTGTATGACAGAGACCAGGACCTAAATAAGCGCTCTAGAACGTGGCCACAGCTCAGCCGCAGGGCGCACGCTTGTGATCCCAGCCCTGAGAGCCAGAGGTCAAAGAACTGCAGGTTTTAGCCCAGCCTGGGCAAACAGACTATAGACGAGGCGTCGCTAGGTTAGCAGGCTCTCCCAAGGCACAGTGACAAAGGGAAAGCCAGGGTCTACTCCCATCCCCCCGGAGAGCCTGCTGCTTCCAAAGGTTAGGTGAATCCTGGGTAGAGCTGAGTGTGCACATGTGCTGTACCGTGGAGACCTTGTGCAGTGGATACTCACTGCTGTATCACTTTAGATTTAATAATATGACGGGACTCTTATACAAATGCCATCTTCCAGACTATTTCCTACCCCTTTGTTTTTATTTATTATAATGGTACTTCAGTTCATGAACACATCTGTTTGCAAACAATTTGGTTTGCAAATAGAAGCATTCAGCAGAATTTTGCTTCCGTGCATGAACTCTGCATCACGTGACCAGTGTGACCGTGGCCACCCTTCCCACCAAAACACTCATGCAGCCGTCTTTTCCAAAATTGTGGAATAAATGAAGTTCATGAATTGAGGCACCACTGCATTAGTGTTGCTGGAGATCAAACCCTGACATTCACAAACTCATTGCTGAGCCCTGTCCCAGCCCTCCATACCCCACCCCACAAAGGGTTACATCTTTAGCCTTTTTTTTGGTACCAGCGATATAACTGAAGACCTTGTGCTTGCAAGGCAGTTGCAGCACCACTGAGGTAAGCCCCCGGCCCTTTCAGCCCTTTTTTATTTTGACACAGGGCCTCACTAATTTGCAGTCCTCCTGCCTCAGCCTTCCAGAGCACTGGGTGTGTACCACCACACCTGGCTTCTACCTTTTGTAAAGGTGGTAAAATCACAATTTTCTTTTTCTTTTCTTTCCATGATTGGAGAGCCCATGCCAGGGCTTCAGGCATACTAATAAGCAAGCGCCCTGCGGCTGAGCTGTGCCCACCTTCTAGAGCGCTTATTTAGGTCCCAGCCTCTCTGATACACTCTCAGAGTCTGTGGGGTGTGCTGTTAGCCTACCACCCTCAGCAATCTCTCTTTACTACTACCAACCATGTCTTGTCTCCAGTTTCCACCCACACTGGATATGCATGGCCGCCACACCTGCCCAGGGAGCGCAGCTGCATGTGTGCTCAGACTGGCTCTGTTTGCTCTGCAGGGACCACCTGCTCCCACAGTGGATCCCGCTGCTGGCTGAGTGCCCTGCCGTCACGCGAATGTATGAGGAGAGCGCACTGCTGCGAGACCGCATGACTGTCAACTCGCTCATCCGGGTCCTGCAGACCATCCAGGACTTCAGCATTGTCCTAGAGGGCTCGCTCATCAAAGGCGTGGATGTGTGAGGAGGGCTGGGCGGCCTGCGTGCTGCGGGCCACCGATGGTTTCGTCTGGGCAGCCCTGTGGGCCCAACGGGAAGGTCCTCATTTGCAGACAGGGAGATGCCCTACTGTAGTTCATTTAAACCTGGAATTTAGTATAAAATAGAGTATTTTCATGTGTTAGATGTGTGTAAATATACTATCTTCTGTAAAAAATTATATTACCCTAATAAGATACTTTTCTTAGACTGAATATTCCTGTGACTTAAAATCCATAGTTTGAAAATGTTGGGGGTGGGGGGAGTGGTGCTAGTCAGGAAGAAGCCAGTAACCCTGTTCATGTAGGTGCTGGGCGGCTGTCCCCAGGGTCACAGTGGCCTCCTCCTGGCGCAGCCTCGGGGTGACCAGTCTACCGGCTGTGTAGCTGTCCTCACCTTAGCGTAAGTCATAACCATTTGATACCTTTCAGTTAGGAGTCATTCTTCCAGTCTTTGCAACATTTTTCTGCACAAAGTAAAGACAGAAAGTATTTTAAATACCAGACCCAAGGAGTTTGGCTGCATGGAAGGAGAACACAAAAAGATAGACTCCTCCATTCTTGGCATTTTTTTCTTCTGTTACTGGAGGGACTGGGGTATTTTCAGGGTGTTAGCAGCTCACTTCTGGCTTTTGGTGTCTTCGCCTGGCAACTGCTCTCTGCAGAGCCTGTACCCTGAGGGTCACAGGAACCCCTGGACCTGCCATCCCCCTGTGGAAAGCAAGAAACCTGGAGGAGGAAGTGGAGTTGGCTCAGCGCGGCCTGGAGGCCTGGAATGTTTTTGTGAACGTATTTGTTGACCATGACAATGCACATAACAGAGAGGGTAAGAATGACCGCTTCTGGGCGTCTCAGGGCAAGCTTTGTGTCCCTCTGTGAGAAGGGGAAACAAGTGAGACAACCTGCCCGAGACGTGAAGGCCACTGCAGCACAGACTGCCTGAATGGAAGCGAACCAGGAGGCAGCAGGTTTAAAAGACCAAGGTTCGTAGGTAACTTCCCAGTTTGACAGTTTGCTTTGGTCTTGATTTTGGTTTGGTTTTTTTCGTTTGTTTGTTTGTTTGTTTGTTCGGAGAGTCTCACTAAATTGCCAAGACTGGGCTCAAACTTGTCATCTTCCTGCCTCAGTCTCCTAGACTGTTGAAATGCAGACCTGCTCCACGTGCAAGACAGTTTGGTAGTTTATTAAGAAGCTAAGTAAAAAAAAAAGAGAAGCAGCAGCAGCAGCAGCTAAGTAAATGTAGTATTAGCTGGTTCCCTTAACGTCTTCAGGCAGGTCCTGGAACTAATGAGGCACTGGTACAGCCTTAGAAGAATTGCCTCAGCAGAGCTCAGCTTTTATTCCCCTTGTGGCTGAAAAGCAGAGCCAGGGCCTTGCAGGACCCTTTGTGACAGGAAGGTCCTGGGCTCCAGCAGCAGTGTTGTTTCCCTCTTTTCCTGGAGGAAGGGAGTGATTAAACAAGTGCCCACACCGCAGGCCCTGGGATGGGCAACTTCTGGTGCTGGGAGGAGAGGGCTGTGGAGCGCTGAGCTGTGTAGACCTGGGGAGGAGCCCAGAATGTGGCTTGGTGAGGTTATGTGCCTGCCATCCAGCTGCCCTAGCAGGTGCAGCTGCCCTAGGGACAGAAGAGGCATCCAGAGGCTGCTTCCCTCGGGCTGTATTTGGTGGTCACCATCCGGGCTATTAGGGTAAGGCAGGAGGATCAGAGTTCAGAAGCAGACTGAGCAACAGTGATAAACCATAGGTGGTCCCGTGCGGGGTCACCCTTGCCATGACTTCCCTCGCGGCCACGCCTCTGGCACTCAAGGCTAGAGCTGAGTCATCTGCCCACCTTCCCCTGTACGGATGGAAACGCAGTGCCGAGGGCTGCCCTGCCCCCACTGGCCCTGGTGCTTGTTACACCAGGCTGGCTGCATGGCACCAAGCTGCAAGGCATTCACAGAGTCAGTCTTGTTGCCTTGGGATTTGTATTGATCCACCTCTATACACAGAAAATAATATTCCCTTAATATTCATTTATAAGGACTAAATAATTCATTAGAAATTTCATCTGTTGTAAAAACTGGGAACAGAGTTGCATGGGGGGGCCCATGGGTAACAGCTTATTCTTTTGGATAATTCCCGTGGTAGTAAATCAGCCTTCAGAATAAATTTAATACTGAAAATAGGATAATGTCCTTAAGATCCAAATTAGATGCATAAAAAGAACGCTGTAGGGCTGGGGATTTAGCTCAGTGGTTCTGCCACCTGCCTCACAAGCACAAGAACCCAAGTTCGATCCCCAGTACAAAAATAAAAAAGAATGCTGTAACTGGTTTTGGGGTCACTATAATTATAATTTAGTTTTCCTGTGGCTTATAACTGTCTCTGAGCCAATACCAAAATATTTTGAGCAAGCAAGTAACAGAATGCTTAAATAAATGTCCATCACCACTCAGCTGACTTTGATGGACCATATGCATTTAGAGCTATCCTCTCTGCTACGTTAATTTTTAAAATCAGTATATTGCTGTAGAATCACACCTCAAAGTAAATAGCCAATGCTGTCTTTGTCTGTCCTCCCACTTCCAAATAAATTAAAAGTTAATGCCTGGGACCATAAATAGTATTCTCACATCATAATAGCTTGAGGAAAAATTGTTTTAAATGAATTGCTGGGCTGAGGGTGTAGCTCAGTGACAGCACTTGCCTAGCATGTCCTGTGTTGCACCCCTGCAAAAGTACATATAGTGGTGCCTCGGATTACAGACTTAATTTTTTACAATTTTGGGGAAGATTGACATGGTCATATTGTCACCCAGTGCAGAGTTTGGAAACAAGCAAAATTTTGCCAAATACTTTTGTCTGCAAACAGAAGTGTTCCTGGACAGCGGAGGTATTACTATAAATAAATACATGGCCTTAGGGCCGGGGATTTAGCTCAGTGGTTCGGTGGCCTGCCTTGCAAGCACAAGGACCTGAGTTCAATCCCCAGTACCAAAATAAATAAATAAAAATATGGCCAAAAACTTACCTCCTAAAAAATTCATTCTATGTGTTTTTCATATGTTCTAAAACCTGCATTCCCACCCTGTCTGACGTGATGGTGTTACCTGATTTGGGTACCCTGTGACCCCTGGTGTCTGGGATCCACACCTAAATAGGACACCTGGGCTCTGTGATGTGATAGCAGCTCTGAGTGGCAGGAGTGGGTTCCCAGGGCAAAGCCAGCCTCCGCCCCAGTAACGAGAGTTTGACACAAGAAGTCAAAATGTGCAAAGGCTTGGATTTCCCTCTAAATTTTATTTTAAATATTTCACACATTTTTATACTTTTTGTAGCCCTGTTGGTGGTTCTTTTAACATGGCTTTTTAAAAATCATTTTAATGAATTTCTGTCACAATGTGAATGATGTAGGGGAAATACTGAATTGCTCATATTTCCTTTTTTGGCAATAAAGCACTGTTGTATGTAACTGTAAGTAGAAGAAAGGCTAAGACTGCATAGTAGCCTATGTGTAGTATATTTTGACACCCTAGGATATTTTGAAACATGAGGCTGTAGAGAAGGGCCTCAGATCCCCAGGGATGTATTTATTTGACAGCATTGAGAATATAGCTCTTCATAATGAAATACCTGCTTCTGCTAGGAATTATGACTTTGCAGTGGATTTTTTCATTTAGAAAACTGTGAGTATTTCCTGTGAGGTTTACAGATACTAGCCTATCCTTTCACCGTGTTGAAGGGACAATCAGGTCTGTAGTGTTTATATCTCAGTATTAACACACCCTCACCGAGTGGGAATGGGTCTGGAGCTCTTCTCTAAGTCCTTGAAGTGAATCCTATCCCTAGTCAGCTGCCTGTCTCTCATGTAAGTATGTACCACTGTCATTCAGCATACGTACGCAACAAAAAGGGTAGCAAACTACTGGGTCCCTTATTCCCGTTCTGATGCACTTAGAAATCTGATAAACTGAATCCCAAGCTTCTTAAAGAGGTTGCTCTTGCATTGTAATGGAAGGAATTGAGGGAGAGCTGGGGCTGTGGCACAGTTGTAGGGCGTATGCTTAGCATGCACAAGGCCCCAGTTCAATCCGCAGCACCACCAAACACCCATAACGCTGAGATATTAACACCAGCATGAAAACAACTCATCAAGTAAAGTTTCTCCTGCTTGAAGCGATCCAGTATGTCCTCAGGTTGTTAGGAGGGAACAACGCTTAGTCCAGGTAATGGAGTGTGCTTATGCATTGGACCCTGCCTCCGTTCTGCACGTCACATCTTGTTGACAGTGCAGAAGTGCAGTAGGGAGTTCTGTTGTCAGTCACATGAGAGTGTGAAGCGGAAAGAGTCTTCTGTGTTACACTTGAACCATGTACAAATGTACCCTGTCTTTTTTAATTAGTATTTCTGCATTTAAATTATATTTTTCCATTGTCTTGTTAAAATGTATCAGAACTGGATTTTTTTCCTCATCTGAGCATATTACAATTTAAAGAGTATTGTGATATTAAGCACTTTAACATATCAGACAAACCGATGTGGGTTTTTCAGGTTTTGGAGTACATTTAAATATGACTTTTCATGCTTTGTTCTTTACAAATAAAATTGTGGGGTTGATACTTTGCTTTGTTGTATTATTGGAGAATTTTTACTAAGTGTTTCACAGGGCAGATGACTTAAAAAGCAGAGATCAAAACCATTATTTGGTTAAAATAAAAACGTTGGTCACCTTGTTATCCAGATGGGAAGAAATTGAACCTTAGCACCCCACAGAAATCTCGTTCTTGGGATTGTATCAAGGCCTTCACCTGATTGACCAAGGCTCATACCCATCCTAAAGAATGATCTGCTTTGCTCACAGTAAATCTAATTTAAATGTTAATCTCATTCCCCCAAAACAGCATACTATTCAGAATAATGTTTGACCAAATATCTGGGTGTCCTGGCCCAATCAAGTTGACTCATAAGATCAACAGTCACCATAACACAAAATTGGGACGATGGAGGATTTACTACCAAGTAATGAAAAGAACTCCAGAGGGAGCAGTCACCAACCCAAGGGCTGAGGCAGGAGAATCTGAAAGAACCCCCAGACTGGGTTGCCTGAGATTTCACGAGCCGCCACGGCACCACTGGGCAGACAGTGCTGAGACAGGCACAGTGCTCAGCGATCCTCCATGGGTGACCTGCCTCAGAATCGGCTGGCTGACCACTGCAGGGGGTGCCAGAGAAGCTGTTCAAGGAGAGGTGCTGACCCGGTCCCGCTTGGAGGCTGTGCTGGAGAGGCACCACTTTGGAGCTCTGCCGAAGGGAGCTCACCGGAACAGGAAGAGAGCACTCTCCTCAGTGCAGCCCCCGACACAGGGAGGTAGCATCTTGCCAGCTGGCAAAGGGAAGTGCTCTCCACAGGGTCTAGTTCTGTCATTGCTCAGTGGGCAACGAGGAGTCGATTTAGAGCCAGGCATGATAGCAGACACCTGTAAGACTCCTGGGAAGCAGAGGCAGGAAAACCGAGAGTTCAGGCCAAGCTCAGTGACAAAGGCCCTGTCTCAAAAATATTTTAGAAGGGCTGGAGATGTAGCTCAGAGTAAAGGCCCTGGGTTCAATCCCCAGTCAGTCATGAGCTGGATGAAAGCAAAGCTTGTCTTAATTTGTGGGTCACATCTAAAACAGAAAGGGATGTTAGCACTGAAAGAAGTTATATTAGCTTCCTTCTTAATAAACTAGAAGACACAAAATGATGAAGGTTAGAGCATAAATCAGTCAAATTCATAAGCCTCTATCCAGACCGACCGAAGGCAAAGACAAGCCAAAAAAGACGAGTCTGAGGAATGAAAAGACGTAACTGCAGACACTACATACATTAAATGGATTATAAGGAATATTATGAACAATCTTTTGGCAGAATAATTCTCCAACTTACCTGAATGGATAGAATTCTTGAAGTCATGAACTATCAAGGCTCACTTAAGAAAAAAACAACCTGAATCTCCTATATCTAAAGAAATTGAATTTGTAGTTAACTTTCTCAGAAAGAAAGCTCTAGGCCTAGATAAATTCACTGGAAAAAGATGACCAAAAGTTGAAGAAGAAAATTTCTCGCCAGGTGTGGTGGCACACATCTGTAATCCCAGCACTCGGGAGGCTGAGGCAGGAGGATCTCTGTGAGTTCAAAACCCTGGGCCATGTAGTGAGTTCCAGGTCAGTCTCAACTACATAGTGGGACCCTGTCTCAAAACAAAAAAAGAAAAAAAACTCTTGAAGAAAATTAATGAAGTACAGTAGTACCTCAGTGCACAAATGCAATTCATTCCACGATTCTGGAAAAGACAGCCGTGTTCATGTTTGTGTGAAAAACATGGCCACAGTCATGTTTGTCACATGATGCAGAGTTTGCAAACAAAAAATTTTGCAGACACTTCTGTTTGTGGACCAAATTGATCACAGCCAAAAGCGTTAAGGAACCAAGGGACCTTTTTTTCACTTTCAGAGACTCTGATGTCAAGCTATTGGCAGTGTGGTCTCTCCTAATATCTTTCTCCTCAACATGGAAATGGCCATCTCTCAGGTGGTTCCACCGCCTGTCTCACAAGCACAAGGACACAAGTTCGATCCCCGGTACCAAAAAAAAAAGTTGAGACATTAAAGAAGTATGCTGGTGCAGGCCTGTAATGCTAGCACTCTGGGCAGCTGAGGCAGGAGGATCACAAATTCAAGCCCAGCCTGGGCAACTTAGTGACGGGAAGACACTGTGTTGAAAAGTTGGGGGATGTGAAACCCAGGGTTCAATTCCTGGTACCACACATGCATGCGGGGAACACACACTTTGTAATTAAAATGAAAAGGAAACCCACTAGCTCCCTCTGCAGGCAGCCCTTCCGCCTCATTCCCAGTCCTGTGACTGGTTTGTCCCTGTGCACGTGACAGGGCACCACAGAGCCCAGCGCATGCACACACCGTTCATCCCAGCGCTCAGGAGGCCAGGGCAGAATGATCACTAGGAGTTCAAGACCAGCCTGGACTACACAGAGAGACCATGTCTCAAACTGACATTCAAAAACCCGAATCACAAAAAGAAGCCAGTAGTGGGGAGCTGTCAGTTCTGTGTGAAGGTAAGGCGGGCAGTTGGCCACAGACAGACCCCGCAGACCTGGGACACCACAGGTCAGTCGGGAGCTGCAGCCACCTGCCCTTCAGAGAGCAAAAACTGCTGCTTCTGCAGGTCCCCGAGCTTGTGGCCACTGCCACCAAGCAGGAGATAGATCTTTGAAAGAAGTCTTTCCAGGGTGGGACAATGAAGGCCCCATCCTGCCTCTCCTCAGCTTTGAGGAGGGGACTGGAAGGTGACACCTGCAAGACAGACAGCAGAGGGGGCGTCTGGGGGGTCTGTGCATCTGTGTGTCTCTGGATGTGTGTGGTACTGGGGACTGAACCCAGAGCCTTTGCACTGAGCTGCATCTCTAGCCCTTTTATTTATTTATTTTTGGGGGATACCGGGGTACCGGGGTACTGGGGATCAAACTCGGGACCTTGCACTTGCAAGGCAGGCATCGGAACCACTGAACTAAATCCCCGGCCCTTTCTTTAAAATTTTGAGACAGGGTCCGGCTAAGATGCCCATGCTGGGCTGGGATTTGCAATCCTGCCTCGGCCCCCAGAGTGCAGATGACAGGCACAGCCCCCAGGCTGGAGAAACTGGGTGTGCCCTTGGGCCCGGAGGAAGAGGCAGGAGTGGTGGGGAGGATGAGAACCCAAGGCGCCCTGTCCACTGCCACCCTTATCTGTGGTCTCCTGTGTGTCTCCCTCTTCCCCCTGAGGAAGGCAGGGTGTGGCTGTGGCAGGAGAGACCCCTCCATCCTTCGCAGCTGGCCTCCAGGCGCCTCGGAGCAGCCGGAGTACAGTGTGAGGGCGTCCTCTGCCGTCCTCACCTCGCACAGCCCTGTGCTCCCTGGAGGGGACTCCATGCTGGCCGTAGATGCTTTGGGCTGCAGCCTCCGCCTCTTCTGTGGGAAGCTCGCACCCAACACCCCCAAACACCCATCTCCTGCTCTGAATTATCTGTGTGATCATCCACCATCTCTTCATTGTTTAATATCCATGCTTGAGTTTTATAATTTAAAAAATTAGCTCAAAAAACTAAAAAAAAAAAAATTGTTTTTTTGGTACTGAGAATTGAACCCAGGGTCTTTGCACTGAGCTACATCCCCAGCCTCTCATTATTTTTCATTCTGAAAAGGATCTTACTAAATTGCCCAAACAGGACTTAAAATGAGGACCCTCCTGCTTGACCTCCCAGAGTGCCGGGATTACAAGTGTGCACCACCGTGCCCGAATTAAAACGTTTTAAACTATTAATTCTGTGTCTGCTCTGGTATGCTATAAGTATTTCCTTTTCCCCTTTAATTTCTAGTGTTTCACTGCATGGGGATTTTAGGTGTTTATTTATTTCAAGCCAGCTCCAACGCAGGCTGCTTGCCCTGGGATCCAAGCTCTGGCTCACAGAGAAGGCAGAGGCCGAGCTCAGCGCCTCCCTCTGCTTCCTCCAGTAGTTACTGTTGTCCCCTGGGGGATGTCAGTGCCTCTCAGGGGCTTGGGGAACATTTTCTTAGCGCTGGCACAGTGCCTGCCTTGAGGCCTGGCCCTCTGAGTTTCCGCCCTGTGTTTGTCTCTGAGGACTGGGCGGATCCCAGGTGGCTATGAGGCCTGCGCTCCGGGCACCAGACATCAGAGGCGAGAGCACCGGGCGTCTGGGGCCAGCCCCTGCCTCAGATGATGATGACGATGATGATGTCACTGCACGCCCGCAGACCACCTCTACCTCCACTAGTCGCTGGTGCTGAGTGACCCCTGGCATCACAGCGGTGACTGCTGCTGGGCCAACAGCCAGAGCAAGCCAGGAAGGAGCAGAAAGGCGGCCCTGAGCCCTCCCCATCTGCCACCCTCTCCCTTTCCCCCACGTCTGCAGCCCTCGCCCATGGGTGGAGACTCTGGTCTCCACGTCTGCTCCTGGCCAAGCGCACATCCCCTCACAGTTCAGTCATGCTCCATCTCCTCACTGGTTCCGAGAGAAAGAACCCAGATTGGGTCAGAGATCAGTGAGGGAGCATCCAGAGCTGCAGTAACGGCCTTGTTTATCTCAGAGCTGTGGTGAGAAAGAACGGACCCTTGGAAATGTTCATTCCAACGGTGCTGTGCCACCCAGGGGCCTGCTCTGTCCACGCCCTCACAAGCTGCAGCCTGCAAAGCTTTGAGTCCCTTTGAGGTGAGAAAAACTAAACACCCTCTCCAGGAAAACGCACCTGAGTGTACACACCCACAAGTGTGTGCACCTTTGTGTATAATCAGGGAGCTCAGAGAATCCTGCCCTATTTGTTTACCTATTTGAGACAGGGACTCACCATGTGGCCACACTGGTCTCCAGCTCTGGACCTCAGTGATCCTCCTGCTTCAGCCTCCAAACAAGCTAGGACACAGGGGCACTCCACTGCCCTGCCTAAACTGCCTTTTCAGACCCCTGAGTCAATGGACTGCACAGGGACTTCTCAGAATGACTCTTTCCTTTGAGGGCCAGAGCCCACGCCCCAAATGACAGAGCTGGGCTCCCTGCCCAACAGGCACAGTAGGGACCCAGGCAGGGAGGGGCTCCCCACGACAGCCGAGCTTGCAGCCCATGCCACTATCACAAGTAAATGTTCACGCCTCGCTCCCCTAGTGCTGCCATTTATCTGCCTTGTCTTGGTCTCCGGCCGGCAATCCGCAGGCTGACTGCCACCACACCCTGTGCCCAGCTTCTGAACAGGAAAGAGGACCCAGTGGGGGACCATCCCCTGGGCTTTCTGTTCTGAAAGGGACCAGCTGCGGCCTGGTCTTGGCCCTTCCTGCACCTCTGCTGCCTGTGGAGGAGGGAACTGCAGGGCAGACTTCAGGCCCCCCTGCTGCAAGGCAGCTCACTGTAACTCACCTCCACCGTGCTGTGTTCGGAAGCACCCAGGAAGGACCAGCCAGGTTTTGTTTTGCTTCGTAGTTTTGCAGGGCTGGCGATGAAACCCAGGGTGTCACACTTCCTAAGCCTGCCTCTATTCCCTGCACCCGTGCTACGTCCTCAGGATGCACAGAGCAACATCCCAGCCTATCCCCTACCTTTTCCGTTTTATTTTGCAGACAGGGTCTCGCTACATTGCCCAACCTGACCTAAACAGGAGAACCTCTTGCCACAGCCTCCCTGTAGCCTGTGGTTACAAGCTGGAGTCGCCACATCCAGCTGTGAAGTACTCACCACTCCTTTTCAATGCTGGGGATTGAACCCAGGGCCTTCGCACCGAGCTACTTCCCCTGACTTCTCCCATTCCCCCTTTTTTGAGATGGATCTCGCTAAGATGCTGAGTTGCCCAGCCTGACATCAAACTCTCTATCCTCCTGCCTCGAAGTAGCCCCTTGAAGGAAAGGCTGGCTGTGGGCCTTAGGTCAGCTAAGGGGAAAGAAGTGCAGAGTTCGGGGCGCTCCCCTGTCCAGTAGACTCCTCCTCCCCAGCCTCCGGCCTGTGTCCTCACTGCCACTCCGTGTCCAGAAGGTCCTTGCCTGTCCTGCACGTCCTGCAGGGTTCATCTGGGATGTAGCAGCCCCATCCTGGGTCTCCAGCCCTCTCCACTCTGCTGGTCCGAGACAGCCCAGGGCTTTGGATGTCTCCCCACCAAGCTCAGGCTCCCAAGGCGCAGGTTGCTTCTGGGGGGCAGAGGCCTGGGAGGAGAGGAGTCCTGAGTGTGCTAGCTGCTAAGGCGGGAGTGAGGTCGGAAAGCACACCTGTCACCGCCACCCCAGAAACAGTGTGGGCAGCTGTAAGTCCCGTTCCACCGTCATGGATTTCCCAGTGGGTTGTTTGAGGGGCTGGACCCTGGGGCCGTGCCTCTCCAGCAGAGCTCCCGAGGTACTTACTAAGCACTCCTGCTCCAGGACTACATGACTGGATGCTACCCACCCGGTCAGAGAGAGGAGGAGAGTCTGGAGTTCAGCCCATGGGAGGCTTTTTCTGGCTCCTCATGGTGAGCTGAGCCATCCTTGGCCTCTCAGAATCACTCATTTAGGCCATTTCCTGCATGAGGGTGACTGGGGAACAAGGCGGTGCACATGTTTAAGGATCTTGATTCACAACCTTCCCACAGTGCAAAAATGAATGAGCTTCCCAGAAATCTGCCCCAAACTGGGTATTATCAGGCATGATTTAAAAAAAATTTTTTTAATACTCTTTGGGTGGGTGGGGGCACTGGGAAATGAACCCAGGGCCTTCCCACTGATGTGCATATCTAGCCACTCCCCCTTAAAGACAGAGTCTCCTTAATTTCCCCAAGAAGGAATGGGACCTGGGATCCTCCTGCCTCAGCCTCCTAGAGTGCTGGGATTATTACAGCCAGGTTAGATAGAAATACAGTCAGAGATGGACTGGGTTCTCGAGGTCAGTAGAAAGAATAAAGACATCAAAATTGTGGCTGGAGGCGCATGTGAAGACCAGGTCAAGATGAAGACGCAATGGCCAGGCCTACATGCCTCCCTAACGCATAAGCAGTAACCTGGAATTATACTGTAACTAGCACCGCCTGGTCCAGGAAGCCCAGACAGACATCAATCACCCAAGTGCAGAGCATCCAGACCTATCCCCTCCCCAGAACGCCTTTGTGTTCTTTCCATGTACCCCTGCTGGATCAGTATTAGCTAAGCAGCCATGCTTGTAATCCTATGGGTTGATTGTAGTTTGACCCACACTGTGACTGTGCTGTATAAACTCACTTGACAAAGGCCCCTCCTGTCTCTCAGGAGCTATTCCTATTCCCCAATAAACCTTTCCTACTCCATCTTCTTTGTCCTTTGGAGTTCATTCTTCAATTTCTGGGGAAAGGTGTATCTGACATCTAGCAGACTGGGCATTATATTTCTCCACCATCCCGGCTTTCTTTGTGCTCTTAATAGAATAAAAACGCTAGCTTGTTTTATTTGTTATCTCTTTCGGGACTAATTAGATTGAGAGTGGACTACTTTTGCAGCGGTGCTCTAAGGAGTCCAGAGAAAGCCTGTGGGAACAAGAAACCAGCGAAACCACTGCACTGGCTGGGCTCTGCGGGCTCACCAGAGTGGGCAGCTCAGTCCCTTTCCCTGTGTTTATCTGCACTGCCTGGTGGGGAGCAAATCTTACGACACA
The DNA here is from genome assembly GCF_012274545.1 of Fukomys damarensis. Classification (NCBI taxonomy): domain Eukaryota; kingdom Metazoa; phylum Chordata; class Mammalia; order Rodentia; family Bathyergidae; genus Fukomys; species Fukomys damarensis. Next base: position 3,302,899 of record NW_022900927.1, on the reverse strand, counting down.
GATGAAAACACCTAAGTGTAGCTTTAGGGCCTGACATCAGCCATGAAAGAGTGGAGGCGTGGAGAGCTCTCAAGGGCCTTTCCAGGAGCCAGAAGCGGCCCCTGTGGGTCTGCAGAAAACAGGAACCCAGGACCTGAAAGGAGCTGTAGACGGCTGGCTGCCAAGGACAGAAAATGGGCTGAGGAAAGGAGCACACAGCAGTGCAGCCCCGGGAGGGTGGCCCTAGGGTCGGAGCTCGGCAGCCACAGGACTTGGACATCCCTCCCCTGCCTCCGACAGCTCCGAGGCCTGGCCTGGGGGACTGATTTACAGAGGTTTCCAGCCGCATTATGTACCAGGCTGGTTCTCACGTGCTCACTCACGGTTAAGTTCATAGTCGTAATTAGAATTGTCAGCATTTTTCTGATAATAAAGGTACAGGATGCAATTTTATAGTTTTTCCAACTTTACAGGAGCTCGTTTTCTTGATTGCTTTAAATTTTCTATTAAAGTCTTAAGGCTGGGGATTTAGCTCAGTGGTTCTGTTGCCTGCCTTGCAAGCTCAAAGACCTGAGTTTGATCCCCGGTGCCAAAAAAAAAAGTCTTAAATTTAACAATCAGCTAATGATTAAGCAATCTATGAAGTTTTCTGGGTTTTTTTTGTTTGTTTGTTTGTTTTCTTGAGACAGGGTCTCACTATGTAGTTGAGACTGACCTGGAACTCACTGTAGCCCAGGCTGGTCTTGAACTCACAGGGATCCTCCTGCCTCAGCCTCCCGAGTGCTGGGATTACAGGAGTGCACCACCACAGTTTTTAAATGGGTTTGTCACTTTATTTCTTCTAAAAGGTCTTAAGCCAAATAGGAACCAGTAATTCTTAGAGTGATTTCAAAACCTGTCACACCTTAAAATCACCTGAAGATTTAAACATTAAAAATTTTACTTTCTCTGCTTCACCCTTGAGGAACTAAATTTTATGGGGCTAGGGGATTTTTTTTTTTTTTTTTTTAATTCTGGGGAATCAAACCCTGGGCCTCATGCTTCATCCTGGGTCCTGTTTTGTTTTTTGAAACCGTCTTGCTATGTAGCCCAGGCTGACCTTGATTCTCCTGCCTCAGCCTCCTGAGTGCTTGGGCACATTTTACTTTGAAAAGAAGTTTGAAAATGGCAGTTTTAAGTTCTGAAGTTCTAGTTAAAGCTTGCAATTCCTGTTCTCCTGTCCCTCTGAGCTTGGTGATCTTCACTCAGAGCTGCCTAGGTGCTCACACCCAGTGCTCTGCTGCTCCTTTCGCCCCTCTGGCAGGGCAGAAACTCCAGAAAACTTCCAGGTCATAGTATCATGTTGTTTTATTTTTTTTGTCATTTACTTTTGCAGTACTGTACTGTGGATAGAACCCAAGGCTTTTACTCTAAGCTACATCTTCAGACCTTTTTCATCTTCTACTTTGAAACAGGGTCTCACTATGTTACTAACTTGCCCAGGAGGCTAGGTTCAAACTTGCTATCCTCCCGCCTCAGCCTCCCAGTGTTCTGGGATAACGGGTGTGCACCACTACACGGGGCTGGTGAACGTACTAGAGCTTGTGGACGCAGTGCAGTCCAAGAATTGGCGCCTAGGTACTTCTGATTTTCAAGTCTGCGTGTCCTAGAATTGCGCTGCGGAGCTCTCAGGGTCTGACACTCCAGGTGCTAAACCTCCACTCCTAGGAGTCACATCTACCACCTCCCATGTTTCTCAGATATTAAGATCCTACCCTGCGGTCCTGAGCTTCGCCTCTGAGGATGGCTTCTCCCAGTTATTCCAAGCAGGGGCCCATTCGCTCATTCAACCAGACATGGTGGCGTTTTCGGACTTTTCTGTTTGTTTGGTTTGGCTTTTTGAGACAGGGTCTTGCCATGTCGCCCAATCTCTCTTGAACTCACTATGCAGTCCAGGCTGGCCTGACTTTTGATTCTCCTGCCTCAGCCTCCCGAGTTTCGAGATGACAGTTGTGCACCACACGCCTGACTGCAGGGCGATCTTTTAAAACTCAGATCCGCCTTACTGATCACCAGGTGCGCGTGCTCCTTCACAAGCCCGGAGCCCGGCGGCCCCGCTGCCCCGCCAGCGTCCCACTCGCG
>NW_022900927.1:3300321-3300595 GCF_012274545.1 Fukomys damarensis | reverse complement strand
GCACGCAGGGGCACGCACGGGCACGGCCGCTGCGAGTAGCGAAGCTCAGGTTTTGGGGGCGCTTTTTTATTTCGGGCCTTTGCGCTGAGCTGCTCCCCCAGCCCTTTGTATTTGCGGACCGAGCAGGGCTGAGTCAGTGAGCGGTCCTGGCGGGCTCCTTCCGCCTCAGCCTCCCGCGTGCTGGAGTGGGCCACAGGGTGGGATGTCAGCGGGAGCTTCCGACGTTTGGCCCGGGCTGCGCTCCCCCAGGATGTGCCTGAAGCTGTTGGCCGGG
>NW_022900927.1:3292207-3299957 GCF_012274545.1 Fukomys damarensis | reverse complement strand
GGGCCTCAAAGCCGCGGCTTCGTTGTCTGAGCAGACTCGGCACGGGGGAAGCCGGGTCACAGATCTCACTGTCTTCCCAACCGTGCATCGTGGGTGCTGTCCAGGCCTCACCAGGAGAGGAGCAGACGCGCTGTGCCCAGCTTTTCTAGACTTAAGTTTTACACTGACAGCAAGCCCATTATTACACAGTACGTCGACTTTTTCTCAACAGTACGAAAAATTCCCACAGTTTTTTAAACCAAGGTTTAATCAAGAGCAGATCACAATTTGAATTCTAAGGGCATACAAATTCTGATAAACATACTGTGAAGTATAAAAGCATATAATGGGCAGGGGTGTAACGCAGAGGCAGCTCACTCTCCCAACATTCGGCCAGCACGGAGCCGAGGTTGATACCTTTGTTCCACAGGCTTTCTCTGGACTCCTTCGAGCATCTCTGCAAAAGTAGTTCACTCTCAATCTAATTAGTCCCCAGAGACATAACAAATAAAACGAGCTAGCATTTTTTTCTATTAAGAGCACGAAGAGGCTGGGCATGGTGGCACACGCCTGTAATCCCAGCACTTGGGAGGCTGAGGCAGGAGAATTGCTATGAGTTCGAGACCAGCCTGTCTCAACCAAACACACACACACACACACAGCCAGGCTTGGTGGCCCAAATTGGAGGAATATAACACCCAGTCTGCTAGATGTCAGTTACACCAAGTTCCTGTCCCCAGAAATTGAAAGGAGAAATAAAGCTTATTTTAGGTGCTGGGGCCTTAGCTGGGTGGTAACTCACATAGTTAAATGTGCAAGGCCCCTGGGTTCAATCCCCAGCACCTCCCCAAAAATTTTACGGGAATGGGAGGATTTGCCATTTTGTATAACTGAAGTCAGTACTTAAAAATCTCTGAGGGTCACCTGCTGTTAGCCAGCACTAACGAAGTCTGAACTCACCCTCCTCCAGAGCCTCCTTCTGTTTCCTATTTAAAATAACAAATACTCATCACTCAGGGTAATTGGTGTGATGCTTAAAGAAAACAAAGCTGACTGGGTCGGATGGCAGCCAAGCTAGGACTGTGCTGCTTGGTGGGGGTCTTCAGGCAGGGGGGATCTTGGGCTCATGGGGGAAGCTCACGGGAACCAAACTCCTAAGACTGATGTGAAGGCCAGCTAGCAACTTGTGGTTTTTAGGAAGAAATAGAGCACCAAGATCAGATAGATGGTCACGGTCTCCCTTGTGGAGATGGGTCGGGGCAAAAGCAGAAGGTAAAACTGGGAGAATGGGAGTCAAGACACCAGGCATTCGAGCCAGGACCATTGTCGTTTGTGCTGTGTAGAAGTTACAGCGCCAATAGAATGGCGTCTGCGTCATTACAAGGTAATCTGAAGCCTGGGGAGGCATGTACTGTACTGTGTAATAACGAAGACAGCAGTTATCCTCACTTTGAAAGCAATTTCTACAAAATAATTATGCACTCCCTTTGAGGTAAGAAAATAAAGGATATATTAAATGTCCAACTCAATCACTATAAAAGTCTTTACGGAAAGCTGTGCTATCCTGAGAAATCATGTTGTGGATACAATTTTCTTATCTTGCTTTGCTTTTATGTGGTCCTGGGGACTGAAACCAGGGCTTTCCTCATTGAGTTGCAGCCTCAGCCTTGTTTTATTTTGAGACAGGGTCTCACTAAATTACCTCACTGCCTAGGCTGGGCTAGAATTTTTTGCAGCGGGGCGAGTACGGGGGATCAAACTCGGGCCCTTGTGTTTGTGAGGCAGCTGGCGAAACCACTGAGCTAAATCCGCAGCCCTAGAATTTTTTATTCTGGCTCAGCCTCCCAGAGAGCTGGGATTACAGGTGTGCAATGCCATGCCCACCTTTTGTTGTTATTTTGTTGGTTTGATTTTGCAGCACTGGGAATTGAACCCAGGACCTCTACACTGGCTACATCTCCAGCCATTTTTTAAAATTTTTGAGGGCCGAGGATGTAGCTTAGTGGCCCTACGATTGCCTTGAAGCGCAAGGTCCTGAGCTCAATCCCCGTACCAAGAACAAAAAACAAAAAAAATTTTTGTTTTAAATTTGAGACAGTGTCTTGCTAAATTTTTCTGTCTGGGCTCTAATTTGTGATCCTCCCACCTCCCTCAACCAGAGTGCCAGGGTTACAGGTGTGCGCCACTACACCCAGTTCAGAAGAGGGGTATTTTATGACATATAAAAATGATAGGAAATTCAAATCTAATGTTACTGGAATTCTGCCATGTGCATTTATTTACACATGGCCTGTGGCGGTTTTCTGCCATCAAGGTCAGGACAAGCGATTGCAATGCGAAGTACAAGTGCTTCCCGCACAGATTAGCACAGCCCTCGCATACTACAGACTGTGTATGTATTGAAACACGCCCTATACCATGAGTATGTACGGGTTTGTTATTTTGTTACTTTGGTTCTGGTTTAGGTTTTTTGAGATGGGGACTCAATGTGTAGTTCAGGCTGGCTTCAAACTCGTGGCTATCCTCCTGCCTCAGCTTCTTAGTGCTGGGATTACAGTCATGAGCCACCATGCCTAGGTCCATATATTTAATTTTCATGTGGTAATCAAAAATTGCCAAGGGACCCTGGGATGTAGCTCAGTGGTGTCGTGCCTGCCTGGCAAGCTCAAGGTCCTGAGTTTGATCCCAGGTACCTTAAAAAAATTTTGCCTAGGGGCCAGGGTTTTAGTTTAATGGCAACAACCCTTCCTTGAAAGCGCAAGGTCCTGATTAGATCCCTGGTACAAAAAAAAAAAAAAAAAAAATGCTGGGTGTGGTGGCTCACCCCTGTAGTCCCAGCACTTGGGAGGCTGAGGCAGGAGGATCACTGTGAGTTCGAGACCAGCCTGGGCTACCTAGTGAGTTCCAGGTCAGCCTCAACGGCATAGTGAGACCCTGTCTCAAAAAAACAGACAAAAAAAATTGCCTAAACCAGGCATGGTAGCACATGCCTGTAAACCTAGCATTTGGGAGGCTGAAGCAGGAGGATCACAAATTCTAGGCCAGCCTAGATTACATAGTGAGCCCCTGTCTCAGGAAAACAAAAAAAATACTGGGTGGGATGGTGCTTGACCCTAATAGTTTCACTCCCCAGTAACATTTCCTTTCAGTTCCGTTTGCCATACTGGGGGTTGAACTCAAGGCCTTTGCACTAAGCTATATATATCCCTGGCCCTGTGTTTGTTTTTTACTAGGAAGTGGGATTTTTTTTGGTTTTTGTTTTTCCTGGTACCGGGGATTGAACTCTGAACTCGGGTCCTTGCACTTGCGAAGCAGACACCAGAAACATTGAGCTAAATCACTGGCCCTGTGTTTGTTTCTTGAGATGGTCTCACAAAGTTACCCCGGCTGGGTTTGAACTTACGACCCTCCTGCCTCAGCTTCTCTAGGCACTGGTACTATAAGTGTGCACCACTATACTAGCCTTATTTTTATTTTTGAGACAAGCTCTTGTGAAGGCAGTAAGTTACCCAGCACAAGCTTGCATCTGCACTCCTCCTGCTTCCGCCTCCCAGAATGCTGGGATTCCATGCCTGTGCCACCATGCTCACATTTCTCTCTGGTTTTGAGTCCTTTCTGGCCTATTACTTGAGGTTCTGGTTCGCCCTCCGTGGCACCGCCTGCCCTGTGTGGACCCGATATGGCCACTGAGACCACAGGGAGCTGGTACGGGGCCTTTGCCAACTCCTCGAGGTTGCTGCCTCGCTGGAAAGGCAAGTTAAAACCAGAAATGGCTTCAAAGGAACTTGCTCAGAAAGGCATCTTCCCCCTCTCTTCCGTCTTTATATCAGAGATCTGAATCAGGTTCCCGCATCCAGCCAGGTGCCCTGGAAGCGGCCTCCTTGGTTTGGCATTGTTTTCACGAAGCCCAGTGTTGCTTCTGTTGTGAGGTCAGGAGCTGCTCCTGCCCCTCTGTTAGAGCCACGCAAAGGCCACTAACCCATCTCCGCTGCCACTCGTGGCCGAGCCACCAGCCCCACACATGCACTGGGATGTCAGAGCAGCTCCCTCGGAGCAGCACCTACACTACAAAGCTCAGGCCGAGTGGCTGCAGTCCTGGGGTGGGAAGCAACCACTGAACAGCAGCAGTTACTCAGGAGTCAGAGCACCCTTCAGGGATAAAGTAGGGCAACAGCCAGTCCCAGCCAAGCCCGGAGAGTGGGACCGCAGGGAGAGGCCTTTCTCACACCCAGCCTGGCAGGCCTGAGTCAGACAGGTCACAGCCGCGGGTCCCCGCCCGTCAGCCAGAGTGCACTATGGGTGTGTGTGCTGCGGGAAGTGGGCACCGGAGCAGCTGCGCTGGCGACGGCACCTGTCCAAGACTTATGAACTGCGTTTTGAACCTGTACAGGTAAAGAGGCACAGTCAGAAGCTGAGGGCCAGCGGGGAGCGGTAGAGCACACCTGTAATCCTGGTACTCGGGAAGGAGGATCACAGCCTGGGCTCAAACCCTGTCTCAAAATAAAAACTAAAAATGTCTGGAGGTGTAGCTAGGTGAAAGCCCTGGGATTCATCCCCACTATCATCAAAAGCTAATTTTTAAAAAAGTGCCAGGGATTTAGCTCAGTGGTTCTGGTGCCTGCCTCACAAGCTCAAGGTCTCAAGTTCGATCCCTGGTACCAAAAAACAAAGCAACAAAACCACCAGGGCAGTTTTCGTGAGTCTGGGAGACAGAGGCCCTTCTGGCTTCTGAGAGAGGCGTGTGTGGTTTTCCAGCACTGCCGTGAGGACCAGCAGGAAACAGCGGCTCACTGTGTGGGGCCCTCTCTCACCACTAGGCCTGCGGTCTGAACCCAGGTTGGCAGGGCTAAGGACAAATCCAGGCCTCAGGCTCCACAGAGCCTCCCCGAAGCCCCAGTCTGGGGTGCATGGCTTTCTTACCGTGTGTCTTTCTGTGTCCCCCCACTTTCAGGGACAGATACGTGAGATGCAGGGCTCACGCCATGCAGTGTCCTCTGCAGTGGCCTTTCCCTTTCTTTTGCTCCATTTGTGAAATTTGCATTCACGCATGTTTGCTGTGTAAACCAGGGATCTCCACGGTCGGGAGCTGACACGGACTTACCTGTCTCCTTTCTCTCTCATCTTTCCCTCCATCCAGGATGAGCCACATCCTGTGGGACATCAGCACACCTTCGGGGACAGCACAGGACTGAGGTGTAGCCCACACAGGTGCAAGACAGGCACTGTGACCCCTGAGAGTGGCCAGGACCCCCAGACTCTGGGACCTGGGCCCAAAGCCCTAGCCCTGTTGCAGCCACATCCAAATGCACAGAAGAGGCTGGGAGGAGAGGCAGGGAGCACACCAGCCTGAGTCCCTTGGTGTGCAGCCGGCCTGAAGGAGGTGACCAGGGGCCTCTGTAGGGGTGAAGCGATGATGGATATGGGTGTGAAGACAGAGCTGAGGAGGCAGCTCAGTGTGAAGGCCTTGGGTTCGAGCCCCAGTACTGGAGGGGAAAAATACATTTGATTTCTGCTGCTTTAGAGCTTTCAGTCTATGGGGAAAAAGATACTCAACAAATAAACATACAAATAAACGCATAATTACCAGGTAAAGAAAGGAAGGGAGGGAACAGACAGAGAAGGGAGGAAGGAAGCACCGCTTTCGGACGGCTCGTGCGAATGCTGCAGTAGGAGTGGGCCCTGGGCTTGGCGGCAGGGCTGATGGGGGCAGCACAGAGCCTGCTTCAAATCCTCCTGCACTGTGGGGAGCAAAGAGCAGCCACCAGGGAGCGTGGGGTCCCGAAGGGAGACTGGGATGGCAGATGCTAGAGCACATTCAGCTGCAAATGGGAGCAACCCCATTGGCTGGAGGACGGAGACCCCAGCTGACAAACCAGCTTCCCTGTCTCCTTGCCCTCCTGCTTGACCGAGGAACGCTTTCTTTACATTAGAGCTTCCGGGCTTTGAGTTTAAACTGTGGACAGTTATCATCATCATTATTGTTTTATTATTTTGAGACCGAGTCTCATTATATTGCCCAGGCTGACCTGCAGCCCACCTGTCTCAGCCTCCCAAGCAGCTGGTATTATTTTTGCACATATGAGCCATTGCACCCATACATCAGAGTTAAAGGTGACAGCGTATCATTGTTTGTCCCACTAATTTTATTTTTAATGTACTAGGGGTTGACCCCAGGGCCTCGCATGTAGAAACACAAGCTTTATGCTCCACCCCCAGCCCTGCATTTTGATTTTGAGGCTTGACAAGATCTTCAGACGTCCCCAGCCCTTTGTATTTTTTGTTTTGAGGTAGGGTAAGTTGCCTATGCTGGGTCTGAATATGCAGTCCTCCTGCCTCAGCTTCCCAGAGTGCTGGTATTACAGGTGTGTGACACTAGCTCAATTTATGGTATGATTCTTTTTTTTTTCCTGGTACCAGGGATGGAACTCAGGACCTTGTGCTCACGAGGCAGGCAGAGATACCACTGAGCTAAATGCCTGGCCCTATGGTTTGATTCTTTTTTTTTTTTTTGGTACTGGGGATTGAACTCGGGTGCTTGCTCTTGCAAGGCAGGCAGCGGAACCACTGAGCTAAATCCCCAGCCCCTATGGTTTGATTCTTGAGGAAGGCTTTGTATCTTTCTAAGTTACTGCCTGATGAGAAACTTTCCCCATGCAGGTGCCCAGGCGGTGAGATTGGTGCAACCTAATAAAATATATCCTCGCCCCATAGTATCACTTAGGAAAAGCTAATGCCAGCTAAGTACAGGAGTTACCTTTAATAAAGCACCTTAAATTCACTCCCCAAGAGCCCTGTGAAGTGTGTTCTCATCTCATTTAGAAATGGAGAGCCAGGCATGGTGCTACATGCCTGTGATCCCAGGCTGAGGCAGGAGGATCACCAGGAGTTTGAGGCCAGCCTGGACTACATAGTGAATCTGTCTTAAAAACAAACAAACAAGGGCCAGGGATTTAGCTCAGTGGTTCTGCTGCCTGCCTCACAAACACAAGGTTCCAAGTTCGATCCCCATGCCAAAAAACAAACTGCCGGGTGTGGTGGTGCACGCCTGTAATCCCAGCACTCAGGAGGCTGAGGCAGGAGGATCACTGTGAGTTTGAGACCAGCCTGAGCTACATAGTGAGTTCCAGGTCAGTCTCAACCACATAGTGAGACCCTGTCTCAAAAAAACCAAAAAAAAAAATAATTAAAAAAAGGCAAAAAACAAATGGAGAAACTGAGTCGGGAGACGTGACAGGATTTTCCAGGTGACAGATCCAATATAATAGCCGATGTGGGTAATCTAAAGTCAGAATTTCAAGAGTTCCAGCTGGCTCTTTCCACATGGCGTTCCATGGCCTTGAGGTTGACCTGCTGCCCAGCCAGGAGCCCCACGCACAGCAGCAGTGGAATCCGTCACCCTGTGCTGTTGTCAGCCCCCATTCGCAGGTGCAGGAGACTAAATCAGTCCAGCCTGTGTGGACAGTCAGGCTGCAGTTGTAAGTTTATTCACGAACCGCAGTTAGCCAGGATCGTATGGTTATCACTGTTCTTCTTTTTCAGAAAAAAATTTTTTTCCAGAATTTTCAACTCATCAAAGCAAGTGTGTTCACCAGAGTGGGAAGGAGGATAAAGGCCCCATGTTTTCAGGGGAGCGTGTTTGCAGTCTGGATAAGAACACGGGTGGGCCAGGGATTTGGCTCAGTGGTTCTACTGTCTGCCTTGCAAGCACAAGGGCCTGAGTTCGATCCCCCCTACCACAAAAAAAAAAAAAAAAAAAAAAAAACACGGGGGG
>NW_022900927.1:3277354-3292166 GCF_012274545.1 Fukomys damarensis | reverse complement strand
GGGTGTCGCCTGTGAGGTTGGAAGACCTGCCTGCCATTGGTGTGGGGAAGGCAGCCGTCGTGCTGTCTGGAGCTCGGCACTGTCCTTGTCCCCTCGTCCCTGCACTGAGTGGCCCCTAGCACACCCCAGAGGTGAAACAACAGGAGTGGGTCCCCCTAATCTGGGCTAAGTACACGGTGTCCTGGGAGATGCTGGCTGCGCAGTGGGGGTCCCCCGCTCTGCACGTAGTGGGCCACTGACACCTGCAGGAGGAGCCTCCCTTCCTCCAGAGCTGTCCTAGATGCAGAAGAAGGTAAAGTGCTGGCCCACGGTGGCCTCATTGATCCCGCCTCCACGCAGCAAGGCGAGCCCGGGGTGCTTCTGCCCGCTGGGGCCCGGGTGCTGGGTGATGCCGGGAGATGCCGCTCTGCTGAAGAGCCTGTGGCTCAGGCTTAGTCCGGCTGGGCAGGAAGGGAGCAGCTGTCTGTGAGCCCCAGTCCTGGGGTTGAACAGGAGCCCTCCCTCCTGATCCGGCCTCCCAGGGCTGCTGAGATGAGGACAGTGGGTCAGAGACCCCAGAAAGGGCTGAGAGCCAGCAAATGCCAGGTACTTCTGAGGGCCTGCGGCCCGAGCCCTGGAACAAGTTCTGCTCATTTACTTGGTATGAGAGGCTGCAAGGCTCCAGTCACTTCTGACACATTAGATGAAGTCTCTCACTGTGGCTTCTGAGTTCAAGGTTTTAATTCACCTTGAGCAGTGAAAAGGATTCCGCCCTGAGCTCGGTGCTTTTCATTTCTCAGAACCAGTTTATCCAGGCCCAAGGCCGGTCTTTGACTGGCCTGGAGAAAACAGAGCCGTTAATGACAGTTAAGGTATTAATTGCAGAAAGTGCTTCCCTAATTGCAGAAAGTGCTTCCCTAAGTTTGTTGACAACAAGTTACTGCCCAGCAGAGCCAGTGAAGTGCATCCAGCTTCCATTTACAACCTCTGGGCGGGCTTTTCATCTCATGCTTCAGGATTTTCGTTATTACGGTTGCCAACAGTCCAGGCCTGTAATTTACAAGTCAGACCCACATGTCACTTCGAGAGAAACCCAAACCTAAAAATAGTCCTGAAACTCAGGAAAACACCAACCCAGATAAATAAATCTCACGTCAAACGTAGAAAGCTTGTAAAGCCTGGGCTCAAGGTTACACTAATTGCTTAAATTTCAACTGATTTGTGCAAGTACTGTCGACCACTCAGTGCACCACTGCCCAGGGGAGGTGGTGAAGATGTCCCCCCATGCAGTGTTTTGCTTTCTTCCTCTGTCTGTGACTGCTCATTCCTTTCTTAGGTAAAATACTGCTCTTTCTACCACAGCCAGGGTGAAACTTCCAAAACATTGCACCATTGAAAGCCAAGGCAGCCTTGCAAGGTGGCCCAGGCCTGCACCCTGCACTTGGGGAGGGTGAGGCAGGAGCAACGAAAGTTTGAGTCCAGCCTGGCAGTCTAACAAGAGCCTGTTAAGGTTTCCAGCTGTACCTCAGAGTGTTGTCTGCTCACAGGTGGGGCTTTTGGAAGGTGAGTGGATGACAGGCAACTGCCACTGACTTGCCCCAGTTAGGAGCTGGGCTCCGGTTGGAAGAGGGTATCACTGCGGGTAGCCGGCAGGGCTTATCTCCCTCCAGGGCTCTCTGGGCTTCCTGTCTGCCCCACAGCGAGCAGCTCTCAAGCTCCTGCACGTCTCTGTGCCCAAGTTCCTCCGCCACATCTCTGACCATGTGAGGGCTAAAACTTCTAAAACACCAGCCACAGGAAGCCTATTCTTTAGGTTTTGGGTGCTTGATATTTTGTCCCACTGAGGAGGAAAGTGGCTAAAATACCCTGTCTTAAAATAAAAAGGGTTGGAGCCGGGGATTTAGCTCAGCGGTTCCGCCTGCCTGGCTTGCAAGCTCAAGGACCCGAGTTCGAACCCCGGTACCAAAAAAAATTAAATAAATAAAAATAAAAAGGGCTGGAGATGCAGCTGGGTGGAATAACATTCCCTGCCTCTCACACCAGGCCCTGCATGCCATCCCAGTTTGGGGGAGGGAAAGGAAAAGGCTGTTCATGTGCTCACATGCACGGAGCCCTTGGTGGGAGCAATCAAAGTGGCCAGGATTCAGAGCCTCTCAGGGGAAGGAGGGGTCAGGAGGTCAGGAGAAGGCCGGCCATGGGCTGGTGGGCAGGAGCAGGCTTTGTCCTTCAGGACGTCTCCTCGGGGAGGTTCTACTCCTTGTCCCCTGTGGTACACATGGCCCATGGGGTTGTGTAAGCCCGTTCCCCACAGTCACGGATTTTAGATAAGTGAAATTCTGAGGGGGCTTGCATTCCCACAGCTGTTGAATCTCAGCTGTTCGAATCATCTTTGTACCAACTCTGGGTCCCCAAAGTCTGAGGATGTAGAAGGAAAGGCCCGCTCCAGCTCAGACTGTTTCTCCTCCACTGATGACACAGATTCCTCTGACACCGTGTGGTGGGCTCTCCCTGAACTCGAGCAAGTGGCAACTCCACGGCCCACCCCCATGGGGCGCTCCCTGGTTTGTTTTTTTATTCCTGTGGTGCCAGAATCCCTCAAGGCGGTCTCTCCACCATGGCACCACAGTGAGCAGGGCGTCGAGGCCACGGTGAGGGCGCCATCACGAACTGCCCTTCTGATGCCAGCTGCAGGCCCTACGTCATCTCACCTGTGCTTCTGACCCCAGGTTGGGGGTCCTCCAGCCCGCCCCTGGGGTTCCACTAATTTTCTCAATAGCTCATGGTACCCAGGGAAACAACATGCGAGAGTTTATTTATGCTCCTCAGCACTGAGGGTTGAACCCAGGGCCTTCACATTTAGCTTTCCCAGCCTTCGTCTAGTAAGTTGCTAAATTGCCCAGCCCCGGCTCTACCTTGCAATCCTCTCACCTCAGCTGCCCGGAGTGCTGGGATTACAGGCGTGCATCGCCATGTCTGACTTTACCAGTTTACTATGAAGGATGGTAGGAAGGGGACAGACAGAGAGATGCCCGGGTGAGACCTGTGGCTGCCCTGCTGTCTCCAGCGCTGTCCGCTGGGTCTGAGACGGCACAGGACGCACACAGACGGAGTGGGGAGCGGGGACCGGACCGGCGAGGCCGTCTGGCTTCCTCAGCAGCCCTTCCTTCTGTGCGCAGGCAGGCCCTCTGAACGGGGCTCTCCTCACCTGTGTGGAACAGGGTGGGTCGGAGAAGTTCTGTGGGCTGGGGGAGATCAGTTTCTGTGCCTGCCTTGGGGAGAGAAAAGGACAGGCAAAGTGGGGACAGGTCAGGCTGTGCTTTCCGAGCCCCAAACACCCAACATTGTTCTACTCCGGGCAGTGGGAGCAATGAGCCAGGGACGGGGTGAAAACCAAAAGCTATCGGTACCACAAGGTAAAGAACAAAAATAGGCTTCCTGGGCTGGGGATGTAGCTCAGTGGTTCCGGCACCACCTGCCTCGCAAGTGCGAGGACCCAAGTTCAATCCCCAGTACCAAAAAAAAGGCTTCCTACAGAGTAATTATGCTCCAGACAGCGTGGTTATCACCTGCCCAAGTTCTAGGCTTCCAGTCTTCCAGGTTGGTCTACGAATTTCAATTTCTCTCCCATACTACTGTCAGGGCCACTGCTTCAAAACAGATCTTTTACTAGGCCAGGTGCAGGGACACAGGCCTGTAGTTCCAGTGACTCTGCAGGCTGAGGAGCAGGATCACAAGTAAAAGCCCAGCCTGGACAACTTAACAAGACCCCATCTCAAAATAAAATAAAAGGGCCTGGGTGCAGTCCAGTGGTAAAGCATCTGCCTAGTATGCACAAGACCCTGGGCTCAGTCCCCAGTACCACACTGAATACATGAACACATAAAGCAACGAAACCTTTTACTGTATTTTTGTATAAGAATAGTCTCCTATTGGTTGCGTTTATCTGGGAAAATGCACATTGCCATTACCCCAGTGCAGGATCTTATCATCGGACCTCTGTAGTATTGGAAGCTGGTCTTTGCATAGGAAGCAGCTCCCTGTCCAAATCTGACAGACCAGCTCCGAGCTGGTCTCCTTCCAGTTGTTCCCAGAGCTCAGGACAGAACGCTAGAGGTAGGTGATGTAGGCCCTTGGCGATTTGCCACCTGCCCCTCACATGGCCTCGCGTTCCTCTTCCTCTGCTCTTGCGGTCTCCCGGCTCTGCGTGATTCTGTGAGCATGGGCATCTTCTCCCTCTCTGGATTTCTCTTTTTCTGTTTTTGTTGTTTTGGTGTTGCTGGGCCCTGGACCTGTGGCCTGGCCTGTGCTGCATCTGGATCTCTTACCTCCTACTTCCCACCTACTCATTATTCTGGGTAGTACATGGCCTACCTTTTCTCAACGTCCAAGTTTTCTTTTTACTGCCTGCACTAGTTTCCTATTGCTCCTGTAAAAATTACCAAAAATGTTAGTGGCTTCAAACAACATACCTTTCTTCTCACAGTTCTGAAGGTCAGAGGTTCAAAGTGACTTTCACTGGACAAACATCAAGGTGTCAGCAGGTTGGGGTACTGCAGCTCAAGCCTGGGGTCTCCGGAACTCTGGAGGGCAAGGTGGAGGACCTGATCCCCGGCGTTCAAGACAAGCCTGGGCAATAGCCAGAGCCTGTCTGTAAAAATATAAATAAAATCAATTAAAAAAAAAAAAAAAAAGAGCTGAGTGTGGTGGTGCCTGCTTATGTTCCCAGCACTCAGGTTGGGACAGGAGAATCACAAGTTCAAGCTTGGCCTAGGCAAGGACCCGAGTTTGATCCCCGGTACCAAACAAATGAACAAACAAACACTAAAAAGGGCTGGAGGCATAGCTCAGTGTGAAGGCTTAGGGGAACATTCAGCTATAAACCATAACATTCCAGCCCTGTCCCCAAAAGATTCATGTACATCTCTTTATGCAAAACACATTTAGTCTATCTTGAGTTGCTAAAGTCCTAATAATTCCACCATTACTGAAAAGTCCAAGTCTGAAGTCTCCTCTGAGACTTAAGGCAAACTCTTAGCTGTGAGCCCCTGTACAAATCAAAAACAAAGTGGGTCAGGGATGTAGCTCAGTGACACCACACCTGCCTGGCAAGCACAAGATCCTGAGTTCAATTTCTGGTACAAAAAGTAAAAATAAAAAAGCAAGTTAAATGCTGCTGATATACAGTGGCACAGAGTAAACGTTCCCATTTCAAAATGGAGAAACAAAGTGACAGAAACCAGTGAGACAAATTAGAACTGAAACCCAGCAAGGCAAACATTCAAACCTGTAGCTCCACATCTACCAACCAAGGCAAGCTATGGCTGGATGGGAACTCCGAAGGGCTTCGGTAGCCCCACCCTTCAGCAGTACTGATGGTTGTAGCCCTCGCGGCTTCTCTCTTGAGCCTTCTTTACACACATTTCCTGAGGTCTCCACTGCATTTTTGATCCCACTCACACAGCTTCAAGCACTGCCTTCTCAGGGCACACTGCCTGGCCTCCTAGGTCTCCTGAAATCTGAGTAGAAGCCTCTATGACCCCACAACTCTCACATTTTCTATGTCTGTAAAACCAGCACCATCTTGATGACACTATGGTCTACACTAGCTCCAACAATAGCCAAGCCCTTTTGCATCATGGCTGCAGGGGTCCCTGAGTGTCTGGATGGCTAAGTACTGTGAATGGAATCCTAGGAAGCCAATTTCTTAGGAGATTTACTGGAGCTGGGTACCCTGGGCCATTCTTTTTTTCCCCCCATTCTTCTCAAAGTGAAGTCTTTTACTTTTCCACCCTTGAGCTTGGAAAGGGTGGGATCTTTCAAATTCCTTTCATGCCCTCAAGACATCCTTAGTACTATCCTGATGTAGGCTTCCTTTTAATTTTTTGTGGGGGAGGGTACTGGGGATCGAACTCGGGTCCTCGTGCTTGCAAGGCAGGTGCCAGAACCACCAAGCTAAATCCCCAGCCCCAGCTTCCTTTTAATATTAATCTTTTCAACAACCAAACTCTCCTCTGTGCCAATTAAGAGGCTTCAAATTTACAGGAGTTTCTTTTCTGGTGAAACTCAAAACTTTAAAAATTGCATCTGGACATGGTGGCACACGCCTGTAATCCCAGCACTTGGGAGGCTGAGGCAGGAGAATCACCTCGAGTTCGAGACCAGCCTGGGTTACATAGTAAGTTCCAGGTCAGTCTCAACTACATAGTGACTCTGTCTCAAAAAACAAAAACAAAAACTTTAAAACTTACCCAGCTGTGCCATTTGCTCTTGATTTTCAGTGTAGAACTGGCTAAAAGCCCCCAACAGTACCTATGCTACAGCCTGAACATTGGTTACCTTTGAGATTTTGGCTATCATATTAATTAACCTGATGCCCTTAATCTCAGACTCCCACAAAGTTTCAGGACATGAACAAAATGAAGACAAATTTCATGCCACAGCAGAATACACATGGTCTTGGGTCCAACTGCCAATGGAATCCAAATTCCCAACAAACCTTCTGAGCCTGGTCTTTCTCCTCTTTTTACCAGAATTTTGGTCTTCTTATCTGTGCCCAGAATCTCCCATCAAGCTTGGCTCACAACATTCTAGGGCTGCTTCTTCAACCATCATTTCCAAACCTTTACAAACTCCTCCCTCAAACCAGTTCCAAAGGCTTCTGAAATACAAACATGTCAACCCCACTGCTCTGGGACCAAAATGTGTCTTAGTTACTTTCTCATTCCTACAACAAGATCCAATATCCACAATTTAAGGGAAGAAATGTATTTTGGCTCACTGTTTGTGGAAATTTCAGTCCATCGTTAGCTGGCTGGAAGGCAGAATGGCTGAGTGGAAGGGGCTGAGCAGGGAAAAGCTGCTCACCTCATGGCATCCATGAAGCAGAGAGCAAATGGAGGAACCAGGCCCCACCTCCACTGACCTGCCCCTTTTGGCCAGGCCCCACCTGCTAACATCACATTGAGCCATCACACCCCTGCAGTCCCATCATCTTGCATAACCCCCAATTTGAGCACATGAGGCTTTGGGAAGACATTCAGATATAAACCATAACAATGATCACCATTATGGAAATTATGAAAAGCAACTCAAGCATGTCCCTAATTGTGGGTCAGCTCTATCATCCCTATTTAATAAAAACAATCTAATTAAATTCAAACCTAGGCAGCCAGGTGGGAGAAGGATCTCAAGTTCAAGCCCAGCATGGTCAACTTAGTGACTTAGTGAGACCCCATCTCAAAATAAAAAATGAGGGCCAGGGATTTAGCTCAGCGGTTCAGTGGCCTGCCTTGCAAGCGCAAGGACCCGAGTTCAATCCCCGGTACCCACTCAAAAAAAAAGAAATGATCCAGTTATTCCTCTGCAAGGTGTCTTCCCAAAAGAATTAAAAGCATCATACCATAGCAATATATGCACACCCATGTTTATACTGGCAGTTTGTAATAGCCAAAGCTTAGAAATAGCCAGTTTGACCATTAACTGGAGACTGGATAAAGAAGATGTGGTATTTTTTATAAAATGGAGTACTACTACTTAGACATAAAGAATGAGAAACTAGAGAGATTTATAGCTAAATGGATGCACACAGAGGTGATTCTCTTTTTTTGGAGGGGGGTACCAGGGTTTGAACTCAGGACCTTGTGTTTGCAAGGCAAGTGGTGGTACCACTGAGCTAAATCTCTAGCCCCTGAGGTGATACTCTTAAGTGAAATAAATAGGATACACAAATAAATAGGATAAACCAGATACCTTCCCTGGTGTGAGAAGCCAAAAGTGTAAATAAGGATCAAAATGTACAATTGATAATGGGAAATAGGAAGAAAAGGTCTAATTGGGGTGGGGAAGTGGGAAGGGTAGGGGAAAGAAAAGAAGGGAAAGGAAAAAATATGAGAAAAGGAAAAAATGGAAACAAAATCTTTGTGAATAGGGAGGGGTGGAGGGCTTGAGGGGCGGCAGGAGTGTGAAGGATGAGGCGGGAAGGAGAAGCTGGACGTGCAATGGTCCTGGTGCTGGGGGACTTCCTGTATTGCTTTATTTTTATTAAACTCAGGGCCACACATATGTGAGGCAAGCGCTCTATCACCTGCCTACACAGGCAAGTCTTTAATTAGTTCATTAACTTCTCCCTATGTTGCCCAGGCTGACCTTGAACTAGCGATCCTCCTACCTCAGCCTTGCAGGCAGCTGTGATTAGAGAAGTGTGCTACTTAGCCGAGCTCTGAAATGCTCTTTATTCTCTCCCAAGGACAGAATGCTGTGACTGGGATGACTTCATATCCAGGGAGAAGAATTACAGAAACAGCGCCACACCTCCCGTCCCAGTGTGGGGCCACATCTGTTTCCCTGAGTCACAGAGGTCCGATACTCAAGTGTGTCCCACTGTCACAGGTCACAGCTCCCTGGGGCTGAGGTCCTCCCTGGCCATCTCTTAGGTGTGACACCTGTCACTTTCCAAACCCAGGATGGCTCACCCAGCCCAGTGAGCCCCAGACAGCTGACCTCCTTGGAACTGCACCCCACTGTGGTCCTCTGACAAGGGAACCTGCAGCTCCTGCTGTCTGGGGGCTGCCAGGATGGAAGGGACAGAGAAAGCTGAGTGACATTTTCCTACCTGTCTGAGCAAGGTGCTGCTTGTGACAGCAGGATGGGGTCACTGGAGGGCCATCGCAGTCATCTGGTTCACAGATGTTTACACACACACACACACACACACACACACACACACAGTAAAGTAGCCATCTTTCTCACTCTCTTAATAACATCTCTAAAGAGAGGAGCCAGAGGGCTTGCAGGGCCTTCTTTCTGTGCAAAAGAACCTGGTAACTTGCACCTGGGAGTCACGGAAAAGCAGCCTAGAACCTCACTGCCACAAAACAAATACATAAAATTTAAAAACAAAAAGGCTTTAAAAAATGAAAGTAAGCAAGCCCAGGAGATGCCACAGGAGAAAGCTGATGGTAGCTGCTGAGTCCAGGCCGAAAGCACAAGAGGAGGAGACTGTGGCCGCCAGAGCTCAGAACAGCTCATCAGACAGTGGGAAGAGAAGCCAGCTGGCCCCACAGGGTAGGCACGGAGGGAGTCTTTAGGCCAGCACCAGTGAGATTCCTTAAATTGGTATCGTTAATATGAAATGTTAATTGAAGTCAGACGTATTGGTGCACACCCGTATAGCAGCAATATGGGAGGCTGAGGCAGAAGGATTGCCAAGTTTGATCCTAGCAACTTAGTGACCTTGTCTCAAATTTTTAAAAAATATAAAAAGGGCTGCCAATGCAGCTCAGTTCAAAGGATCTGGGTTCAATCCCCAGTACCACCACCGATAAAATCGAAGTTATGAAAAGTGACCTTATCAGCTAATTTTATGCACACACAAACACAGATTTTGGTTGTTATTGTAAAAGAAACCGACCTCTCACCCAAAATGGTTCCTTGACAGGCAATTCCTCAAGAAAGAAACCTCATATGTTTTTGGTGCATATGTTGTCAGTCCTGCTCGGTCACATTCCTGCCCTGGTCCCCTTGCGTCCCCTGAGCCAGGTCAATCGTTCTTTTTCGAAGCACTGTGGGCAGGATCTCCTGTGTTTGTTACCTTCCACCTTTGGGGGGCCAGGCAAACTCTTCATCCTGTCATTTTCGGGCCGGTATGATCTGGATGTCCCCGAGAGAGGCAGCCTGGTGACCACAGTACCCTGGGCAGCCTGTTCTGCCTCCTTGTGGCTTCTTCACAATAGGCCCTGGGCGTGTTTGCTCACACCCCCCTGCGTCTGCCCTGCTCTCCCTGTGACTTAAGCCACCTGATCCTCAGTGTCCCCACAGCCCCAACACTCAAACTCTTCTCAAGAAAAGACGGCTCTGAGCCCACATTGAGATTTATAAAAAACAGTAATGCTTATGAGTCATTTAACATATTTATTAGGCATCTGCTTTTTGCAAGGTGAGACAGAAATCTACAGGTAAATCACACTGCCCTCAAACTTAGGTCAGAATCACTTCAAAGGGGTTTTCAGCATGCAGATTGCCAGGAAACCAACTGCAGACAGAACCAACTTCTGGGGACGAAACCAGGGCCTTGCACACAGTGGGCAAGTGCTCTACCACTGGGCTACATCCCCAGCCCCCAGGCTTTTTCTTTTCTTGAGATAGGGTCTCACTAAACTGCCCAGGCTGGCCTAGCACTTGGTCTCAGGCTCCCACATCATATCTGGCTTCCCTGGCTGAGACTCTGACTCCCTAAGTCTGTGTGTGCAGGTGTTTTAAAAGCTCACGGGTGATTGTCACCTTCAGTTCTGACTCTCAGATAGAGACACTGGGTAGGGTGGGTGCCGTGTTACACAGAATCCCAGCACTCTGGGAGGTGGAGGCAAGAAGCTCACATACTCAAGCGCAGCCTGAGCAACATAGCCAGACCCTGCCTCAAAATAACAAGCCAAAAAGGGCTGGGGATGTAGATCAGTGTGAAGGCCCTGGGTTCAATCCCAAGTAATCGGGGGGAGGCAGACAGAGAGACTGACAAAATGTTTAAAAGTTACCATTGGTATGGGAAATGATGCTGGAGATGAAGTGCAAAATATTATTTCTCCCAACCCGTTGGCTGTCTGATACGGTGAGCTCATGTTCTCTAAAAATCAAAGATTGAATTCTAGAAACAACAGAGGTTAAGAGTAGGAAGATATTTATTGATAGAAAAGCTCCTGAGAGGCAGGAGGGGACCTGAGGGGGAAGTGGGGACCCCACTTTACAGGGGAGTTTTACAGGTCAAAACCCATGTGAGTCACAGCCATGAACACCCAATAAGGTTACAAGTATCACCACTTAGGTAAGAGTGGTCCAATGGGGAAACAAGGAACAAAGACTTCTTCGAGGAGATGATGGGTCCAGAGGTCTCTGGTCACCCACCAGGGTGGCTGATGTCTCTCTAGACTTTCATAAGGCCCAGTGTTTGTCCTTTGAGGAAGTTTTCAGGTCTGGTCACCTTGTCTTTGTCCTGAGGCCCGGACTCCAAAAGATGTGTCTCTGGCCGCAGCTGTGATATGTTTCACCTTTGTCTTGACTCTCCTGAGGATCCAGTCCTGTCTGACTGCTGTAATATTTCTACCTACTCAGCTGACTATAATACCATGAGGAGCAACCTGTAATGCCAGCACTCAGGAGGCTGAGGCTGGAGGATTGCCATAACTCTGAGGCCAGCCTGCGCTACAAATTCAAGGTCAACCTGAACAACATAGCAAGACCCTGTCTCAAAAAAAGGTCACCATGAGGAAAATAGTACTTCCTGTTGGGATATGAGGGCAGAGTCCATGGAGTAAAGCAGAATGAATTCAGACTGAACCAGGTTAAAAGCAGTTTTCTGAGCCGGACAAGGTGGCGCATGCCTGTAATCCCAGCACTCAGGAGGCTGAGGCAGGAGGATCACTGTGTGTTTGAGACCAGCCTGGGCTACATAGTGAGTTCCAGGTCAGTCTCAACTACATAGTGAGACCCTGTCTCAAAAAACCAAAAAAAAAAAAAAGTTTTCTGTCTTCCCTCCACCACTAAATCATGGCACAGAAGGCACCGAAAGTCAGTTTCTTATAATCCTCTGGATTTCAGCAATTCCCAATGGGATTTTGTCTTTTCACTTCTTTTTGTTGGTTTTTGTTTTTGTTTTTGAGACAGGGTCTCTCTATGTAGTTGAGACTGCCCTGGAACTCACTATGTAGCCCAAGCTGGTCTTGAACTCACAGCGATCCTCCTGCCTCAGACTCCCAAGTGCTAGGATTACAGGCATGAGCCACCACACCCAGCTTAAGAGTCATGGTTTCGAGGGCCCTTTCTTCATATAGAAATGAGAAAGGCTTACAGCAATCTCAGGATTGCTGTGAATATTTTTTTTTCTTTTATTGAGTTTATTGGTACATTTTAGGTATTCAGTACAATTGTGTTCATTATTGGGATCTTGTACCTTTACATGACAGGTCTTGGTTCTCATTTTTTTCCCCTTGTCCATGCCCTCCCTTCACCCTGTGTGGATTTTAAATAACAAGTGAGATAGAACCTGTGGAGTCACAAAAAATAATGCTGGCTCCACAGTTCAAGTGAAGATTTTAAATAACAAGTGAGATAGAACCTGTGGAGTCACAAAAAATAATGCTGGCTCCACAGTTCACAATGAAAATACGATAATTTTGGCTGGTCTGAGGCGGCATTCATTCTGGTGGGAAGGATGGGTGAGATAAGTATCAGAGAAGAGGGGGAAGGGAATTCAAGACAGAGGAAGAAGAACTTTATGGGCTCCTTGGTTTTATCTAAACAAATTCTGCTCATTCATTGTTTTTTGTTTTTTGAGACAAGGTTTTGCTGTATAGTTCAGGCTGGACTTGAACTCGATGTGGTCCTCCTGCCTCAGGCTCCCAAGTGCTGCGACTGCAGGTGTGTGTCACTGTGTCCAGCTTGGCAGGTATGGCCCATGGTACCTCGGAGGCCTCCAAGCCAACCAAGTGTGAAGGCTGCTTTCAAGAGGCCAACAGTTACCTAAGTAATTCATCTGTTACCCTAATATGGCCACTTTTTAAATGTAAGGGTGCTTATATTTCTATATGCTATGTGTTTTAACAGGTATTTTTCTACCTTTGAATATTTTATACTATAAAATAATTGATGTTATAAAAGTTCAAAGAGGGCAAAATTATATGAGAACCCCTCTGCCCACTCACTTTCTCACTAGCACCCTTGGAAGTGACTAACCCTCTAATCACCGTGTACAAGCCCTGGGTGTACGGGTGCTCGCGCTCTTCCTCGCTCTGCGTCCTCAGTGCTGCTGCCGCCTTTCCATGTCCATAAGTACAAAGCACACTCACGAGGTGCGCAGCACACACCTAAGTCCCAGCACTCTAGGAGCCTCAGAGCAGAGGACCACAGATTGGAGCCAAATCTGGGCAATTTAGCAATTTAAGTGCTCTATGGGGATCGAAAAGGGGATTAAAAAAAGGTCTGGGACACAGCTCAATGCAAAGGGCCTGGGTTCAATCCCAGTAACCAAAGGCAAACAAACAAGTAAGTAAAAGAAAGTAAAAATCTACAAAAAGAAATCCTTTCATTCTGTGGGGCAACAACACACAATTCCATGTTACGGATGTTCCATTATTTATTTAACCAGTTCCATAATGGACATCCAAGTTTTTTCTGTTTTTGACTTGTAAATGATGCTGCAATGAATATTTTTATACCTATACTTCAGAGCCTTGTGTAAGTACTTCTGTGGGGTGTGTGTGTGTGTGTGTGTGTGTGTGTGTAAGTACTCTTAAGGGAAATTCCCAGTAGTGCAACCAGTTTTAATTTTTTTAGATAGTATTAAATTGCTGTTTAATTTTTTTGTTTTTTTTGAGACAGGGTCTCACCAATGTAGCTCAGACTGACCTGGAACTCACTATGCAGCCCAGACTCATCTCGAACTCAGCGATCCTCCTGCCTCAGCCTCCCCAGTGCTGGGATTACAGGCGTGCGCCACCATGCCCGGCTTTAAAATTGCTATTTTAAAACAAGAAAAAATTCATATTTAGAATAAAGTCTGAGCATTTCTCTTTTTCTATGTGGTCATCAATCCTAGATATTTATAAATCTAGATAAAAGTAATCAATTGCATTTACATTTAAAATTATGAAGTTAAGGGGCCGGGGATTTAGCTCAGTGGTTCGGTGGCCTGCCTTGCAAGCGCAAGGACCGAGTTCAATCCCCGGTACCAATATATATGGCAGAAGGATCAAGGATCACTGTGAGTTCATGACCAGCCTGGGCTATATAGTGAGTTCCACGTCAGTCTCAACTACATAGTGAGACCCTGTCTCAAACAAACAAACAAACAAAAGTTTTTCGCTTTTATTACATCAATTATAATAAAAGTTAACAGAAATATATTTTGTTTATATTTAGTTTTCCACATCAGGAATTTAGGGAAAAATACTTAGTTATTTAATATCTGAAAGCTATTCTAGCAAGATTGGCAATAGTTCTAGATTTGAAGAAATTATGGTAGTTGGATGTGGTGGCGCACACCTGTAATCCCAGTACACTGGAGGCTGAGGCAGGAGGATCAGAAGTTTGAGACCAGCCTGGGCTAGCTACATAGGGAGATCTTGTTTCAAAAAGCTAAGAAAGAAACAACTTAAGGAATGCAAAAAAAATTTTTTTTGGGGGGTACCAGATATTGCCACTGAGCTAAATCCCTGGCCCTTCAGCCCATTTTTAATTTTTTACTTTGAAATAGAATTGCTAAATTGCTAAATTTCTTAGGCTGGGCTTAAATTTGTGAATGTCCAGCCTTGGCCTTCCATAGTACTGCCACCAGGCCTGCTCAGAAAGTTTTAAAGATCTTGGCATTCTTGATCATTTTCCATAAAATCTTGTATATTATTGTACATTAAGTATGGGTTATAGTTATATTACTTACATTATAGTAGTTTTAGTTCTGACAAGTTGAGTAATCACACACTCCCTACTTTCATTACAACCTAAGAAATGTTTCCTAATCCTATTTCTGTAAGAAAAATTTAAAATAAGTTCAAATATTGAACTTTGCCTGCTAGGAGAGTCAGTATGCAACATGTTTACTCTTTCATGATGACAGCTTTCCAACCATTGCTAGAAACACACTATGGTCACCAATTACCTCTGTTGGAACACTAAAGCACTACTAAATTGACATTAATTCATACACCAGTATATGTATTGTGTGTGCATGCATGCGTGTGTGTGTGAGACAATACAGCTAGACTCCTGGAAATGTATAACTCTTACTTGCTGATCTCTAAGGTTGCATTGTTTTGAAAATTTAATGCACATTAATTTAAAAAATTAT
>NW_022900927.1:3275818-3277082 GCF_012274545.1 Fukomys damarensis | reverse complement strand
ATATATATATATTTTGGTACTAGGGATTGAACTCAGGACTTTGCGCTTATGAGGCAGGTGGCAGAACCACTGAGCGAAATCCCCGGCCCAATAAAAATATATTTTAAAAATTAAATGCCAGCACAACATTAAATCTCTCTCTAGTCTGGAGCGTTTTCTCCCCAATGCTCTTTGAAGCATGTTTTTGTCTTTATTTATTCTGTGGCCAATGTGACTGGCGTGCCTTTTGAAATGGCCTGGCAACTAGGACAGGAGCTCTTCCAGGACCAGGCTCTATGGCCGGAAGATCAATTTCTCATGGACATTTAGAAATTGTCATTTTTGTAGGAGAGACACATTTTGATTACACCGGAGGCAACCTAAACAACTAATCGTAGGGGTTTGTCTTTTGGCATGCAGCCACTTCCAGCTCGGACATAACATCCGGGAACACAGGGATTCCCTCTTGGTTTTCAGCCTCTGACACAGACATCGATCGTCCTGTCCCCCCATGACTTACACATGACATTGCTTCCTCAAAGGCATGGTTTCTTTCCTAGTCACATCTTTCCTTATGACCCCAAGTTCTAGGCTCTCAAACCTGAGCTCCTAGACTTGCCACTGATTCAACACTCACCTCTCTCCAATTCTCTAATTCTAATCACTTCACTTCCTTCTAGAAGCCTCTCTTACCTCCAGGTCAGACCAGCCCCCATTCCCATGGTTAGGCTCCTAGGAAATTTTTCTTTTCATTTTTAAATTTTATTTTCCACTGTTTGGCATTTGGAATGCTTGCTTGCCCCATTGCATGATTGTATTATGTATGCATGTATTTATTTTTTGGTACCAGGGATTGAACTCGGGACCTCACGCTTGTGGAGCAGGCAGCAGAACCACTAAGCTAAATCCTGGGCTGCAAATAACTGTATTTGGAACTTGGAATGTAGTTTATGCTCAGCATTTGTTGAATGAATGAATGAATGAATGATGAATTCATATCCAGACTCAAATCTCATCCTCTCCAAAAAGACGTTCCTGACCTCTCCAGCTAATGCAAATACATTCCTCTTCTGATCTTAAGGCACCTGTTGGCACCACTCACTTACCCCATGCAATTACCAATTGATAAAACTCAACAGGAGTTCTAGCTGGGCATGGTGGCACACACCTGTAATCCCAGCACTTGGGAGGCTGAGGCAGGAGGATCGCTGTGAGTTGGTGATCAGCCTAGGCTACATAGTGAGTTCCAGGTCAGTCTCAACTACATAGTGAGACCCTGTCTCAA
>NW_022900927.1:3274843-3275381 GCF_012274545.1 Fukomys damarensis | reverse complement strand
AGTCAAAGTGTGTTGCGTTGGTTCGGTTCAGTTTGGTACTGAGGACTGAACCCAGGGGTGGGTGCACACTACACAGACTACCTGTGAGCTCCATTTCTTGCTCAACCAAAACACAACCCCTTCTTCTATTACCACTTTTAGGGTTTGGTTTATGTGACCTTCATTACTCTCCTGGGAACTCATTCTAGTTTTCCAATGTTCTTAAAACTATTTTTGTTACTGATAATTTTATCATTTATTTTTGGTACCAGGGATCAAATTTGGGACCTTGCGCCTGTGAGGCAGGCAATTGGCTCAGTGGTGCCACCGCCTGCCTCACAGGCACAAGGGCCTGAGTTCAATCCCCGGGACAAAAAAAAAAAAAAAGACAATGTTCTTAACTATTTTTGTTACTGATAATTTTATCATTTATTTTTGGTACCAGGGATCAAATTTGGGACCTTGCGCCTGTGAGGCAGGCAATTGGCTCAGTGGTGCCACCGCCTGCCTCACAGGCACAAGGGCCTGAGAGCAATCCCCGGGACAAAAAAAAAAAAAA
>NW_022900927.1:3270093-3273432 GCF_012274545.1 Fukomys damarensis | reverse complement strand
CTCCCCAACACATTTTAAAAAGTCAGTTGGAACTGATTTAAAACTCTAAACAGTCTCACGAATGAAAAAGCCAAGTGCAACCTATTCAAGCAGCCCTCTTGCTTAATCTGGTAAAATGTGAGATGCAATTTAAATGATAATGTTAACGAAAATGAGAAAATGCAATGCTACATTGGGAGTGTTTGGCTTTGGGTTTTTTTTTTTTTTTTTTTTTTTTTTTTTTTTGTACTGGAAGGGAGGCACCACTGAGCTAAATCAGTTTTATGAATGCCAGGTTAGAGTTCTAACACTGAACTACATTTCTATCCTAATTTAAAATCTCTATCAATTCAAAGAGCAAGCCGGGTGTGGTAGTTTACGCCTGTAATCCCAGCACTTGAGAGGCTGAGGTAGGAGGATCGCTGTGAGTTCTAGACCAATCTAGGCTACATAGAGTTCCAGGTTAGTCTCAACTACATAGTGAGACCTGGTCTCAAAAAACAAAAACAAACAAATCAAAGAACACTGTAAGGATGTTGTAACAATCTGTGTGTGTAACAATCTTTTAAATTAGGAAATCTGGAAAAGTAATTTCTACTAAGTAACAAATACTGGCAGGTCTCAACAGTTGCTGGAGGACTGGGTCATTATTACTGGCACAATCAACTCTGTACCTTCCAGTGTAAAACCATCGGACTTGCTCTGAACACTCGCCAATTGAACTTCAAAGGGAATTAAACAAGTAACAAAACACTGTATGTACTTATTTTGGTGTAAGGAAAAAAATCTCTTGGTTTAGCCTTCTTTGTTATTAATGTATGCTTGTAATTCATGTTACATTCATTAGAGGCACTGGTACATGTATATGACATATCTCAATTATTTTCAACCCTTTCATCCCACTCCCTACCATCTCCCTCTCCCCGATTTCCTTTGTCTCCAACAAGTCTTAATTTTTTATTTCATACCATCTCTTTTATTTCGTTTAGTCTTATATTACTTTTTATGGAACACAATTAGTCCGTTTTGTGCTGCTATGACAGGGTATTTGAGGCTGGGTGATGTATAATGAACAGAGATATGTTCAGCTTACAATTCTGGGGGCAAGACAGTCCAGTGTGGAGAGAGAGGGGAAAGGGAATAAACTCCATGCTTATCCGGGTCCTGCTCCCAGGATAACTATCTCCCTCCAGAATAACATTACCACCTATTAAAGCTCCACCCTTCAGCACCATTGCCCTGAAGGCTAAATTTCTAAATCGTGAACTTTCAGAGACACATTCAAGCCAGAGCGGGAACCAAACTCAATGTTTAATAATAATAAGCAGCTCTTTCTTGGGCTTAACCACAAAAGTTGTAATGTGGTCCCTGCTTCTGAGGAGGTACCAGCCTTCATTTAAAACCATAATTAGGGCGGGGAATTTAGCTTAGTGGTGCAGGCACCTGCCTCACAAGTACAAGGACCCAAGTTCGATCCGGTACCAAAAACAAAAAAACCATAATCACTTGTTCAAATTTGCATTGAAAATACTATTAAATGTGCTGATATCCTTCATTACCAAGGAAGAATTATCTTTCTCAATCCTTTATATGCAACTTATCCTCCATTATAAGAATACTGCCATATGTTCTAAAGTTAGCGACAACAATTAAATCTCTTAAAAAAAAAAACAATGCATTCTACAGGGGAAAAGTAGTAAATAAAATAGAATTATACAGAAACAAATTAACAGAGTTAAGGCAGCTTGAGCCCTCTAGTTCAGATGATCTCACTACCTATGGTGGCACAGGTCTAGGATGATTCAGTTTTTGCTAAAGGACTGAATGTTCAAGCACTAAGGAGAATTCTGTGGCAGGACAATACATTGAAATCAGTCATTGGCTTAACTAGAGCACACGGCTAGTTAACTGTAGTTTCTTTTCAACATTTTCTTAGCACTGATAAGCTCTCATAACACTGGAGCCCCCCAAAATACTCAGATGCTTCCTTAACATGGCATTTCAATCTTCTATAGTCCAAACTTATTATAAATCACCTCTTTATTTTCCTTTTTTATAATAAAAAATTCACTTGAGTTGTTTTAGGCAGTAGAATTTTAAATTAGCTCATAAATGAGCTATTGGCTTTGGGTAGGGCCAGCCATAACAACATGTTCCAGCAAAGAAATGAACAAAGAACCTTTGGAATGCACCTGGTGGTTCAAAAATAGCAGGTGGTTGTTTAGAAAAAAAAAAAGACTAAGGAATTCAAATTTCTCTTTAAGAATTTTGTTGCTAGCCTTCCTACAAAAATTATCCAGGTTACTTCTTGACCTCCACCTTGACAGGGAAGAAATGCTTTATATTAATTCAGGACCTCCGGAGCTCCCAGCTTTTCTTGTCTGAACAGTGCTTCTTAAATAATCTGCGTTACAGTTTCATCCTGTGTGTGTGTGTGTGTGGTGCCCGGGAGCAAATGGAGAGCAAGTACTCTGTCACAGAGCTATACCCTCAGCCCTACGATATATATTTTTACATTAATTTCAAGAGAAGACATTCAAGCTCATTTTTCTACTTTATATACTGATGTATCTCCTTAAAGCCGTAACATTTAAGAATATTATTATGCTGTGCAACTTTCATAGGCATAACTTGAAATCATTTTTAGAGGAGAAACCGAGTATTTGAGATAACCCAAAACAACTTTCAAAATGCTCTTTAAAGAGAACAATGTAGACGTTTATGCTGCCGGCCCAGTTTACAACCAATGGAAGCCCAGAAAAAATTATTCTTTTTTTTTTGAACGTGGTACTGAGGATTGAATTTAAGATCTTTGCACTGAGCGATTTCTCAGCCCGCTTCCCTTCCAATTTTGAGAAGAGGTCTCACGAGGTTGCTAAATTGCCCTGGCTGGTCTCCAGTTTGGGATTCCCCTGCCTCAGCCTCCCGAGAGTGCTGGGATTAAAGGCGTGTGCCGCCACACACAGCTCGTTCGTTTTTACTACCATAAGGACAGGACGGCATGCCGCCAATCAGGGTGGTCACTCTAACCCCCAAACTCACTTTAGATCAAACACAAAAAGCACAAAGGTGTTTCAACTCGAGACAAGCCTATAATAATACTGAAACTGCCCCTTAACTCGTTGTGCGAGAAGCAATGATTATTCAAACCCCGCATCCGGAGCACCAACCCGAGCCAGGTAAGCGTTCGCGGCCCGGGGTCGAAGGTGTCAGGGGTCGTCCCCGGGGAGCCGCCCTTCCCCGTCCCGCTCTTCCACTCTCCGCTCGAGGGGCGTCGTCTCCGTTTCTCTCCTCGGTGCCGACAGCTCAGGGGCCGGCTCCTCACACGCTCTCCGGGCAGAGTCCGGCCCGGGCCGACGA
>NW_022900927.1:3264952-3268340 GCF_012274545.1 Fukomys damarensis | reverse complement strand
TGTTCTGGTAACTCTGACCCCAGTTTCTTTGTTATTTCCTGCTGGTAACCCTCCATGACTGCTTGCAGTCCGAAAATGAGGGCTTACTGTTTAGCCAAACAGGGACCCTGTCACAGAGTTTTACCCAAGCAGTCCTGCAGGAAGGCTAAGACTTTTTTTTATTTTAATAATTAAAGTGAATTTGACCTTGTCCTTTAAAGCTGCACTGAAAGCACCTGCTTTTTGTACTGGACTTTGCTAAAGCTGAAAAGCCCCTTAATTGATGTTGTAAAATAGAAGAGGTTTAGTTCCCCTGTCCAAAGTCTGGGAGCTTGGGTTTGGTGGAGTTCCGGAAAAAAGCCCGATGGCATTTAAGGTATTTACAGGGTGATTTTTGGGGTGGGGGAATCTTTTTGGCCTGAAGGCATGCAGCACTTTGACGGTTATCTCCGGATGACCTTGAGCCTGCGAGCCTTTCTGGAGCTGTGCTTTTCTGAGGTACTGCAGGGGGCCGAGAGGAAGCTGCTCAGGAAGATGACAGTGGTTAATGGCCACCTAGCCCTCCTAGCTTCCCTTAGTTCCTGTGAACTGGGGTTGACCTTCTGGTTTTCCCTCCCTAGATTTTCTTTTCAGGCTAGTTTTTTTTTTTCTTTTGCATGTGACCCCAGGCATAGGTCAGAAATTACGCCGGTTTGACACTTGGATGCTTCTTTGGTATTTGGAGTTTGCCTGTAGTCTAGACATCCCGAGAAAGCAGCACCGTATCTGTTGCTTCTTCCCTGATTTACCTTGTATTTGAATCAATTTAAGGGTTAGAATCTGGAAATGGCCATGACTGGAAAGCACTGTCCTTAGGTACTCTGCCCACACACACCAGAAAATCCATACAAAGTGAATGTTTTTCTTTACACTTTGTCTTAGGCAAAAGGCCGAGAAGCGATAATGTTTTTCTTTTGTTATTAAGTAAACACATTCCTCCTATGTTTTGGTTGACCGGATTGCAAGCACCGAAAGCTAACCAGTATAGTGCCTTTCTACAATGAATAGAGAGAACATGTCAAGGAAACGAAAACCTTGGCTATAACTTTTGGTTCCCTTTGGGCTGGTATTTCTCTAGATCATGTATTTAAATAATACATATGAGGCTTTGATTTGTTTTTCCTAGTTTACTGGTAGAATTTTACTCTTTTGGGAACTTTTAAATGGGGCATATATAACCTAACCCCCACCCCACCACCGTGTGCTAGGAATTAAATCCAGCCCTAAGGCATGTACCAATGAGTCATATCCCTAGCCCTAGAACCTAGTAGTTTGACTTAGTATTCAGATATGAATAGAGAAGTGGTTTATCAAAGTGAGCTGAGTTAGAATGGGAAAGACTTACAGTCTCCACTGCCTTTGTATTTTTCTTGTGGTAGGTTGGAAATGAAAAGAGCCTTGGAGGCCAGCAGGTGGCAAGGCTGCTACTTCATAATATTTTTATCTTTATATGCCTGAAACCTAGATGGTCAGTTTTTTTCCCCTCCAGAGTAGTGGTCAGGTCTTGAGAAAACTTGAGGCGGTTTATGTTAGCAAAACACTTTTGAGAATGGTTTTTCATGTGAAACAAGTGTTTCAAAACTGGTCACAAGTAGTTTTGTGGTCCAGTGTTCTCACCTATCGTATGGCAATAATATCTATTATACAGGTTATAAATAAGCAAGAGATGTGCTTACCTACTGGCTGCTCTAGTCCTCATAACTTTGGGAAGTAGACATTTTACCGAGGATAAAAAACTAAAGGCTGGCTCACTTACCTTGTCCAAACACACATTCTATAGATGCTGAATGGAAAAAGTGAGCGAGCGGGTGGGCCCATCCCCCACCTTCAGAAACCGGTTCTGGGAATGTACTGCCCCCAACTCGTCGCCTTTCCAATTCTGATTCAACCATTTTACATCAGAAAGCCTAGCAAGTCCTCAAAAATGTCACTTCTTCCTGGTTCCTCCTGTCTGCCGAAGCTCTTGTTTCTTACCCTTAGTTTTGGTTCTTAAGTTTCTCTTTTAATTTTATTTGCAACTAATTATGGAAATAATCTAGAAATCTAGTCTAAAAGGAGTTTGTTTTTCAGGTAAGTAGGTTTACTTTTTGCATCAGGAACACTAAGGTCACAGGTATATTTGCTATTACATAGTAAAGCACAGAAGTAGCAAATGAGCTCAAATCTACTTTTGTATTTCATTGTTTCCAACTATTATAAGAGTTTGATTTGGTTTAAATGTCACTGTAGTTTGGTTAATGTTAGTATATGCTGATTTGAAGTAGCATTACTTTTGAGACTTCTTCCCGTAAACAGTCTCCTATTTTCCTCAGTCTTGGCTTGAAAAATATTTTTTTCTACCAGTGTCAGGAAGATTATTCATCATTAATCCTCTTTTTAGTAATTAATTAATATCCTGGAAATCCTTAAACCTTTTTCTTTTGTTTTTTTTTTTTTAAGTGTATAGACCACATTTTAAGGAAGAAAAATGTATTTCCAAATATTAGGGTTTTTTTTGGTCCTTGGGCTTGCCAAGCAGGCAGCAGAACCACTGATCTAAATTCTCGGCCCCTTGTCTTTATTTTAGTCACCCGTTCCCCCTCTGCCCTTTAGATTCCTCTCCCCTCTCCCACACCTTGAGTAGTTAGTGAATTTCACTTGCACTTGCTTGTAATGTAAGACTTCCCTGCCCTGCAAATTTACTGTTGAGCAGAGGAGAGAATACAATAAACAAGCAAGTGAAGTCTTGCTTGATAAGTATAAAAAGGTATGGATAAATAAAGCTTAATCTTTTTTTTTAAGAAGTCCTGGGCATCAAACCCGGTGCCTTCTCATTGAGTCCTTTTAAAGTGGAGGCCCTTTAAATTTTATTTTTTTATTTTGAGACAAGGTCTCACTAAATCATTTAGGCTGGGCTTGTGATCTGCTTCAGAGTGCTGATATTGTAGGCGTGTAACACCATGCTCAGCCAAGACTTTTTTTTTTTTTTTTTTTTTTTTTTTTTTTTTTTTTTTTTTTTTTTGGTAGCAGGGATTGAACTCGGGACTTTGTGCTTGTGAGGCAGGCGGCAGCACCACTGAGCTAAGTCCCCGGCCCCCAAGACTTAATTCTTAAAAGAATTTCTCAGGTTTAGGGAATAGAGGAACCATCTTAGACAGAAATAGCAGCTTGACTCATGGCTAGATATTAAAGTCGGTTTGGTACTTCTAGAATATCAGAGTTCTAACCTCCTTCCGAAGGAGGTTAGATACTATTCTGAAACCAGGATTTGGGGTTGGTTCATGACTGCAGAATTTCTGAGAATGTAGCCTGTTCCTTGCCCTGTAGGCTTGGGCTTAGGAAAAAAGCCTCTAAAAATCAGAAAGTTTTGATGTATCAGGAAACCCTCTGG
>NW_022900927.1:3228212-3264720 GCF_012274545.1 Fukomys damarensis | reverse complement strand
TGTATCAGGACCCTCTGGAGGGGGGCGTTATTAATATTTGAGCTTTAGGAAGATAATCTATTTGAGGGATACTGAAAAATCTGTTAGTGGTTCTGACAGTAGATCAAATACCAAGATGAGGGCCAGTCAGTCTGGGGATGGAAGGAGCAGGAAGCAGAGAATGGAAGGACGAAGCTGAATGTCCAAGGACCTGATGGGAAAGGAGGTGGAGAGCCATGGAGTGAACTGACCTCCAACCTGTGTGCGGGTGGGACAAGTGTGGGTGGCAACCAAGATAGGTCTGTTAGTGGTTCTGACAGTAGATCAAATACCAAGATGAGGGCCAGTCAGTCTGGGGATGGAAGGAGCAGGAAGCAGAGAATGGAAGGACGAAGCTGAATGTCCAAGGACCTGATGGGAAAGGAGGTGGAGAGCCATGGAGTGAACTGACCTCCAACCTGTGTGCGGGTGGGACAAGTGTGGGTGGCAACCAAGATAGGCAAGCACAGGAAGAACCTTTAGAGGGAACATTACTTGAATGATTTAGGGTGTTTAAAAATTAGAATGGGTTGATGATGGGCAGTTGGCTACATTCATCTACAGCAAAAGGAAGAGGTTGGAGCAGGGTATGAACTCTGGTAAATTAACAGTAAGGTTGTTAGTAACTATTGAGAGTGGACTTCCACAAAACAGAAAGCAAAATGATTTCTGAAATGTGAGCGGAGAAAAAAGAAGGGACAGACCTGGGCCTAGAAAGGAGTGAGAGCTGAGTGTGTACCATGTGCCAGTTCTTGTGTTGGTGCTTTTAATTGAAAGAATTGTAATTTATTCCTATTTTATAGATGAAGAGACAAGTCCAGAGAGATTAAGGAACTTTTCTCACAGAGCTTGGATCAGATAAGGTGTATGTGCTATCATATTTGTTTCATTAATATTTTTACTAAGCTTGAAAGTGGAAATGTTTCATGGAAAGGAGTATGGGCCTGCTTCATGGTTGTAAAATTTCCCTGAGAATTCAGGTTGTTCCTTGACCTGTAGGCCTGGGTTTAGAAGAAAACCTCCAAAAATTGGGAAACCCTGGCTATATTTTTAGGGAGATGGGAGTTTACTTTTTTGTAATATGCTAGTCTGATACATTCCCTCCCGCCCAGGACACGGTGATAGCTTCGTATACTTGGTTCACAGTATCTTTGGAAAGTAGAAGTGAGATTTTACCCTAAGATTCTCTACAGAGGCAAATAAAATTAGAAGTTACTTCCTATTTTTGTTCATAAAGACAGAAGCAGAAATAGACACTGGGTTGACTTTCACCACTCATGGCAGTTATATTTTGTAACTGAAAATCAGCCCTTAAACACAGACTCTCCAGCATTTTTTCTTATTCACAGGAATCATTTGGTGTAGAATTGGGATACCTGGCTTTTGGGGGCTTTGTTCACTGCCCAAATGGGCAGACACCTAGTTTTGTTGTTGTTTGTTTGTTTTTTGAGACCTGGAACTCACTATATAGCCTAGATTGATCTGGAATTCACAGCGATCCTCTTGCCTCAGCCTCCCGAGGTGCGCCACCACCCCAGTCCTGTGATTTTATTTTTAACCTGTTGCTCTGTTAGCTGAAGGCTTAGGAGCTTGAGCTCCCCCACCTTTTTTTGAGACAGGGTCTCACTACGTAGTTGAGACTGACCTGGAACTATGTAGCTCAGGCTGGTCTCGAACTCAGAGATCCTCCTGCCTCAGCCTCCCATGTGCTGGGTTTACAGGCATGCACCACCACGCCCGGCTTTGAGCCCCTTTCTTATAGGATGAATTTTAGGCTTCTCTGCCAACTGTAGAATAGACAGTCACAGTTATTAATATTTACCATAGAATCATAGGGTGCATGTTTGGAGGAACTGTTGGTAACCAAATGAGTTCCACCATCCCTTTCTCAGTTCTTTCATGCTAATTTAGATCTGTCCCTTAAAAGTAATTAAATAAGCCGGGAGTGGTGGCGCACACCTGTAATCCCAGCACTCTTGGGAGGTTGAGGCAGGAGGATGGCTGTGTGTTCGAGACCAGCCTGGGCTACCTAGTGAGTTCCAGGGCAGTCTGAACTACATAGTGAGAGCCTGTCTCAAAAAACAACAAAAAAAAAGAAAGTAATTATTTCAGGGCTGGGGATTTAGATCAGTGGCACCACGCCTGCCTGGAAAGCGCAAGGTCCTGAGTGCAATACCCAGCGCCAAAATAAACACATAATCCATACGTCTATACAGAGCCACTAGTGTTGGGATGTGTCTGGTATCCAGAAGCAGGTTATGGGAAATGTTTTATTACTCCATAGCTTACAAAACACTTGGTCTCCTTGACCCTTTGTGAAGTGTGTTGCTCCAGTTACATTGTCAGCATTTACTGGACCCTGTACTTAACAGGTGATTGAAGACAGCATACGATTGGCTAAAATGGCCTTAGCAATCACTGTGTCTTGAGGATCCCCACAGCATGTAATCATGAATTCTTATGTTTATTTCTCTTTTCCCATCATCCTGTCATTTAAAGTTCATCTCTGAAGTACCTCCTTTTCATCTCCGCATAGGCTGTGGTGCTAGGTATTTTGTTCATTGCTGCTAACTTCCCATTTTACAAATCTTGTCTTTTCCTTGCCATTTCCTTCCTGTTCTGCTCTGTGTCTGTTCTGATTTTACCAGTCTGTCCTGTAGGCTGTCGGGGTGGTGTATTTTCTAGTGTTTCTCTCTGTAGATCTTTCAGGAAGTTTATTTAAGCTGTCTTCGCCTTTGCAGATTCCCCTTACAGTTTAGGTGAAGGTGTGTGATAACTGTGGTTATTAGAGAGTGATACTCCTGTGATTTAAAAAAAAAAGCTGTATAGAAGAGAATAAAGTGAAAGTATGCTTCCTTCATGCTTGCATTTCTTGGAGGCAGCCACTATTTAAATTTTTTTCCAATATTTAATTTTTTAAAAAAATTCTTTAAACTTTTTCTAGGGTCAGCAGTGTAGCCCAGTGGTAGCAGTGTAGCCAACTTGTCTAGCAGGTTTGAGGCCCTGGCAGGTTCAATCCCCAGTACCACCCCAAATCAATCAATAATGTATGCTTTAAAAGTTTGTAAGTCAGGCACAGCGGTGCACACATGTAATCCCAGTACTTGGGACGCTAAAGCATAAGAATTGCAAGTTTGAGTCCTGCCTGGGCAATTTAGTGAGACATTGTCCCAAAATAAAAGATAAATATACAGGTTGGGGTTTAGCTCGGTTGCACACTGCCTGCCTTGCAAGTGTAAGGTTCTGGGTTCAATCCCTGGTACCAGGAAGAAATTTTCAAAAATGAAAGATAGGGGCTGGGGATTCAGTTCAGTGGTTCCACCACTTGCCTCGCAAGCACAAGGTCCTGAGTTTGATCCCTGGTACCAAAGGGGTGGGGGGAAGATCAATTAAAAAGGGCTGGGGATGTAGGTCAGTGGTAGTGTCCCAGTGTCTGATCCCTAATACCAAAAATAAATTTAAAAATAAAACTTTCCATTTTTAAGGTCTCAGTTTTTAAGCATACTGTGTGCGGTTATAACCTGTTATTCAACTTGCTTGTTACAGAGAACAAGTTGTGCTGCACAAGGAACACCGTTCCACTCTTTGCATATACCAATGGATTTCATTCTTTTTAGGGCTGAAACAGTATTTTACAGTAAGAAGATACCATAATTTAACCATTGTGAAAGTCCATGGGGTTTAGGTTGTTTCCTTTTTTTTTAAGTGTTAGGTCATTAATTTTTAGGAAAAAACAATGGTGAAATTGTGACTAGATGCTGTATAGTTTGAATTTATGCTACATCTCTGTTTTC
Organism: Fukomys damarensis; assembly: GCF_012274545.1. Classification (NCBI taxonomy): domain Eukaryota; kingdom Metazoa; phylum Chordata; class Mammalia; order Rodentia; family Bathyergidae; genus Fukomys; species Fukomys damarensis. The sequence goes on along the minus strand of NW_022900927.1, from coordinate 3,260,908 downwards.
TGTTTAGCCCATCCAGGGACATTTTTTTGAGTTTTGAAATATTTTTGAATGGGGGGGAAGCGTATTATTTCTGAATATTATTTCTGAATGTAAAAAAGCTAGACGGAGAACTCTACTAGAAAGTGGATTTGGGGAAGTTATAACAGGATAGTTATTGGTATCGTTTAATGCCATACATAGGAGCTTAACAGATAACTACCTTTATTATAGTGAGAACCCACTCCATTTATCTTTTTTCCCCCATTTTTTCATCATGAAAGATTATCTCCAGGGCCTTGTTCATGGTAGGCAAGCACTCTAAATCTTCATCCCTATCCTTTTAAAAAATAGTTTTTTAAATTTTTGAGATAGAGGCTAAGTTGCCTAGGCTGGTCTCAAATTTGTGATCCTCATGACTAGTTGGAATTATAGGTATGTACCACCAGGCCCAGCTTCCATTTTTGTAAGTGTTAAATTAGCATCCTTGTAAGATTTAAAAGACAAGAAAATGCTGGGCAGAATTAAGTTTTTCACCTTAATCTGTATTAGAAAGGGGACTAAAAGGTATATTTTTATTTCATTATTTACAGTTTGCTGGTTGGAGTTAAAATCAAGTATGTACGGAATAAATGCCTAGACATTTAAGTATTGATAACTTATAAGAGATCATCTTTAAGCTCCAAGTTATTCAGAAAAAAGGTTTTTTTTGGGTGGCATTGGGGATTGAACCCAGGACCTGATTCTCACCTAGCCTCATCTCTAATGCTTTCCCTTTTTTTTTGTACCAGGGATCGAACTCAGGATCTTGAGGTTTACAAGGCAGGTGGTGGAACCACTGAGCTAAATCCCCACTGAGCTAAAATCTGCGGCTCTTTTTATTTTTTGAGATAAGGTTTCACTAAATTGCTGAATTGCCCAGCAGGGTTTGAATTTGCGGGATCCTCCTGCTTCACCTCCCAGAGTGCTGGGATTACAGCTGTGCATGTGCCCTCATGTCAGGTCAGAAGACTTCTGTTTTGTTTTGTTTTTGTTTTTGTGGTACCGGGGATTGAACTCCGGACCTTGCGCTTGTGAGGAAGGTGGTGGCACCACTGAGCTAAATCACCAGCCCCAGAAGACTTCTTAAATAGCATTCCCTCAATATTTCTGGGAAAGAAAGTTGTTTTTCTTTCTCATTATATTGCACTTGGTAAACCCCCACCCCCACCCCCACCCCTGCACTGGGGACGGAGCATGAGTCCTTGCACTTACAAGGCAGGCGGTGAAACCACTGAGCTAAATCCCCAGCATAATTGGTAAATTTATGTGTGCTTGATTAGATGTAAAATTAGACATACTTAATCTTTGGTTTTACAATTTCATTAGATTAGAATTGGCCTTTCCTATCTTTGATATAAAAGGTTGCCTCTTTTTTTGGGGGGGGTACTGGTACTGGGGATGGAACTCAGGTCCTTGTGCTGTGGGGCAGGCCAGGCGCTGGAAACACTGAGCTAAATCCCCCAACCTCCTCATCCTTTTTTGACTCAGTAACACCAAGGTTACGTTCTCTGTGCTTTCATTAAATTGATTATGATTGTGTGAAACTAAACAGATTTTTAGGTTTTTGTATTTTGAAACTTTTTGGTCTATATGTAATGTTTTACTCATGCATTTACAGTTTGTCTTTATTTTAATCTTAAACTCTGGGAAAGACATTTAATAGGACAGAACTAAAAAATAAAGTTTTAAAAATGTGGATATTTGGCTGGGAGCTAAAAAAATCAGCGAAAGTTTTATCATATGTAAGATGCTAAACAATGACTGCTTTTGAAATAGTTTAATCACGTTTATTGAACACACTTTGTGAGACCAGTATGAGCCTAGATGCCAAGATTACAAAGATGTTAAGGGCAATTGCTGACTGGGTTATTTTCATTTGCGTTGCATCTTAAAAACAGGCTGATCCGATAGATAATGTACTCTTGTAACAGCATACACAATTTGGTGTCTCTCTTCTTCTTTTTTTTCTTTTTTTTTTCTGGTACCCGGGAGCGTACTCTGGACCTTGAGTTTATAAGGCAGGTTCAGTGCCACTGAGCTTAAATCCCTGGCCCTTGTCTTGGGTTTTGAGACACAGTCTCAATATGTAGTCCAGGTTGGTCTCAAACTCAGCAGTCCTCCTGCCTCATCCTCCCAAGCGCTAGGATTACAGGCCTGGTCTATTTGGTGTCTTTTGCAGACATCCTCACTATCCATCTTTAGAAGACAGGTGACCATTTTAAGTAGGTTTTAAGTCAGCTTTATCTTACATGCAATTTTCTTCTGCTCTCCCCTAACATGAGTAAGAATGAGTAAGAATGAGTAACATGAGTAAGTATAGGGTTTGCTTTCACCTGTAACTAACTGTTCATCAGTTAGGAAGCAGGTACAGTATTAGCTTCCTCCCTCCTAAAAAATGGTGAGTGATGTGCCTGTGATAATAGATGCAAAAGGCACAAAAGCTTAGTAGCTGATTGTATCATTTGAACAAATAAGACATTATTTTGGAGGAATCATTTGCTATTTCACACATGTAGGACAGGAAAGAACCAATCATCAGGTTGCTTTGAAATAAGTGAAATCTGAAATACAAAGCAACTGTGCCACCCCCACCAAGCACAGTCTGAAATACATGAAGTTGGTTTCAGAGGTCAGTTTGTGACTTTGGTTTTACTCCCAAAGATTTGGTCAGGTTTTTGTTGTTACATTAGTGAGTCTGTGGGTTTTGTAAAAATACTTTCAGTTATTCTCAGGCCTTTCCAAACCTCAGAAGGGTTAAACACCAACCATTGCTTAGCTGGGTTGCTGTAAACAATCCCCAGAATGAAACTCCTGAATATTTGCCACAGGTTCCCAGGTGACTCACAAATGCAGAGCTAAGCACGAAAAAGGCTGAGTGGATTTATCAGGTAGTTGTGGCCTCCCCTGAGTTGAGTATCCCTGAGCACTGCTTGGGAGGGCAAAGCTTGGGAGTGGATCTCCTTCAGGTATCTGGGCAGAAAGAAGAATTTTGTCAGGATAAAAGTGAACCCCCAGAGCTACATAATGGAGTATTATGAATTGTAAGATATCTGGATAGTTTTCCTTGATACATTTAAAGACATTCCTTCAATGAAGAATGGAATGTCTTATCAAGGGGCCAAACAATGAGTTTCATGCCAGTTCCCACAAGCAAAACAGTCATTTAAAATGAACAATTCAGGGCGCTAGGGTTTGGCTCTGCTTCTGCTGCCCGCCTTGCAAGCTCAAGGGCCTGAGTTCTATCCCCGGTACCACAAAAAAAAAAAAAAAAAAAAAGGAAGCTTAGTGCTTAGTGTAGGATTCCTTTACAGCTTGCCAAACTATGGCTTCCTGTCCAGACCCAGCCTCCGTGAACCCCATCCTGGCTTAGACTGTCTTCACAGCTGTGTGGTTGCTGTGTCTGTCCCCTTCATGAGGGGAAGGGGACTGACTGACTGTGAGTGCGGAGACTGGTGGTAGTGGTATTTAGTCTGAGTACTGATGGACAAGCTGTGCTTCCTTTGTCCTTGCCGAGGAGCGAGGCTGAAGTTTCCTGGAGCTGTTGATGACCAGAAGGAGACTGTGGACTCTTGGTGTTGGCAGGGTGTTGGCGCTGTGAGAAGAGGATGTCAGGGTACCAGCATCTGTGTTACATTGTGTTTAAAACGGGACAGAGCAAATTAAAGCGATGTAACTTCTTTACTTTTTTGTTTCTACAATGTACTGTCATTTGATCCTGAATTTTCCAGAGCAGCACATGACCATTTTCTTGGGAAGCCATTTTCTTTTCACTTATCGCATGGGTTTGTCAGATTTTAAAAATCTGCCTTATTTTAATAATACTTTTCAATATAGTTTTTCTTACATGTAGAATACCTTTCTCTTTTTTGGTACTGGGGATCAAACTCAGGCCATGGCCCTTGTACTGAGCTATATCCCCAGCTCTTTTTCATTATCCATTTATTTGTTTTGAAACAGGGTCTCACTTGTGTAGTCAGGCTGGCCTTAAACTTGCAGTGATCCTCCTGCCTCAGCCTCCCAATTGCTAAATTATAGGTGTTGCAACCATACCCAGCTTAGACTTAACTTTTCAGCTATTATGAGTGGCCTTCTGTCTTGTCCCATCTCCTTTGCCTTCCTCCCTAAGCAGCAGAACATTGAGGAGGAACAGTAATAGTGACTAACTTCTAAGGAAAGCTTTAGTGTTTAGCTAATTGCTTGGTTATAAAATTATTTTAAGCTCCCTTTTAAAAAGCCGAAAGGGCTGGTGATTTGGCTCAGTGGTTCCACTGCCTACTTTACAAGTGCAAAGGCCCAAGTTCGATCCCTGGTACCAAAAAATAAATTAAAAAAAGAAGCTATAAATCCTCCGTACTTCTGAAACCCTCCCCCATGTTTGGCTGCTTCTCCAGTCACTTTCATAGATCCTTGCTGGGTGGGGTGTACTAACCAGGGTTGGAGTGGAAGGGTAATCCAGAGGCAGATCCTGAGGTTTTGTTTTGCTCATATATTTAAATTTATTTCTAAAGTAGCTTTAAAAGGATGATGATGTATGGTTATAACACTTAAAACTGGCATAAAGGTGATTGGTGTAGTACTCTCCCTGTGCTGATGCCTGGATGATGCTCTTCAGATACAGCAGTTTATAGTGGGCCCTCACATACATTAGCCCTCGGTTTGGCTTTTCCTCACCTGTCTTAGTCCAGATGTGCTGGTGAGGTTGGCCTTTGGTTTGGATACACAGATGACATCTCTTAAGTACAGATTGACGGCCAGCTACCTTTCTGTGTCTGGTCCTGGAGATGTTTCTTCCTTACTTAACACTAATGTTGAGATTCCTTGACCCAGGGCATTACAGTTTATTTCACTCTTAAGTTCTTGGATGTTTGCCGTCTACAGTGAACTGTTCTTAGGCATAAAGCATGGTTTTTTGTTTTTGTTTTTTGTATGGGGGGGTCAAACTCAGGTCCTTGCTCTTGCGAAGCAGGCAGTGGAATCACTGAACTAAATCCCTGGCCTAAAGAATTGTAATTTTTATAAACGAGTGCGGCACAGCAATAATCAGGCAACGTGGGCTTATTCTTAATTTGCATTAATGATTTATAGAGTTATTAATCCTGCATTCTAAGCTTTCTGGGAATTTTTTAATTCTGTTTTCAGTAATTCTGGTGCAGCCTAAACTTGACTTACTTGAACTTACCATTTATTACAGAAGAAATGCCCCCCCACCCCGCTTCTGTGGGTAAAGCAGTGTGAGCTGATGTATGTTGTGTTACTTCTGTGTTTGTATCATAGTGGTCATGGTAAATGCACAGAACAAAGGGTAATAAGGCTCAAAATACGAAGATGTGCCTTAATTTAAGTTTTAGGATGCATCTTTAATTGGGCATGATTTCATCATTTTACAAGATTGTTGGGAGAGTTTGTGAGGTTTTTCTTATTAAAATACTTGATTAAAAAAGTCTTCCCCACTTTCAGAAGAGTGTTGAGGTGAACAGGAAGGGAGGTAATGGAGGCCTCCTTTTGTAACAGGAGCTGTTTTGTGTGTTGATGCAGTTGTCTTGAGAGCTCGAAAACGGCAGCAGATCCAGGAGGGCTTCCCTGGAGCCTGTCCGCTTGGTCGTCAAGTAGGTTAGGGGTGGAGTGGAGCAGAAGAACTCTTTAATGGCTCCTTGTTACAGCCCTCACAAAGCTGTGTCAATTCCCTTGCCTTTACAGACTGCTGCCCAGAAGAAAGATGTTTGGTTTTCACAAGCCAAAGATGTACCGAAGTATAGAGGGCTGCTGCATTTGCAGAGCTAAGTCCTCCAGTTCTCGCTTCACTGACAGTAAACGTTACGAAAAGGACTTCCAGAGCTGTTTCGGGTAAGCACAGTTGATGTGTGTATTGTCCTGGAGTGGAAAACATCACAGCATACGGAAACGTTTCTAAGCAAAGCAGTTGGAGCAGTGTGCTAATAATTAAAAGCACTTTTAATCCAGGACATTCAAGGCTTCTGTTTTTAAGATGAATCACACCATATGACAGCCTGTTTTTTACAGATTGATAGAGGTATCAAATTATGAAGGTTCTCTTATAGGGTTCTAACTAGACAAGGCATTTTTTTAACTTCAGGATATATAAAGGGATTTTTAAAAATTACCCTTATTCTCTGTATTGATTTTCTAAACAGAAAGATATTTTAACCTGATTTGCCAAGGAAAATGATACTAACGTGTTCTTCCCTGAAACCTATCAGGTGATGTTTTTATTTCATAACTTCATTTCTCACTTATCTTCTGACAATAAATCTCTGCTTAATAATAGGGAATTTATTTTCCAACAAGTGCCTGAGTAAGTAAATAGAATGTTGGACCATTTACTGTTAGAAATTAATTTCATCACTTTTCTTACCAAAACATTAATTGACCACTTACTGTTTGTTATTCCTAGACTTAGTAATTACTATGTAGTATTTAGGGATTGTCAGAAAGTCTATGCCTACCATGGCATTTGTGTGTGTGTTTTTGTGTGTGGTACCTGGGGCATTTTTTCACTGCACTGAGCTACATCTCAGCCCTTTTTATTTTTTTGAGACAGGGTCTCAGTTGTTCAGGTGGGACTTGAACATGCCACTTTCCTGCCTCAGCCTACATACCTAGAATTATAAGTGAGCACCACTCTGGTTTTATTTGTTTTGTAAAACTAGCTCTTGGTGTTTGTCTTTTCATCACCTGTCAGTCTGGATGTGCTGGTGAGGTTGTTTGTTGGCCTTTGGTTTGGATATGCAAATGGCATGTCTAAGTACAGATTTACTGCGGGTACCTTCCTGCCTCAGCCTACTAGCTGTATAGAATTATAAGCAAGCACCACCCTGGTTTGTTTGTTTTGTAAAACTGGAATATCATGTCACATTGTTTTCCAAAGGGCAACATTTTACTGATTAATGAAATGCCTCCAAATTTCAAGAAAGATTAATTCGACATTGTTTAAAACCGTGGCAACCAGGATCTTTTTTTCTAGTCTTAGTTTTACTATTAATTTTTACAAACCCCCCCCTTTTTTTTTTCTTTTTTGGCACCAGGTATCAAACTTGGGATCTTGTGCTTGCTAGGCAGGCAGTGGGGCTACTGAGCTAAATCCCTGGCTAATTTTATAGGCATTTTATTGATGAATTGGTTATTGAATTCCATGCTGGGGAAATTTGTTTTTGTTATTCTAAAACTATCAAATCAATATGTGGAATTGGTTCTTGGTTCTATACAGATTAATTAATGTGCTGCAGGAATAGTGGAACCAGGTCATCTCAAATGATTAGAAGTTTTACTTACGTCACCAGGTGTGATGGCCCATGTCTGTAATCCCACTTGGGAGGCTGAAACAGGAGGATCCCTGTGAGTTCGAGGCCAGCCTGTACTACATAGTGAGACCCTGTCTCGAAAAACAAAACAAAATAAAGGAATTATACCTATGAACTCTACATGTACTTGTGTGAATCCTTAAGGGAAAAGATGCTGACAAAGGCTTGACGATTCTCTTTCCAGGTTGCATGAGACTCGTTCAGGAGACATCTGCAACGCTTGTGTTCTGCTTGTGAAGAGATGGAAGAAGCTGCCAGCAGGATCCAAAAAAAACTGGAATCATGTTAGTTTATCTTTCTGTTTCCTCAGTAATTCCTCCTCTCCCCTTCTCTGCTGCCTTTTCATTAGTAGGGATTGGTCCTGGGGCCGTGCCCTGGTCTGCATCTTCATCCCTGTTTTGTTTCCCATTGTGAGGCAGATTCTTCCTGAGTTACCTATGCTGGGCTTGAATTTGGCCTCCCAGAGTTCTGGGTTACAGGCGTGTGCCACCTTGCCTGGACATGAGTTTTTCATACAGTATTTTTGAAAACGAAAACAACACTGTTGAGGCTTTTTTATATCAGTTTAGTTTGTTGGTGCTGGGATGGAACCCAGGACCCCTTCTCATGCTGGGCTCTGCAGCTAAGCTGTGCCCAGCCTCAGGTCTCACTCAGTGCTGTCATGCCATAGCTTTCAAAGTTGTGAGATTTACAGAGTACTTGATTTTAGGTAGGCATGCATTTTTCTCACGCTTTACCGATACCTTTACACTGTTCTTTAGTGACAGTGTTGTATTATTGCAGTAGAGTAGACTTTGGTAGATTGGTTACCTTATTAAATGAGTTTTTATTTAGTCCCATATTTGGAGATCAGAGTTGTGATTTTGAAGGTGCTGGAACCCTTCCTTTTGCACAGAAATCTGCACAGTACATGTGAATGAACACTTGTGTGCAATAGGGCATCTTCAAGGCTGGACTTTGAAAAGGAGCCTTTGACCTTGTGCAGCTGCCCTAAAGGGTTAGGGTGTGGTGAAAAAAAGCTAAAGATAGGGTTGGAGGGCCGGGGATTTAGCTCAGTGGTTCGGTGGCCTGCCTTGCAAGCATGAGGAACGGAGTTCAATCCCCAGTACCAAAAAAAAAAAAAAAGATGGGATTGGAGACCTTGGTCTCAGTCTCCTCTCCTCCCCAGCCACTCTAACCTATTTACTGTCTTAGTGAAATAATTTTTCTTTGCTTTGATCTTCTTCAGTCTAAAATTAGAGTAACAAAAATAGCCCCCTTGGTGTTTGTGGTAAAATAAAAAATATATGAGAGCTGGGCATGGTGACGCACACCTGTAATCCCAGCACTCTTGGGAGGCTGACGCAGGAGGATCGCTGTGAGTTCGAGACCAGCCTGGGCTACATAGTGAGTTCCAGGGCAGTCTGAACTACATAATGAGACCCTGTCTCAAAAAACCAAAAAAAAAAAAAAAAAAGTATATGAGAGCTGGGCAGGGGATTTAGCTCAGTGGTTTCACCACCTGCCTCACAGTGCAAGGACCTGAGTATTAAATCCCCAGTATTAAAAAAAAAAGTAGAGCTTTTAATTTTTATTATTTATTTATCTATTAATTGATTGATTGATTGATTGATTGTCTTTTTGAGATGGGGTCTCACTGTATAGTTGAGACTGACCTGGAACTCACTATGTAGCCCAGGCTGGTCTTGAACTCACAGCGATCCTCCTGCCTCAGCCTCCTGAGTGCTCGGATTACAGGCATGCGCCACCATGCCTGGCCAATGTAGAGCTTTTTAAATTGTAAAAATAATCCTTAGAAATGTTAGTTATTAAACATGATGGTTTGCAGTACAGGGGTTTGATCCTAGAGCCTTTTCTCTGAGCTACATCTCCAGCCTTTTTATTTTTCATTTTGAGCCAGTCTTGCTAAGTTGTCCAGGCTGGGCTCAACCTTGCAGTCCTCCTGCCTCAGCCTCCTAGAATGCTGGAATCTGTGACTGGCCACACCTGGGTGGGCTTGATTGTTCTTAATCTGTTTGGGTCATCTAATAATGAGCAACCCCCATACATCTTATTTAAAGTTTTTTTTCCAACAGACTCGTACTATTACTTCAAATAAAGCATTAGAAACAAGAAAGCAACCCAGGAGTCCTGGCAGCATCTCTGAGGGGTAGAATGTGTGAGTGTCATGTGAGCGCCCCTAGGTCCCTCCCCCACCACAGAAACAAATCCTCGTAGATAAATTGTACTTATTCTTTATCTCATGTGATGATTAGAGATGCAAAGAGCTGCCAGTGTAGAACGAGTATAAAACTTGAGTTCTCAAGTAGACGTGGGTCTGAACCCCACACTCCCTTCTCCTTTCTTCAGTGTATTAAATATTCAGTGTTTTCTTCCAGGTGGTAGATGCGAGGGCAGGACCCAGCCTGAAGACTACACTGAAACCAAAGAAAGTGAAAACCCTGGCTGGAAACAGGATAAAAAGCAACCAGATCAGCAAACTGCAGAAGGAGTTTAAACGTCACAGTAAGCTTGGCATTGGACTTGGGTAGTGAGAGCCAGCTTTTCAATCTTTCTTTTTGGCTGGGGTTGGTATGTGGAATGTGTGCATGATTTTCCCCCTTACTGGCTTTTTAAAAACATTTGAAGTTAATTGCGAGAGATGTTACCTTATACTGTGAAACCTTAGAAGTCTGATGTATTTTTATGAAAAAATTAAATTTCATAACAAGAAAATATAGTTAATACAGTGTATCTTTGTCTTCAAAGTCTGGTTTTGGTGTCAGGAAAGCACCATCAGGGTCTACTAACTCTTCTAATGTCTTTTTCAACATCTTAGTTTTCCTTTTCCTTTTTCTGTTGGGGGTATTGGGGATCAAACTTGGGTCAAACTTGAGCTTGAGAGACAGGCTGAATCCCCTGCCCAACATCTTAATTTTCTAGGTGTATTTCTGGTTTGTTCACTTGATTTTTCTGTGCTTGTGGAAACTCAGTTCTGGAGATAGGTGAGAGGTATGTGTTAGTGGACTGGCTGCAGCCAAAGGCCAGATATTTGATACTTCAGCAGTTATCATTCAGATGTGGAGTACAGCCAGCTTGGGCTTTCAGGTTTGAGGACATTTGTGTTTTGTGGGTGAATGAGCTTTGTGTTTGTTTGTTTGTTTGTTTGTTTGTTTTTGGTACTGGGGATGGAACTCAGGACTTCGCCCTTGGGAGGCAGGCGCAGCACCACTAAGCTACATCTTCAGCCAATAGAGTGGAAAATTACTGTCAGATTAATAGCAGGTTCACACACTATTACTGGAAGGTTGTGGAGGGTGCTGTAGTGGCGTGTTCGTGTTGGGAAATGTTTCAGATTCTGAAAAGGAACCCACCGCATACAGCGATAACTAAGACATTTTCATCCCCCACGGGGTAGGAGTTACCACTTTTGAATCCAACACCCTTTGTTTTTACAGCAAAAATATAGGAGTAGTAGTCATGTTAGGTGGACGGAATAGATTACATAGCCCAGGAAATCCGTTGTCAGCTCATAATCATAGCTCAGGTCAAGCCAGATTCAGTGCTGTCCTGGAATTGTGGAAGGGGTTAAACACTTTTATTCGGAGCTCTGAGGACTTTTAAATTATCTGTAGGGAAATGTTACCAGTCCAAAGAAACTGGTCATCATGCTTGTTTTAGAACAATATAAAAAGAGAGCCAGGTGTGGTAGCACATGCCTGTCCTCTGAGAGGCAGGAGAATCAACAGTTCTAAACCAGCCTGGGCAGCTTGCGACTTAGTGAAACCTTACTTCAAAATAAAGATATTTTGCCAGGGATTTTGATCAGTGGTTCCGCTGCTTGCCTTGCAAACACAAGGGCCTGAGTTCAATCCCTGGTACAAAAATAAAAGATATTCTGAGAGCCAGGTGTGGTGGTGCACACCTGTAATCCCAGCACTCTGGAGGCTGAGGCAGGAGGATCGCTGTGAGTTCGAGACCAGCCTGGGCTACATAGTGAGTTCCAGGTCATTCTAAACTACATAGTGAGACCCTGTCTCAGAACACACCCACACAAAGATATTTTAGGTCAGTGACACAGTGTGCCCAGCAAGCATGAGGGCTTGAGATCAATCCCCAGTATCAACAGCAATGACAACAAAAAAACTATTTTGAGACAGAGGGTCTTGGGGTGTAGTTCAGTGCGGAGGTCCTGGATTTAGTCCCCAGTATCACTAAACAACAACAAAAAACAAAACTGAGTTTACTGAGTAGATAGAGTAGGACATGAAGAATTCATTTTGATACACTTATATGCATAATTGTTTCAGTTATTTCCATTTTAAGAGTTTAGGATTGGAAGCACAGAAAGGCTTTTAACCTTCATCATATCATTTTAATAAGTAGTGGTAAAGATGAATTTGAATTTTGGCAGCTCGTGTTTGAGACATTGGAATTTCTACACAGCACTGGGTAAACAGATTCCTGCTTCTGGTTGTGTTTGCTCCCGTGCGTCCAGCAGCTACCTGCTGCTTGTATATGTTGGGGGTGATATTTGTGGAGTGCTGGAAAGGGTTAGACTTAGGGCTGTAGGTCTCTGAGGAGTTACAGTTATGGGTGTGACTGAGGTTGTTAGACATTTAACCACAGCCTCCTTAACAAAAGCTGCTTTAAAAAAAATCATACATAGTTTTAATGGTATTCTTTGTAAAATTTGTAATGATTTCTGATTCCTGTAGATTAAATGTGAAATATGCCTAGTCTTTTTAATAAGACATAAAATTGGAGTTATTTGAAGCTTTTTGACTTATAGTCTAGAAAAAGTTCTTTACTGTGTTTGTGTAGTTACTTGTGACTGTATCCTAACGGCACAAAGTATTAAACCATAAGACAGTGGGTTTCCTCAGCAACATAGCATCTACTGTGAATTATTTGGAAAGTTTTAAATATATCCCACTAGTCTTAACTCCTTTAAAGCCTGAGTTTGATCCCTGGTACTGGGGAAAGGGGAGGGGAGGGAGAGGAGATATAAAATGTTAATTGTACTTTAGTCTACATATTAATAATTTTGTCGTTTTATGTTAATACAAACTTTTGAGCTCAATAGACCTTCCCCCCATTTATGAAACATAATGTAGGGTTTGGTGCTTAATTAAATATTTGATTGGTTCTCTGAATTTTAGAGAATTGCTTTATCCCCCTGTGCAGTAGATGTGGGTTGATTTTACCCTATTTGTGATGTTGTCCGTGACAGCAATATTGTAGCGTTTTAGTGTATTGGCTGACCACCAGTATTTATTTTCTGACTTTGAAGTTTATATGAAAACTTCTGAGGAAAAAAATACTAAGTCAGGTTTAGCCCTGCATCTAGTGAACTTTATTCCTTATTCAAATCAGGGTCTATTGTTTCCCCTTATAGGTAAAGTGATGTTTTTCTTTGGCTGATGCCAAGATTTCCTTTGTTTAATTTTCAGAGGTTTAATAGTCTTGGGCTGGGGATTTTAGCTCATTGGCACCATGCCTGCCTTGTAAGTGCAACATCATGAGTTCAGTCTCCCGTACCAAAAGCAATAATGGTATGTCTTGGTATGAATTTCTTGAATTTATCCTATTTGGCCTTTGCATAGCTTCTCCATTCTGTTAAATTTATATCACTTAGCAAATTTGGTAAAATGTCGGCCATTTAATTTTGTTACTTTTTCACCTCTATTCTTCTGTCTCTCTAAGACTAATGATGTGAATGCACCTTTTTTGGTTCCAGTCTCGGCTTCATTTGTTTTCTTTGTTTATATCTGAGTAATTTCTGTTCTTTCTTTCATCTAGTTTACTGTTTTGTTTTCTCTGTCTCCTCTGCTGTTCAGCCCATCCACTAAGCTGCTTATTTCATTTATTGTAGCTTTTCAGTTTGAAATTTTCCTAATTTCTGGCTGTGTTCCCCCAGCCTCTCCTCCTTTTTCTTAATGAAGACTTCCCTTTTCTTCATTGTTTCAGCATGTTCATAACTGTACAGTGAAACTTTTTCTCATGACTGCTTTAAAATCTTTGTCTAATAATTCTAACTTGTGTTACCTTGGTGTTGACATGTACTTGCCTTTCATTCAGTTGGAGATATTTCCTGTTTTTTAGTATGATATGATTTAGGTTGAAATCATGGACATTTTCAGATTGTGCTGTGAGACTCTGGATCCTATTTAAACCTGTTCTGTTTTGTTGTTTTTGGTACCAGGGATTGAACTCAGGACGTTGCACTTGGGAGGCAAGCGTCATACCACTGAGCTAAAGCCCCAACCTTAAACCTGTTTTAACTGGGTTACTTAGCTACCCTTGCAGCCAGGGAAGGGAGAAAGGTGCTCACCTTGTTTATCGCTGACTTGTTAGAAGAGTCCTCACTGCCTCCATTGACATCCAAAATAGGGGCAAGTTCTAGTTTACCAGTGGGGAGGATTCCGGCTCCCCATGGTGAGAAGGTCACTTTGTTCCTGGAGGACCGTAGTGAAAGTCCCGGCTGTTCGCAAGGCTTCTGGCTACTACATACCCTGGTAGAAAATCAGTGTCAGATGACAGTGTAAACTAAGGAGGGAAATCAGCGCTCCCTACCTGGCCTTTGCTGGGGTGGAATGCAATGGTCTTGGTTTTTCTTTGGTGTTTTGTAGGAGCCAGAGTGGTTTTTGTCTGATAAAAGTTAACTGTCTTTGCTAGGCTGCCCTTTTCCCTGGTCCTTTGACAATAGAGCTTAGAGGCTTTTATTGGGGCGCGCGCGTGTGTGTGTGTTTGTGTGTGTGTGTGTGTGTGTGTGTGTTGAGGATCACCTGTTCCCATTTGCATTTCTGAGTTACTGGTGCTTTATCTCCCAAATTGTGATTTTTGAGGCAAAGGGAAAATCCAGGGAGGCTAGGAAATTCCCCCCTGTATCCTCCTTTCTTTAAGTCTAAGGTCTTGAGATACCTAGAGTTCCCATCACCTCTCAGAGTTTTAGGTCTATGTTATAATGTCATCATCCTGGGCTTTTAGTTGTATGAAAAGGAGGAAGCAGAATCTTCATTTTCTTATAAAATTACTGTAGTACAGATGTCTTCAAAATTATTAATGTAGAAAATAATTTTTTTACTTTGATGGTGCAGAAATATGTATGCAATAGAAACAGTGCTGCAGGTTTTGAATTATGGTCTGTTTCCAAGCTAATTGTTATGTGTACAGTTCTCTTCCTGGTGCTGGGCAGCCAGAGCGAGCTAGGGCTCCCAGTCAGCTGCCACACAATCCTGAGGGCAAACAACCAGTACTTTATATTTTACTGTTGCTAAGCTGTGCTGTTTGTGAGGTGTAGTAAACTCATTCTCAATTTGGCATTTGGAGGGGGTACCAGGGATCGAACTTGTGCAGGCAGCCGAACCACTTAGCTAACTCGGCCCCACTGGCATATATTACAGTGGACTTATCCAGAGTGTATTACCCCAACAGAGATAGAACAGCCTCTGTAAATTGAGGCTACGTATAATGAAACTGAAGTGTTTTCTTTTCTCTCCAGATTCTGATGCTCACAGTACCACCTCAAGTGCCTCCCCAGCTCAGTCTCCTTGCTACAGTAACCAGTCTGATGATGGCTCAGATACAGAGATGGCTTCTGGCTCTAACAGAACACCGGTGTTTTCCTTTCTAGATCTCACATATTGGAAAAGGTAAAAGCAACTGAAAATATCCTGTAGTTAACAACTCGTGTTAATTTATAGGCAGCAGTTTCCCGCTTCTGTAGCAACTAAATGGCGTTAGCAAACAGCTGGTGGTACACATAGCAGAAGTGGTTTAAGCACAAATTGAGCAGGGTGTTGGGATTCTGTTTTTTCTCTTAAAATTGATTTAAGTTAAAAAAAATACTTCTAGGTACCTAGATTTCCTGTAATGGAGTAGATTGAAGTTTCTTAAAACTGTCAATCTTACCTCCTAAAAATGTGTGAGTGCTAGACATATATTTTTTAAATGTGTGGCCCCAAAGTCCAAAAGTAGAGTAGGAAAGGGAAAATATTTTCAAAAGGAAAGTAATTAAAGGATTTTCTACATTACATAAAACCAATGCAAAATAATAATAAAAAATTGCACCCAGAAACACATCATGGTGAAATTACAGAATATGAAAGAGAAAATAGGTCTGTGCTAGACAATGAGAAAACAGTATTTTAAAAATATGTATCGTAAGTATCAGTTCCTCCCAGTGATTGCGTTCCTTACGTGTCACAGTCATGTACTAAGAAAGATATTTAAAATATTTTCAAGGGAACAAGAAATGCATAACGCTGAGTTCTTAGACACGTGAATGAGGAAAGTGAGGGAAAACAGTGGTTTATTATCTTCAGTGGGCCAAGAGATTAATGCTCAGCTCAAAATGATATATGTAGTAAAAATAGCTTTTGTGAATAAAGGTATAAGCCATTTTAGGTGAAGACAAAGTTTGCGAACAAGTCGAAAGAGAAGGGTGGGAGTGTAGCTCAGCAGCACAGTTGCCTGCCTGGCAAGCGCAGGTTCCCGAGTTCGATCCCTGGTACCAATAAATAAATAAAGAAGATTTACATGATAGCCATTAACATTTAACTGGAGGTAATAAAGGTAATCCATTTAAGTATCCAGTGTCCTTTGCGTTGTTAAGAATAGTAAGTTCCCTGTCCAGTTAGAGTGAGAGTAGGTACCCTATCAAAAGGAAACCAAAGCGGGAGAGAGAAGATGCAGAAAAAAAGGGAGATAAATACAAAAGTATGGTAATATTTGGTAGAATACGGCTGAGGATACAGTTCAGTGAGAATAAATCCCCAGCACTGTCCAAAGAAAAGCAGTAAAATACACCCACAGAAACGGATGTTCACAATAAATATAAATGATATATGAGTCCATATAAGCATAGCTAACATATTTGTGATAAAATTAAAACATTTTCTCCAAGATTAGGGGTGAATCAAGAAGTGGTAACTATCACCATTTCTAGTTAGCGTAATACAGGTTATTAATGTATACTGGCTTTTAACCTGTGTAATGGCGGGTGGTGTGATGGTGGTGGTAGGAGAAGTGATACTTTTGTGCATTTTTTTTTTTTTTTTAATTAAGTATATTGGTACATTTTAGGTATACAACATAATGACATTCATCATTGGGAATTTGTTCCTTTACATGCTATATCTGGGTTCTTATTTTTTCCCCATTCCTCTGTCCTCCCTTCACCCTCTTCACCCTTTCCCTATTTACAAAGACTTTATTTTCATTTTTTTCCTTTTCTCATACAAATTCCTTTCCCTTCTTTCCTTTCCCCTACCCCTCCTACTTCCTCTTCCCCTTTGGACCTTTTCTTTCTGTTTCACCTTATCTATTCTACATTTTTTTCCTTATTTACACTTTCAGTTTCTCACACCAGAGAGACTAGCTGGTATTTACACGTGTGTCCTATTTGTTTCATTTGAGTATGACCTCAGTGTGCATCCATTTAGCTACAAATGTCTCTATAGTTTCTTGGTCCTTGTGGCGTAGTAGTACTCTGTTTTATAAAAAACAAAACAAAACACATCTTCATCCAGTCTCCAGTTGATGGGCAATTGTGCTGTTTACAAGTTCTGGCCATTACAAACTGTGCCCCTATAAACATGGGTGCACATATATCACTGTGGTATGATCCCTTTAATTCTTTTGAGAAGATAGCCAGCAGGGGAATAGCTGGGTCAAATGGGACCTCTAATCCTAGTTTGTTTGTTTGTTTGTTTTTGAGGTGTTTTCATAGTGGTTGCACCAGTTGGAGTAGTACTACTTTTTTTTTTTTTTTGTACTGGAGATCAAACTTGGGTCCTTGCGCTTGCGAGGCAGGTGCTGGAACCACTGAGCCAAATCCCCGGCCCCTAGTAGTAACACTTTTGAACAGTGCTTCACATCTGGTACTTTATTAATTCACTTAAACCTTATGACTGCTATACAAAACTGTGTGGAAACAGAGAAAGTAAATTACCTGAGGTTAACCCGTAAGGAGAATATAGTTTAGTCAAGGCAGTATAAATAACAAGCCAGGTGTGGTGCACACATGTAATTCTGGCACTTTGGAAGGTGGAGACAAGGAGGATCACAAGTTTAGCAAGACTTGGTCTTAAAATTAAAAATGTAGGGCTGGGAATTTAGCTCAATGCAAAGGCCTTGGGTTCAGTCTCCAGTACTGCAAATAAAATGAAACCAGCAACAACAAAATCAAGAGGTATGCCATCCATGTTCATGGTTATTGTAAAACTGAATGTTATGAAAATGATCATTTTATAGATTCATGATAATTATAGTCAAAACCCCAGCATATTTGAGAAATTACACCTGATTTATAGTTTATCTAGAATCATGAAGCAGAAGAATAAAGATATATTTGCCTTGAGAAATCAAGCCATATCATTGATGCAGTATGTTTTTGGGCTAGGGATAAAAAATAAGTCAATGGAATGGAGTACAGAAGCTAGAAATAAGCCCACATAATATATATGTAAACTTGTTAGCCTTCACACTATACACAGCATCAAGTACAGAGATATTAAAGTAGAAAACAGTGAGGTCTTTGGGCTGGGGATTTAGCTCAGTGTTGCCGCCATCTGCCTCGTAAGTGCAGGGTCGCAAGTTCCATCCCCGGTTCCAAAAAAGAAAGAAAGAGGTATGTTTTTGGTTCTTGGGATTGAACTCAGGACCTTGCTTTGTAGGGCAGGTGGCGGCACCACTGAACTAATTCCCTGGCCCAAGAAAGGGTTCTTAAGTAATAAGCAAAAAAAAGAAAAGATACCAAGTTTGAATACATTATAATTAGGAATTTAAGTTCATGAAATGACACCATCAGAAAGTAAAATGATACATCTGGAAGACAGGGCTTCTGTAAAAGAAGCAAAAGATAAGCCAGCATGAGACTTACACAGGTGCTGCCCAGGTGAATGTGGTGTGGTACGTGTCTGTAATCCCAGCACTGCTGCGGGAGGTTTAGGCAATTTAGCAAGCCCAGCCTGGAAACTTAGTAAGAGCTTGTCTCAAAAATATTTTTTTTAAAGGGAAGAGGGTATAGTTTAGTGCAAAAGGTTTGCCGGTTTACTGTCCGGTACTGTGCCAAAAGAAAAGCAAGGTAGGTAGTACGTAAAGTAGCTAATTAAGTGCAAACTTGTTCAGATGTGTTTTGTTTGTACCGGGGATCGAACTCGGCTTGCAAGGCAGGCCATTGGAACCACCAAGCCAAATCCCCGGCCCCGTTCGAATGTTTTGATATTTAAGGAAGTACAATTTAATTGTACTAGATCGGTGAATACTAGAATAATATCTGTTGCAAAATCTTGAAGAGAGACTGGAAAGGGGAATGTTAGATCATGGGAGCAAACAGGTAGGTATAACCATGTTGGCTAATAATAGGCATTGTTGAGTGAAGTTGAAGATGTTCCCATTCCTGTACCCTAACAGTATAATCCAGGAAAGAGTTTCAGGATGTATGCAACGACACGTAGGGCTGCGTTTGTCATGGCAGCAGTCGTACACCAAAGGGAGAGTGGATAAATAAAGCTGGATACTTGCGTGGTGGAATATTATATGTGACAATGAAGTAGAGCCCTGTAATTGTATAAGTGTCAGTTCCTTAATGTTGAGCAAAAGTTGCCAGATAACAGTGTGATTCTTCATGTGTGTTTATGTAGTAGATAATTTAGCCATATACAGTACTTACAGATAGAAACTAACAGTAGAACCAGAAACACAAGGAAAAAGGGATGTGAAAACCCTGGAGCAGTGATGGCAAACCTTTTAGAGCTTTCAGTGGTGACAAACAGCTGGCTCTGCCACAGGGCCCTAGAGCCAAGGGAAGCAAGACTGATCTAGAACAGGGGTGTGTCCTGAGAGACAGAAGTGATCTGCTCTCTTCAGGATGTGATCATGGTTGTTGTCAGTTCAGTGCCTGTGCATAGTGATAACACTTGTGCATACTTTGATCTTCTCAGTTAACTAGAATAAAACCACTACCAGAATCTGCTTGTCCCTGGTGGCTGTGCTACATTTCAAGGAACTAAAAGTCTAGAAGGAAATAGTTAACTTCAGAAACAGCCTCTGAAACTTGCTGCCGGCTCTCGAAATGCCTTCTTCTTCCCTAATATTCAAGAAAACTCAAAGTGGCCTTAAAAGGGGACCTGGGTAATTTCCATTCTCTAATCGGTGTGTGGTCAGTTTAGGAGTGCTTTTACTGAGGGTGTGATAAGATTGCAGAAGAAACTGTTGTGTGTGGTTTGGCATTTACCGTTCTGCTCTTGATGTCTTTTGTTCTCCGTTTTCCCCCTCAGACAGAAGATATGTTGTGGGATTATCTATAAAGGCCGTTTTGGGGAAGTCCTCATCGACACGCACCTCTTCAAGCCGTGCTGCAGCAATAAGAAGGCGGCTGTGGAGAAGCCAGAGGAGCAGGGCCCGGCACCACTGCCCATCTCCACTCAGGAGTGGTGACCGAGGTTCACGTAGAAGGGGAACAGAAATGATTCAAAAGACCACAAAGCAACAAACTGATGTCCTGTTTTTAACTCGGATACCTGCTATTCTGCCAAAAGACATTTTCTAGGATAGTTTTGAATGGGTTATTTCCCCCGGTCCCACCAAACTCTGAAGCCAGTGTCTAGCTTACTAAAAGAAAAGTGTACATAATATTTAAGATGCTGAGTATTTCATAGGAAAGCTGAATGCTGCTGTAAAGTGCTCTTTAAGTCTTTTTTTAAATCCCCTTCTAATGAATGAAATAGGGGAATTTCAGGGGACAGAGATGGGATTTGTTGTATGATAAACTCTATGTAGTGTTAGTCTTTCTATATTGAGAAGCAGTGGTTGGGGCATTTTTAAGATGGCTGGCTACACTTGTTTCCCTCATGATCAATTTGTCATAACTAGCTAACAGGACTTGCCCCTAGAGGTAGTTGATAATAACTGAAATACTAAGGTCTTGCCAAGGTTCTGATGATTCAAACCTGTACTACTGATTATTAAGCAGGACAGACTGAGCTTTCTGCTGCAAATACCTTGAAGGAAGAAGTGGTTTTAAAATCCACAGAGAACAGCCAGGCGTGGTGGTGCGTGACTACAATCCCTGAACTTGGGAGTCTGAGGCAGGAGCATCCCTGAGAGGTCAAGTCCTGCCTGAGCTACATAGTGAGCTCAAGACATGCTTGTACTACAAAGCGAGACACTGTCTCAAAAAAAAACAAAACAAAAACACCACCCACAGATAGCTTGGCAGTGTATGTTGTGTTCTGTCACCTCCCTTCATTTTAATGTTTGCTAAAGACTTTAGTTCACGTGAGACTGCAAGTGGAATCAGCTCCTCCCAATTCCATAGGACTAGAGTGAGCACAGTGTGACTGTCGGGCTGTGTGGATGTCTTCAGGCTGGCATGAAACGGGTTCATGCTGCTTGGGCATGTTTCTTTAGAGCTTGCCGAGTGTGTGAGTAATGGGCTTTGCTGGTGGTATCTGACTGTGACTTCACTGAAATCACTCTGCACAATTCAGTTTCAGCTCTGGATTACTTCAGCTGACCTTTGTGAAGGTCTTAGCGGTGTAAAGTAGTAGGTGTTTGACTTATTCTGACTTTCTAGGAGTTTAGGCTTGTTTTTACTCTTAAAGTAAAACTCAGTGGGAGAAAAGAGGTGTGTGTGAATGCTGAGCGGGTCGGCTTTGGTTTGGCTTCTTTCAGTTAGGTTTTTTTGAACATTGAGACGAGCTTGAGCATGGAGCTTTCAATTCTAAAACGCTCGTTCAAAGGCTGTCGCTTGAACCCAAACCAAAGTACACTCTCTGCCTCTTTTCTGAAAGTTCAGGAAGAAAATGGCACCAGTCCAAACTTCTCGCGATGAGGGAGGAACATTTGCTTGCCTTAAATACTAAGATGACTCAGTGCTTCTTTAAAAAAAACTGGATTTTTAAAAATTGGTTAGTATTGTATGAAGGAGTGAACCACTTTTTATAGGTACCCTAAGGTTTCATATCTCTTAATTAATCTAAACTTACCAGTAGATGTTTCTTCCTTTCGAGAAAACCCCATGCACTCTTTCCACCATTAGCAGTGAGGTAGGTGGCTCTCCACGGCCTCCAAAGGTATGACAAGGGTCCAGCCATCCCATCCTCCCGAGTTGTTTTGAAATGGTTTCTTTTTTTTGTACATTTTGGCTGCAGTATTGGTGGTAGAATATACTATAATATGGATCATCTCCACTTCTGTATTTATTTATTTATTACTAGCCCTCAACCACAGTCTTCTATTTCCCCTTCCACCTCTCTTCGCCTGTAGGATGTACTGTATGTAGTCATGCACTTTGTATTAATATATTAGAAATCTACAAATCTGTTTTGTACTTTTTATACTGTTGGATACTTATAATCAAAACTTTTACTAGGATATTGAATAAATTTAGTCTTACTAGAAAATAAAAGCTGTTTTGTGGCTTTATATTCTGTGTCTTTGGTAAGAATAACTAATGTTCTTGGCTTTCACAGATGTTCTAATCCCTTAGTATGACACCTCGCCAGCAAGGGAAAATATCCTCTTTACTGAGAAATAAAGATGAGACTTTAAAGGATTTTTAAAACTGGTATGCACAGTAATTAAGTCAGTGTTTAACATGGTTTAGCAGTGAAGAACGTTCAGTACTTTAATGTCCGTGATGTGACCTCATTATCTACTAGTCTGCTTTTTTTTTTTTTGAGACTGGGTCTCACTGTGTAGTTGAGACTGACTTGGAACTCACTATGTAACCCAGGCTGGTCTTGAACTCAGTGATCCTCCTGCCTCAGCCTCCCGAGTGCTGGGATTACAGATGTGCGCCACCATGCCTGGCTTCCTGGTCTGCTTCTTACTGGTCATTTAAATAAATTTTCAGAATTACGAGGAATCCCAAGGTGTGATTCCTATCAGATTTCTGAAAACATTGTGCTGTTACCTGGTGAAGGTAGATCTGTGGGCCAAGCTTTCTGTACTACCGTGGAGGTTTTTGTTCTTGCTTATTTGTTGTACTGGGGATCAGAACGAGTCCTCCTGTGTGCTAGGCAAGTGCTCCAGCACGGTTTCCGCTGGCCCAGGCCCTGGGGAGGAGTAATTCTGCTTTGGAATGGTCCACTGGTGTCATTGGCACCTAATACAGTGCCTGTGAAATTACTGACTGAATAGTGAAAAGGTGATAGTCCTGTAGTACCTATTGCTGTGGAGCAAGGTGCCACAATTCAGTGGCTGAAACAAACGAGCTCAAGTTTCTGTGGGGCCCAGCTGAGCAGGCTGCCAGTGGTCTTGGAAGCTGCTGCAGGGATCAGCATTGGCTCTACCCACATTCACCGGTGGAGTGGCGCCGCCCGACCTGGCTCTCCTTGCAGCTGTGGGACCCAGCGCCCTGCCTTCTTCCTAGGAGACACCCCCTGGGTTACTTGCCACCTGGGGTCTCCCTGCGTGTCCTTACTGCAGTAAATGAGCAGGACCGTCTGCCCCCAAGACAAGCTTCAAGTCCTGCCTTTGTAAGGTGAAAGGTACACAAAGGAAGGACCACGAAGGGTGGAGTGTGGGTTAAGAGAAAGTTGTCTCGTTATGAAACTGGTATGGGCCAGGTGCTTTTTCCTTTTTTGTCCTTATGAGTCGGGCTCACTGTAGCACAGGCTGGTCTTGCACACACAGCAACCAACCGTCCTATCCCGTCTCAGCCTCCCAATTGGCATGCACCACCGTAGCCAGCTGAGCCAAGTGCTTTTCAATACTGCTTAAACCTGTGAAATAAAAGGCTATTTATTCACAGGCAAGTAAGTAAACGTATAGGGAAGTCAGTCATTTGAAGAAAATCCACTTTTTTAAAAATTCTAAAGCCTTTTTCTCTCCAGACTGTCCCCTTTCTCTCACCCTGCCTCCCCACCCCTCATTCCCCTCCTCAGAGTTTTGCTGTGTCGCCCAGGCCAGCCTGCTTCAGCGTCCTGAGCCCTGGGATCGCCTGCACCACGTGCCCAGTGTTACATACGCTCTGCATCTAACCCTTCACGAGGACGGCCTGGCCAGGTCTCTTGATTCCCTCCTGAAGGCTGAAAATGGGCAAGTTTTACCCTTTCAGGGAGGCTGCCCTCTGTGTATAAATCACTTTCGGTTTTTGCTAACTGCAGATGCACTGAGTATTCTGTCTTGTCTTTCTGTGCAGAAAACAGTCCTTGGGGTTTAGTGATAAAACTGGATATCCTCAAAATTACTCCAAGTAGCCGGAGGGCTCCTCAGCCCTGCAGTGGAGATTGAGGTGCCCAGGGAAGCTCTGCTCAGCACCCAGAACACTGCCCCAACACCCAGGAAGATGGAGAGCCGAGATGAACAGACATGGGTCATTCCACAGGCTCCTGTTCTCTGAGAAGGATAGGAGGACACTGTGAGCTGTGAGCTGTGGTGTGATGCTCTGGGTGTCAGATTCCTCATAGCATGGTTAGAGACTGCCTGTGACTACACTGAGTTGCAAGCTTCAGTGTAAGCTTTGTTAAATCCTGCCCTGTGTCTCTTTAGGACGTCTGTCCTCTACACTTCTAATAGCTTAGGTTAACCTCACCCTGTCCGCATGTGGGTTTTTTGCAACTGTAGGGAAGAGAAGTGGTTTTATGTTTAGGTACTGCACTAAATCTCAAGCTAAGCACAGTAGTGCACACCTACAAACTCAGCACTCTGGGAGGCTGAGGCAGGAGAATGTTGAGTCCAGCCTGCAAATTTAGACCCCGTCAAAAGGGGGGTTCTGGAGTTTTTTAAAATAGATCTATATTATGGTTTGGGGGGAACAAAAAGAGTCTGTGTGGTGCTGCTAACAATTACCAAGCACCTAGTGTCAAGTTAGTGATGCTGAGGTCAGCTGCTTGGTTAGGGTGGTGATGCCACATCTATCCATTAAACTGAACGATCTGTATTTAGTGAGACTGTTCCAGTGTTTTGTTGTTTTGGTAGCAGTCATCGAACTTGTGCTTGGGCAGTCAGCGGCCCCACTGAGCTAAATCCCTGGCTTTGTTTTTGAGACGGGTGTCACTGTGTAGTTGAGACTGGCTCAAACTCAGGGCAGTCCTCCTGCCTCAGCCTCCTGAGTGCTGGGATTACAGATGTGTGCCACCCACCCTGCTCTAGACTTTTAAAACAGCCTCGCATGCAACCCCCGTGTGGTATATGCTAAGGAGTCCTTCCACACCTGGGGGTCCTGTCCTTTCACCTAGCAGTCCTAGCCCACTGTGGTGGCTGTGCTTTATTATCTTTGCCATCTATCTAACTGCATATGAGTGCATTTTCTTGGTTTCTCTCGTTCCCGTTCTGAAGTAAAGATGCAGAGAGGGGTGGAGCTTGCATTTGTACACGCGTATTAATATCTCCAGGTCAAAGACAGTCAACAGTGAGCTTAGAAGCCCTGATTCAAATCCTGGTGGTTCTTCCCGTGTGTGAGCTGGGGTCTGAAACAGTCGCGGGCAGCCGAGTGCTCGAGGAGAAAGCTTGTCCTGCAGAACGACCGGCTGGGGTGACGGCGCTGGGAAGCCAGTTCCTGCAGCCGTGCGGGACCCGTTCAGCCTCACGGTGTCCGCGGGGACCCAGACGCTGATCACTCCGGGGACCCTGCGCCCCGCCGCACTCTCGGCTGGGACCCCGACTCGGGCTCGGGCTCCCCAGCTCCTCTCTTCTCCAAGCAAACCAGTCACAAGAGGTGGAAAACGAACAACAAAACCAGATCCCCAACCCCGTTTTGTTTTGAGAGTTGCCGGGGTTGGACTCAAACTTGGGATGTCTAGGGCGTGAGCATCTCCCCTGTTAAAGGGAAATCAGCTCACCCGAGGCCGCCCCACAGAGCTGCGGGGAAGGACAGGGAAGGACGAGCCGCCCCGCCCCGGGGTTCACCGGCTGCGGGTGGCCTGGTGGCTTCCGGACGCCTGTTACTCCTCGGATGCCCTCAAGGTGGAGCTGGTCGCACGGAGTGCAGGGCCGAGACTGTCAGCCCGGCCAGCGCGTCCTCCTGTCACAGAGGAAGCAACTGACCTCGTGGCCCCGCAGCTGCTGGCTGTAGAACTGAAACCGGAACTGAGGCTCTGTATGGCCTGCACGCCTCGGAAAAACCACTCAAACCGGGCTGGGGGTTTGGCTCAGTGGTTCCGATGCCTGCCTTGTGAGCTTAAGGTCCTGAGTTCACTTCCCAGTACTGGAAACAAACAAAACACATTCAAACAAATACATGCCTTAGAAACACGTTACAGAAGAGGTCTGGAGAATCTATTTCCCTCTGACCGAGATAATTCTAATTTTTATTGAGTAAGAACTAAGCCAATTTTTACCTTTGTAACTTGTCAAAGAAGGATGAAAATGTAGTGTAGTGGTCATGTGTGCTAAGGCTCTGGCTTCAACAGCCAGTACCACCCCAAAAGAAAAATTTTAAAAATTACAAATTACAAAGGAGTAAGAAAGTACATTTATCTCCCAAATCCCGTTCACCCCGAAGACTGCCATGTGGAATGCGATTCTTGGGTGTCCCAGGTGCTGGGATTACAGTTCTAAACCCTTGGGCTAGCCTGGATGTCTGTCCAGGGTTGGATTTCTTTCTTTTTTTTTTTTTTAACAGTGCTGGGGAACGAATCCAAGGCCTTGTACTTGCTGGGAAAGTGTTCTAGCTCTGGGCTACATCCCTCACCCTCTATATTACTTATATATTGAGAGGGAGAACTAGCTAAGTCACCCAGGCTGGGCTTCCTCAGCCTTCCTGAGCTTCTACTGTTCCAGGCATGGGACATGGTGCCCAGCTGAGCCCAGTGTGGCTTTGAACGTGCGGGTAGCATCATAGGATTACCACGAGAGGCTGTCAGACCTGGAGCCTCCAGCTGCTCTGGTTCTGAGTGCTGTGATGGGTGTCCCTTCTACAGAACCTATGTGTACAGGTATCTGCCATACACCTGTACCGTAAGTGTACCTAAGTCATCTCTAGATTACTTATCATACCTAAAACAATGCAAATGCAGCCGGGTGTGGTGTTGCGTGCCTGTCATCCCAGCACTCAGGAGGCTGAGACAGGAGGATCGCTGTGAGTTCGAGACCAGCCTGGGCTACATGGTGAGTTCCAGGTCAGTCTCAACTACATAGCAAGACCCTGTCTCAAAAAACAAACCAAACAAAACAACAATGCAAATGCTCTGTAAATAGCTGTCATACTGTAGTGTTTAGGGAATAATCACAAGAGGAAAAGAAGGCCTGTATTTCAAGGCAGTCCCCCCCCCCACATATTTACAACCCGGGCTTGGCTGTAGAAGTGACGGATACGTACAGCTGATTTAAAGAGAAGGTAACTGGGCTGGGGGTGTAGCTCAGTGGCGCCTCACCTGCCTGGCAAGTGCAAGGTCCTGAGTGCAACCCCTGGTACCCAAAAAATAAAATAAGTAGAAAGTAACTATATATTTTTAAACAACAATGAAAGGCAACCAACCACCTGTGAACCCAGCCCTCTGCCTATGCTCCCTGCTTTGATGTCAGCCTGGGTCTCCGTGTCTGGAGCTCAAGCTCCCAGCCTGTGGTGTCCAGTGCTGCCCCGTAAAGAGTGTCCAGGTCAGCAGAGAGCAGGAGAGTCGGAGGTTGGAGGTCAGGCCCCTGTCTTACCTGTGTGATGAGACAGTGGCAGGGGAAAGAGTTGAGCTCTTCGGAGGGCTCTGCCTCCTAGCGGCAAGGAAAGGAAGTTCAGGAAAGAACTTCAGGAGAGAACCAAACTCTCCGTTTTCGGAGAATCAGACGCCAAGCGGCAGTTTATTTTCTTAGATGAACAAGGACTGCTAGCCTCGCAAGTGATTTTTTCCCATTTAGAGAAAAGCTTCATACCAACACACTCCTCCGCCGGCCAACCTGCCCCGCTGTCACGGACACAAGGTCTTACTGTATTGCTGGACCCAAGCAACCCTCCTGCATCAGCCTCCCAAGTAGCTGGGACTACACGTGGCCCCAAGCCATTTCTTCCTGTGAAGCCTGCAGAGGAAGATGGAGCCAGGCCGCAGTGACCTAACACATGAATTGTCACAGCGATGGTTCCGAAAAGCACCACACGAGAGACGGACTCAGATGGGAAGGGGCCAGACGGCAGCCGCCCAGCAATTCCTCGTTGCTGACTTCAGTTGGGTGCTCACAGGGGAGGCGAATGTGAGGTGTTGACAGAGTGCACCTTGCTTCTCCAGCCTCATTGCTAACTGAACTAGGACTAGAATCAGAAATCCCGACTTCTGTGATTAAATCGGGAGCGGTGGATGCCCACTTTCTAGGAATTGGCCTGGAGCAGATTTAAAGTTACACATAAGATTTAGCCACAAAAAGAATTAATTTGGTGCCCTGTCTCACAAACATTACCTCAAAATGGAGCAAAGGCCTGCAGGTCAAGTAAAAAGTATAAAGTGTTTAAAAGGAAACTTGGGTGTAACCTTCCTGACCTTGGGCTGGGTGGTGCTGTCACTGATATTTATTTTTCCTTGCCCATGTATTTACTGTACTTCACCTGGTCTTGCTGTGTAAAACAGTGCTAACCGTGTCCTTATCTGCATGGTCTATGCTTCTGGGATTTCTTTTAACAAGCATCACCCCCGAAAAACCTGAAAACACAACCCCCCCAGTCAAGAACATGCCGGAGGACAGGTGCCGGAGTGGCCTCTGGTGAGGGTCCACATCCTCCTGGCCTCGGGCCTGCACCTCTGCTCTACACCGCCTGGTTGTGGTGTTTGGACTGAAGGACTTCACCGAGTTTGATCACTGACCTTATTCACCACTCACTAATACCAAATTGCTTTTTATTGGGACTTTGGGTAGTAAAAAGGATGAATTTTCACAAGTTGTCTCTGAGCTCAGATTATAATAATAGAGATGTTCAAAAATTTGAATATATTCTTTTTAGGTTCCATAACCATATTGTGCAGAGTATTTCAAAATTTCTAAAAGAATATATTTTAAATATTCCCACCACAGAAATGAGAGGTGATGATACATTAACTAGCTTGGTTTAATCATCCCACGCTGCATGTGTATATGCTTAGGTGCATATATTTCACACTCTTGATTATGGACGCATGTTGTTACACAGATAAATGGTTCTCTCTCGGCCAGATCTGTGCATGCACAGAACACACTTTGGCCACTTTTCCCCTGCCACATTGGCACCACTCTTTGTCCAACAGTTTAAACAGGACACCAAAAACACAAGTAACAAAAGAAAAATAGAGGAGAGGGCTTCGTCAAAAATAGAGAAAACGTGTGCATAAACAATACTACCAAAGAAGTGAGCAGGTGTGCTGGTTCTTGCTGGAAGGCTGAGGCAGGAGGACTGAAAGTTTGAGCCTAGTCTGGGCAACTTCAGTGTGACCCATTCTCCAAAAATAAAAAAGGGCTGGGGATGTAGCTCAGTGCAAAGGCCCTGGGTTCAATCCCCAGTACCAGGGAAAAGAAGAAACGGAAAGAAGGAAGGAAAGAAGGAGGAAAAAAAGAAAGAGAAAGAGAGAGAGAGGGAAGGAAAAGCAGTTGGCAATTCATAGACCAAGAGAAAAATATTTGCCAATCATATATCTAAGAGGCACAGTATACACCATATAAAGAAAATTTATAACTCAACAATAAAAGACAAGCAACCCAGTTAAAGATCTGGTAAAATGTTTGGATAGCTGTTTCCTCAAAAGAGATATATAATTGGCCACTGAGCACATGAAAAGATGCTCAACTATATTAGTCATTAGGAAAATGCAAATCAAAACGACAATGAAATACTAGCGCACACCTATTAGCCCGGTAATAATTAGAAGGGAAAGTAACCAGTGTCGGGAGGTTGTGGGAAGTCAGAACCCTGTACAAATAAGGAGAATGTGGCGAAGGCCCAACAGCTGTGGGAACAGTTTGGGCATTTTCTTCAAAATGTTAAACGTAGCGCTAACATGTGCCTCATCAGCTTCGCTTCCAGGTACTGAAAACGTAGGTACACACAGAAGTTGTATGAAAAAATGTCCAAAGCTTTGTTACGCCCAATAATCAAAAGTTGCGACAGTTTCAATACCCGTCACCTGAGAAGTGATAAACAAAATGCAGTGTGAGAACACCGGAGAGTAATAATTCACATGCAAGAGGGTTAGCAAGGAAAGGGGAAGCAGTGGGCCGCAGCGAGGGTGAATCCAGAAGACAGACGAAGAGGAGGAAGCCAGCCAGAAAACGTCATGTATCGTGACTCCATTTCTATGAAATGTCTGGGATGGGCAGGTCCACAGAGACAGGAGTAGGCCAGTGGCTTTCCGGGCACAGAGGCACCCAGGAACCGGGAGTTTTTTGGTTTTTGTTTTTTTTTTTTAACAGGTGACTGATATGTTCCGGAATTGGACAGTACTGATGATCACACAACTTTGCGAACATAGTACATATGAAAATGCTGAATTGGCCAGGCAAGGTGACCCACACTTGTAAGTCTAGAGACTCAGGAGGCTGAGGCAGGAGGATGGCGAGTTCCAGCTCAGCATGGGCAACTTAGACGCTGTCTCAAAATTTAAAAACTAAAAGATAGCAGAGGGGCTGGGGATTTAGCTCAGTGGCACCTCACTTGCCTTGTGAGTGCAAGGCCCTGAGTTCGATTCCCAGTACCAAACCAAACCAAACCAAAGTAGCAGAGGATGTAACTCGGTGCTTCTGGGTTCAATCCCCAGTACTCAGGGAGGGAAGGAGCCACTAGCTTTATACTTGAACAGGTTAAATGGATATTTTATATTTTATAAATTGCATCTCAAATAATTGCAAAAAAACTGATTTAGCCATAAGAAAAACACGAATAATATTTAAGGGAGATCATTAAAAAAAAGAAAAAATACAGTAGAATCTAGAAGAGCACATGTTAAATAGCTCTGAGTGGTAGAGTTCCTTTAGCTTCTTAGTGTACTCCTGTTTTTCTGATAAGCTGGTTCTGTTTGTTCTGAAGGTGCAGGAATTGGACCTAGGGCCTTGTGTATGCTAAGCACATGCTAACAAAACTAAAAAGCCAGATGATTTTTTATTTAGATAGTTTTCATGATACTGGGTATCAAACCCACGGCCTTGCCTTGAGCTCCATCCACAGCCCTTTTTTCATTTTAAGATAGGGTTTCACTAAGTTTCCCAAGCTATCCTTAAACTTGGGATCTTCCTGCTTCAGCCTCCTGAGTGACTAGGATTAGGGGCGTTAAATACCATGCCAGCTGGAGGATTGTTTTTCATGGGACAGAAAGACGATTCCTGCTCGGCCCCGGCGCGTCCCTAGCCTCCTCTGCCCTTCCTTCCCAGCACGGCCCGGTGAGAGTCGGCCGTGGCAGAGCAGTCGAGGGTGCTGAATCCTTGTGTGTGCTGGCTCTCTGGCTCACCAAAGCTGTGCTTTCTGCTGTCCGGAAACCGAGGGAAGGGGCGGTCAAGGAGGGTCTCTGCGCGAGGGGACCAGGCAGTGCTTGTCGCCGGCAAGGCCTCCTTGAGGGCCCGCGCTCCCTGCCCCTGTTCGGGACCCCAGGCTGCGCTGTGCCCCAGCCGCTCTCACCTGTTCCGCCTTTCAGATGTTTAAAGAGGCTGGAACCTTGCGTCCCCAGCATGGTAGCAGAGGCCGCAGAGCTGGTGTGGAGGCAGCGGCACCCCGGGGCCTGGGTGTCGCCCAGGTGAGCACCTCTGGAGCTCCCCATGGATCTCGTCTACACCTGCAGTCTTCCGTGTTCACTATCAGTGCGTGCATAGAAACCCTGCATATAAAAAAGCATTTTTTAAATGACTTACAGATGACAGCTGAACACCCGAAAGATGCCCGGAATCAGGCAATTCTTTTTTCTGCCTGCCCAGAGGTGAGGAGGGATCCGGCTGGCTCTTTACTAGCCCGTGACTGTGGGAAACAGGCTGCCTCTGGGCGCTGTTCACTTCTCTTTCTTAGACTGGGATGAAAACGTCGGCACCCTCGGCTCTCCTGGCCTGGGGCCTCGCCGCCGGCCCCCAGGAGCCAGCCCCGCAGAAGACCTGCAGCCCCTCCTGACCCTGGTTCCACCGCTCCTTCGGGAAGTGCCGGTCTGCGCTGTGCCCTGAAGAGCCCAAGCCCTCTTCTGCTTTTTCTCTTTCCCTCTGCACAGGCCTCACCCCAGTGAGCCAGTTACGCTCCTGACCTCTGCTTTCCAGGAACACGCGCGTGTCCTCTGCTGGGCTGCATCAGGCTGTGACTGGCGCCCTGAGCCCTCCCAGAATGTTCTGCATTTCAAACTCCTGGCCTTGGAGCCTCCTCCTGCTTCAGTCTCCTCAGTACTAAGCACACAGCACCTTGCCCAGCGGGATAAGTGAAAATTTTAATATAAGTAAGTACCTTTACCACTTCCCAGATGTGAAAACTTTTGATATTTTAATTTCATTTACCTTCTTCCCATTACATTTTTTATTTTGAAAAAGAATCAAAACTTGGAAAAGCTGTCGTAGCACATGTCCCGCATGCCCCTTGCATGGATGCACCAGCTGCTGACATTTCTGCTGCTCTGTTTTGCCCTAGGGCCTTCCAGCAGATGAGGGGAGGACCACCTGGAAGGGAAATCAAGCAAAACTTTCTTTCCTTGAAGGAGATGCCTGTGGGCCTCAGCACACATGGTGCAACGGCGTACCACGGTCTCCAAGTGACCCCGGAGTTTGGCAGCCTTCCTTTTTGCTGAAGCTCTGGTCTGCAACGGCCATTTATATTTCCTGTTCATCATTCTTTCCCTTGTTTAGTCAAGAACTTTGGTATTTCGTGAACACTAGTGTGTGCCAGACACTGTAATCGATATGTGGGTTCATATCCTAAGATCCAGGTAACTGGCTTTTTAAATGAATGCTACAGTACAACCTGTGTGTGAGCTGGGACCGTTTTGTATAGTTTTAAGTGTTTTTGTTTGTTTCTTTGTTTGTTTTTTGAGACAAGGTCTCACTATGCAGTTAAGGCTGGCCTTGAACTTACCACTGTAGACCAAGCTGGTCTTCAACTTGCAGCAATCTTCCTGCCTCAGCCTCACCAAGTGCTGGGATTACAAGTTGTATGCCAGTTTGGATTTAGGGTTTTATTCCCTTATTTCTCTTTGCCTTATTTTATTTACCTCCAGAATATAGTTCTCATATTGTTCTTTGTCAAGTATAATTATATCTTATCAAAAATAATATTTTACTTAAACTAGTAGTTTTACCAGAAAGGTTGAGCTTCATGTTTATTTAAAACGAAGAGAAGTCTCAGTTCCACTTAGGATTTTCTTTGCAAAAGCAGCAGGAGAGGATGTTTTGCATTAAAGCCCTTCGGACATCTGAGCCACAAGTTTGCTGAGTGCCCTGCCCGGCGGGAGCTCCGCGGCCAGTCGGGCTCGGGAAGCGGCA
Organism: Fukomys damarensis; assembly: GCF_012274545.1. Taxonomy (NCBI): domain Eukaryota; kingdom Metazoa; phylum Chordata; class Mammalia; order Rodentia; family Bathyergidae; genus Fukomys; species Fukomys damarensis. Next base: position 3,228,251 of record NW_022900927.1, on the reverse strand, counting down.
CACAGGTCTCGGCAGAGGTTGTCGCAGAGCGCGCGGCGC
>NW_022900927.1:3204715-3228159 GCF_012274545.1 Fukomys damarensis | reverse complement strand
AGGCCGGCGCCGCTCAGCGGCGGCAGAGAGCCGGTGACGGCACAGTGGGCGAGGCCGCCGGAGAGGCTCAGGCTCCGACGCTGCTCCTGTTTCCCGAGCAGACGCCGACTAGACACCCCGGCCGCTGCCCCCTCGTTGTGCGGGCTCTGGATCTGCCATTTCCTCTGCCTCTCTGCTTGCTGCTGGCCCCTCCATTCTTTGACGGACGCCTGGTTTTTCTTCTTTTCTCCTCATACCCCTCTGAAACATCCTTGTATCGCTTAGGTTCAGAAGAAAGCATTCTGCTCTCCTGGCGATACCTGGGGAGCTTTTCTTAAGTGAGCAGAAGATGCGTAGCTGCCGTGAGAGTTAGGCCTCCCCATGAAGAATTACTTAGTTTTAGCAACGCATCGTGTCGTTTCTTTAAAAACCCCACGAGAAAGTGTGAAAATACGCATATGTGCCGGGAAGGCGGTGCTGAGGCCAGCTGAGCAGCCAAGGCTCTGGGCTCGGCAAACTCACTTCCACACTCCCCGGGTCAGCCGGCGGCCCCTTCCCTTCCAGGACCCTGCACGGCCGGCTGTGACTGGAAAGCGCCGGTGTGGGCCGGTAGCTCCGCACCACAGGCGGAGAGGCTGCAGCTCCGCAAGTCCGGGGCTCGGTAGGACAGGCTTTGGGAAGGACCCGCTCACAGAGGCAGTCGTCGGCCAGGCCAGCGCAGGAACCGACTCAACTCGGACACATCCCAGGGCTCTTCAAACGCATCTGCCCCGGGGTAGACCCGGACACCCTAGCGATGGGCCGCTCTGCCCCCGTCCCGGAGGAATTTGGCTTCATTCAGTTAAAATTAACAAAAGGGCGGGCTGGGGGTTTAGCTCAGTGGTTCTGGCGCCTGGGAGTTCGAACCCCGGTACCAGAAAGAAAAAAAAAAAAAATTAACAAAAGGCATTTTTCAGCAGCTCAAGGGCGACGTAAATAGCTGGGCAGGGCGTTAATTGCAGAAGTACTTTCTGGTTTATCCAGTGAGTAACTATGTGAATATGCTTTGGAAACTACCAAGACACTGCAAAAGGATTTGTTGCCGTTCTTTTTTTTTTTTTTTTTTAACTTGTGTACACAGATGCCTTCGATCTTCCACAAACAATTTTGCAATAGAATGGCAGAAAATGAAATAATTCTGAGAATGCTCTTCCAAGATAACTCATTTTCACCACTAGGCTGTAGGCGTTTCATCCCAAAGATAACTGTAATTCCGTAACAGGATTATTCTGCTGCATGAGGTGATCCATACCTGTATTTTCAGCTACTTGGGAGGCTGAAGCAGGAGGATTGCAAGTCCCAGGCCACCCTGGGCAGTTGAATGAAGGTGACTCTGACTCAAAAATAAAATTAGAAAAATACTAGGGATTTAGTAGCACAGAGTCCGTGGGTCCCTGGGTTCAATCCCCAGTGCAGGGGTGGGGGAATTATTTCTGATTACCCATGTAATAAGCATGCATTTGAGAAAGTTTGGCAAATGGGGAAAGTATGGAAGTAAAGTAAACAATAACTCAAATTCACAACCCCTTCACTCAGAAGTAATGGTCCGTGACATTTTTCCTTCTCCTTTTTCTCACCATATATGTGGAAATGATTTTACACATGAGGGAACTCAGCATGTGATGAATGTGGTCAGTTCATTTAGGTTTGAACTCAGGCCCCGCTGCTTTCGGACTGTGGGAGTCTGGTCTCCTGGTCAGGAGCTTGATGTCCCCCAAAAGCAGGGCTTTTGGAAGTGTCTGGTCACTGATCAATGGGAACAGGAATTTCTTCTTTTTTTTCTTTTGAAAGAGGAATTTCTAACGTTTGCACAGAGACATAGAAAGTGAACTAAGGATACAAATACAAAGCCAGACCAGTGTGTGGGGGTGACACACGCCTAATTCCAGCTACACTGAAGGCCGAGGCAGAGGCAGGAGGAGCCCACTATTGGGCCCTGAAGCCTGGCCTCCCAGCAGCCAGGACAAGGCTCATGCACGCCTCACCACCCAGGGTTACTTGTGTTATCTCTGTGGTTTGATTTTAAAAAGTAGGAACCATTTTGTCACTTAAAATTTTGCTTCTATTTGACTTTGGATAAGGTCACTTTTTTAAAAAATTGAGTTTATTTGTACGTTTTAGGTATACAGTACAGTTACATTCATCACTGGGATCTTGTACCTTTACATGACAGATCTTGGGTCTCATTTTTTCCCCTTGTCCCTGCCCTCCCTTCACCCCCTCCTCCCCTCCCCATTTACAAACACTTTATTTCCATTTTTTCATTTTCTCCTATATTTTCTTTTCCCTTATTACTTTTCCCCTACCCTTCTCACTTTCCCTACACCTTTAGCCCTTTTCTTCCTATTTCACATTGTCAATTATCTCATTAGGATCTTACGTACCATTATAGCTTTTCACACCAGAGAAACTACTCGGTATTTACACGTGTGACTTATTTATTTCACTTAGGAGTATATCCTCAATATGTATCCATTTTCCTATGAATGAATCTAGTTTTCTCATTCTTTATGGCTGAGTAGTATTCCATTTTATAGAAAAACCACATCTTCTTTATCCAGTTTCCAACTGATGGGCAAATGGGCTGTTTCCAAGGTTTAGCTATTACAAACTGTGCCGCTGTAACATAGGTGCGCATATATCTGGATAAGGTCACTTTTATCATTATTTCTAAAAAGCGTTTATTTTTATCAACACGTCTGCGGCACACTCTGCTCCCGCTCAAGCTGTGCACAAAGCTTCACTCTTTCACACCCACACCTCTCCCCTGCCCCACCTCCGGGGGTCCCCTTCCCACTTGCAAAATACCCATCTTCCTGTTTTTTACATCTGTCTTTTATTTTGCTATTTAATCTACTTAGAGTTAGGTTTGTATGTTTCCTTTTCATTTGTATTTCTTTTTCTGGGAACTTTTTTTTTTTTTTTTTTTTTTTTTTTTTGGAGACAAGTTCTCACTCTGTAGTTCAGACTGCCCTGGAACTCACTATGTAGCCCAGGCTGGTCTTGAGCTCACAGCAATCCTCCTGCCTCATCTAGAACTTCTTTATGTGTAATTTGCTTAATTTCCTATTGAAGGGCCAGGGATTTAGCTCAGTGGTTCCACTGCCTGCCTTGCAAGCCTAAGGTCCCAAGTTTGATCCTCAGTACCAAAAAATAAATAAAACACACACACACACACACACACACACACACAAAACCCCTATTGGACTCTTACTCATTTATATATGAAAGAGCTTGTACATAATGTTTTTTATAATGTGTTTGTTGAAGCAGGGCATGGTAGTGCACACCTATAATCCCAGCACTTGGGAGGCCGAGGCAGGAGAACTGCTGAGAGTTCAAGGCCAGCCCAAACTATATAGGGAGACCCTGTCTCAAAAAACAAAAAAATAGGGGCTCAGGATTTAGCTCAGTGGTTCTGCCGCCTGCTTCTCAAGGGCAAGGTCCCGAGTTCAATCCCTGGAACCAAGAAAAAAACAAAACAAAACAAAAACCTAAACCCATACTTGTTGCAAATATTATTTTAAACTATTTATTGTTTTTTGCTTTATCTTTATTGATATATAGATATTTTAAATTTTTATGCAAATGGACAGTGGTACTTTTATATTTAAGCTTTGAATGTCCTTTTGTATTTATTTATTTTGGGGGGGTTTGAGACAGGGTCTCACTATGTAGTTGAGACTGATCTGGAACTCACTATGTAGCCCAGGCTGGTCTTGAACTCACTGTGATCCTCCTGCCTCAGCCTCCCAAGTGCTGGGATTACAGGCAAGCACCACCATGCCCGGCCTGTCCTTTTATTTTTAACGAGAAGGTAAATGTTCATTTTTTTGGTTTTGCTTGTTTTAGAGATCACTGCAGCACTTTTTTTTACCAGGGAATCAAACTCAGGACTTTGTACTTGCAAGGCAGGCAACAATACCACTGAGCTAAATCCCCAGCCCTAGCACTTTTTGTTTTTAAAATTTGGAAACAGTGTCCTGTGAAGTTGCCTAGGCTGGCCTCAAATTTGAGGTCTTCCTGCCTCAGCCTCTAGAGTAGTTGGGGTTAGGTGTGTGTCACTACTCCCACTTGGTTTTGCTTTGTATTTGTATCCTTAATTCAATTTTCACATCACCTGTGCAAACATTACAAATTTCTCTTTCCATTGATCAGTGATCATTACATATTCAGTTACACTATGATCACAGGGCAGTTTCTCCACGAGCTCCTTCAAGCCCTCTCCAGTATGGCTGTTGCCCTCCCACCATCCTGTTTTCCTGGCCCGGGAGTCCTAAGATTATGGAGCAGAGGGGACGACTTTCTGGGTGACGGTGGCTCTCCTTGCCCTCTGCCGATGCAGGTTCCCCTCAGATGCCTTTTGAAATATTTAAAATGAGAATGACCCAACCCATAGGAACAGAACAAAGACAAGGTTCCAGGGAGGTTGAGGACTCAGCCAGGCACAGTGGCCCATGCCTATAATCCCAGCACTTTGGGAGGCTGATGACGGAGGATCACAAGCTGTTTGTACTACAGTCTGACACCACGTAGTCTGAACAACCAAAAACCAAAAACCAACAACAACAGCACTAGAGGCCTGTGGAGTTGGCCAGAAAAAGCATCTTAACATTCTAAGAGCGAAAGAAATTAAGAACCCAGTGAAGTATTCTAGAAGCCTGGATGAGAGGGAGCATTTCTGTGAGAAAGAAGAACGAGGGGCTACCTGCCTTGCAAGCACAAGGAACCGCATTTGATCCCTGGTACCAAAAAAAAAAAAAAAAAAAAAGAAAGAGGGAATTCAAACTCAGAAATGTAAATGAGGTCCACCACAGAAACAGTTTATCCAATACGTCAGTTTTGGTGTTTTGCCAAGCTTTTGTCAATGCATGTGAAGTTTGAAAGATGGCAGTAGGGCGGGGCATTTAGCTCAGTGGTTCCATCGCCTGCCTCAAAAGCGCAAGGACCCAAGTTTGATCCCTGGTACCAAAAACATTAAAAAAAAAAAAAAAGAAAAGATGGCGGTAAAAGTATCAGCCGGAAAAGCTGCCACAGGTTCTTCTGGTGACTTCATGTTCTTTGTTCATAAGCTTTGGGTTTTCAACCCCCCACGGCTCCCATCCCCAGTACTGGTGCTGAGCCCAGGGCCTTCCCACTAATCTGTATTTCCAGCCCTTTTTTATTTTTTATTTTTTAAAATTTTGAGACAGGGTCTCAGTAAATTGCTAAATTGCTTGGGCTGGGCTCCAGTTTGAGGCCCTTCTGCCACAGCCTCCAAGAATGCTGGGATTGTAGGCTTGCAACACCACACCCGGCTGACTTTCAAATCCTGCGTCAATTTGGGCCACTATAATTTTCCCATTAATCATCCAATTTACTGGGATCTGTTTATCTGTGCACACAAATGTTTACAGTTCAAAAATTCTGGCACATTTCTCATTTTCTGCGTGTGTGTGTGTGTGTGTGTATGTGTATAGATCAAATCTGAGAGCAAGATGTTTATTTCATTTGTGGTTTTCTCCAAACACCTGCTACTGGATTTCTTAGTTTTACTATTTTAACTTTATTTCTATTTTCTTTTTTTCCTGACATTCATTTTAGCTATTTTAATTTTGCTTTGTCTTTTCTTTGAGACAGAGTCTCTCTGTGTAGTTCAGGTGGTCTTGAACTCACTATGTAGCCCAGGCTGGCCTCAAACTCACAACGATCCTGAACAGGAGGCTGATTTCGACTGCCTAGAGAGAGGAACAGCGAGGTCTAAAGAAAAAACAACAGAAATGCATAACTTCGAAGTACACAAGGTGCTGAGAGGTCAGTTCCTCAGAGTGGGTACAGACAAGGACCCCCCTGAGCTCGCCATTTTATTGGATATGCATAATAATTGGAGGGAGCCCCTTGGATGACTTAGGGGCTGCGGAGATCTTCTGTCTGATCCTGTGCAGATGCAAATCTCAGATGTGGGCAGGAAGGAGAGCATTCCCACCTCAGTAGGTGGGATGAGCTGAGCTGATAAGGAATTTGTCCCTCCCCAGGCGAAAACTTTCTCTTTTTTATGACTATGGGATTCTCAAGGAACCAGGATGCCTTCAGCTGATGTCATCTTGCCAGTGAGCCCCAGCAAGCATCACTGACCACTGAGGCCTCAGCTGTGACCGGAGGCAAAATGGAGTTAAGTTTCTGCAGGCGGTTGCTGGCTCTCAGGTAAGGCAACATTGGGCCTTCGACAGCTATAGTCATACTTTAATTATGAAATTATTTTTCCCCAAAATCTATATAGAAATGCTCCTGATGCTCCTGCCTCAGCCTCCAAGTACTGGGAGTACAGGAGTGTACTGTTCTAGTTTTGTGTTCCAGTTGAGTGTACGGTGGCTACAACCTAAAGTTCATTACTCCCATGTGTATCAGATTAAGCCAACTGGTCTTGATAATATATATTTTATGATATTTAACATTGAATGGAGCATGCAAAGTGAAAGAGTTAAGAAAAGGAAGAGGTATTCGTGCTGGGTGTGATGGTATCTGCTGTTATCCCAGCACTCTGGGAGGCTGAGATAAGAGGATCACAAGTACTGGCCCAGCTGGGCAACTTTCGCAGTAGTCGAAACCTGATTCAAAATAAAGAATAGAACAAGGGCCGGGGATTTAGTTCAGCGGTGCCATGCCTGCCTTGCAAGCGCAATGTCTTGAGTTCGATCCCTGGTACCAAAAGAAAAAGAAGAAGAAGAAGAAGAAGAAAAAAAAGAAAAGCACAAGGCTGAGTGTGTAGCTCAGTGTGTGAAGACCCTCTGTTCAACCCCTGATACTGAAACTACACAAGGCCAAAAGAGTATTTTTGCCATCAGCTAATTTGTGCACCAGCTAACGTCCTGTTTGTTAAGCAGAGGTAGAAATATGCTTGTGAAGGCATCTGTTCAGTCTGCCTCAGCCCAGAAGCACAGGATGTGTGTAGAGGCAGAGGGACGAGGGCTGAGGCTGAGAGTCCGGGAGGAACAGGGAGCAGAGTGACTCCAGGACACGTGCTACCCTTCCCGGCTTGCTTCTCTCAGACAAGCAGAGTGCATGACAGTGACTGCAAAAACGCCTCAGAATTGTGGGAGGACATGAACCTGGCATGCTTAAGTTCCCTGTAGGATGTTGAGTAATGTCTAATCTGTTAATTATTATTATTATTTATTATTATTATTATTTTGGTACCGGGGGATTGAATTTGCGTCCTTGAGCTTGCGAAGCAGGCTGCAGAACCACTGAGTTAAATCCCCAGCCCTAATCTGTTAATTTTTAATTGAAAGTCTCTCAGAGTCTAACAAATGTGTGCAGTTGACCAGACATTTAGATACACTGTTCCCATTTTAATGTTCAGACTCAGTCAGGGAGGCTAGGTGTGAAAATATTTGTCTCCAGTGCCATCTAGTGAGAAGGGTTTTGAATGACATGAGTCACTCAGGAATCACCTTTGGAGGGGTGCAAGTATTGAGAGTGGCTTTCGGTTCTTTCAGGGACACTGGGGTTTGGCCCAGGGTCTTGGGCATGTCAGGCAAGTGCTCTAACACAGCCCTAAGCTTTTGGCTTTTAAGAGTTACAGATTCTTGAATTGTATTTCTTTGCAGACTCCAAAGAATAGAATCCTTTTTTTTTTTTTTTTTCCCATACTGGGGATTGAACTCTGGACCTTAGGCTTGCAAGGCAGGCATGGCATCACTGAGCTAAATCCCCAGCCCAAAAGAATCTTTATATTTAAGAATAAAACTTTTTTGGGCCGGGGATTTAGCTCAGTGGTTCCACCACTTGCCTTGCAAGCGCAGGGACCAGAGTTCGATCCCTGATACCAAAAAAAGAAAAAAAAAAGAATAAAGCTTTTTTTTTTTTGTTATCATAGAATCTATTTCAGAAATTAATTTATAAAGAATAGTAACCCAGTGACACACATAATAATTAGCTGTGTCTCAATACCGTGAGGGCAACTTTTTGGAGAAATAATATACTTGAACTTATTTTATTTCTATTTATTTATTTGTGGTACCGGGGATCTAACCCAGGACCTTGCACTTGCGAGGCAGGTGCTATGAAACTGAGCTAAATCCTAGGCCTGTTTCTATTTTTTTATTTTTTGGTACCGGGGATTGAACTCGGGACCCTGAGCTTATGAGGCAGGCGGCAGAATCATTGAGCTAAATCCCTGGCCCTATAATTGAACTTTATTTATTTATTTATTTTTGGTCCTGTGGATCAAACTTGGGACCTTGTGCTTGCGAGGCAGGCAGAGGAACCGCTGAGCTAAATCCCTGGCCCCCTATAATTGAACGTTAAAGATAATCCTTGGTAGAAAAGTAAAATACTGGCCGGGCATGGTGGTACACATCTGCAATCCCAGTTACTTGGGAGGCTGAGGCAGGAGGATGACAAGTTTGAACCCAGTCTGGCAACTTAGGTAGTTAAGGCTGTCTCAAAATTTTAAGAAGTCTGAGCTATAGTTTAGTGGTAGAGGGTTTGCCTAGCATACAAAAGGTCCTGGATTCAGTTTCTGGTACCACCATACAGAGGGAGGGAGAAAGGAGAAAGAGAGATTTGTGTGCCCAGTGTTGGCAGACATCGTGGGTACCACCATGTGCTACCTGCTTGATAGAGAAGACTTTTATAAATACCAAAAACCTATAAAGTGTTACAATGTAAAGTGGCTTCTGCTGTCTCTAACAGCAGTTTGTTTTATTTAGCTCAGAGCTAACAGGCACCGAAGGCACTAATTGCTGAATGAGGCATTTGGTCTGACCCTGAGATAACTGGGCACAGCGAGACCTTGAGCTCCAAAGAGACTGGAGCCACATGATCGTAAGAGTGTCGAGATGAAAAGGACCATTGTTAACGGTTGCTCCCCTGACCCTGAACACCCCTTCCTATGGGCTAGGATAGATAACTAGGAGAATCTTAAAGGTAAACTCCCCTAGCTGCAAATAATTTTATCTGGGTTGAAAGTTAACTATCCTGTGACTGTGATTTGAACCGTGAGAATGAAATGTAACCACCCAAATGAAGTCAAGGCTGTAAAACCCTATGAAAGGAGGAGTTGTAAGCCAGTGCGTGGTCCTACAGGCACTGCTTATCTGTGTTTGACCCTCGGCCATGAGTGAATTTGTTATTTTACTTCCATTCTGCTGCCTCTCTGTGTCACTTACTGATTCCTTCCATAACACGCTTAGTCCTCCCATGGCTGGGGGACTCTGCTCCCATTAGGGACACCCTGACCGGTTCATGGAGGTATGAGATGAGTACACCTTGTCTCAGGTCAAGGCCACCCAGCTCCAGGGCTCCCTGCAGGATCTGCTGAGACCTCTGGGGCAAATGCTTGGCTGGATCCACCTCCCTTCCCCTCTCCGGGCGAGGTCCTGCCATTCCTGCCCCACTACTTCTGCACAGACCTCCCAGGGCCTCCAAGAACATTTCCTCTGGACCCAGCCTGGGAGCAATAGCCCTGGGTGCGGTCACAGTGTGAGAAATAGGCTTTGTCTTTTCTGTCAAAGCACAAGGCCAAAGCAGCTCCATTTCAGGTTGAAATGACTTGGTCCTTTACTCACTATCCGCAACATCTCCCTGCTTAGTATGCTGAGCTGCAAGAAATGGTGACTGTGTACTTTCTCCTGAATACATGTTCCCTCCCTAACTTACTCAGCAAGGCACCTGCCTCTGTCAGTCATTGTAAACCTTTGAATTCAGCCAATGAATTGAAGGTCAGCTGCTACTCCTGCATTAGGGATAAAAGAGGCTACCCTTTGTTCTGTGTACCCGCTATCCCATGTCTGTGCCCTTCCGCAGAAGTAAAATGCCTTGACCAGATTTACTGATGCCTAAGTGCTTTATTATCTGCACTGACGGCTAGATTCTGAGAACTCAGTTCCACTTGATCTTAGCCAAAAAGCTGAGAAGTGATGGGAACTCAGTTTTAACACCAGGAACTGTATTTAAAATGAGATTTGGTTGCTGGACTTGGCTGGCTGTGAAGGAGGAGATGTGCAGTGCCCGTGTTTGTGTGTGTGTGTATGTGTGTGTGTGTGTGCATGTGCATGTGTTAACACTTTCACATGTGGTAAACTAGGCTGGGACACTGGGTGGGAACACATCACAAGTGTGATGTCTCAGGGAGAAATAAAGTTGAGAGTAAAGGATTGTGGAGTTAGCCATTGCTCAAGGGCCACCATGGTTTGGAGAAAGACATGAAGCCTAAGGATGGATCATTTCACCAACAGAAGAGGAAGGGTGGAGCCTTAAAGTAGCCTCTTTAGCTCTTGAAGCCTGGGACAATCAAACTGAGAACACTTACATTTAAGAGTAGCCAAGCTGGGCATGGTGGCACATGCTTGTAATCCCAGCACTTCGGAGGCTGAGGCAGGAGGATGGCCGCAAAGCCAGCATGAGCTACATGGTAAGTTAAAGGCCAGCCTGGGTTGCATAGCGAGACCCTGTCTTAAAGAACAAATGAACAGAGATTAGCCACCTTCCAGAAAATACTGAATCTCAGCTCCTGCCAGTTCTGCCGCATCCAGGTCAGGGTTCTGACTTGGAAGGAGGAAGACATTGACATTTGGGTGGGGATATATGGGTCACTGCACCAAAAACTGAGTTGTTAGGTTCCATGGGCACTCCGGATTGTATCAGTGACTTACTCCTCCTGTCTGAAGGTTTTTGTTTTTTTTAGTACTGGGGATCAAACTTGGGTCCTTGTGCTTGCGAGGCAGGTGGCAGAACCACTGAGCTAAATCCCTGGCCCCCTGTCTGAAGGTTTGAAGAACACAAGTCTTTCTCTGGAGCCACCTTAGCTCCCCTGTTGGTCATCAGACCCGTAAGGGCCAAGTCACAGGAGTGTGAAAGTGTGTGCGTGGGACTGCATCTTAGGGAGTTGGCAAAGGGGACAGAACATGAACTGGAGAAGGGAGAATTTACGAGAACATTCTTTGGTGGTAAAGGACTTCTACCTTGGCAAGGACCCCAGAACATGGTGCTAACACACTTTGAGGTTGCCCCTTAGACACTCTGGAAACCCAAGTATTGGTCTATATGAGGTGAGGTGTTGATGCCTGGTGAAGGGTGAGAGAAGGAGCCACAGCATCTGGACAAGGAGGCCTGATAACTAAAGACTGCATTCTCCAGGCTGGAAGGGGGCCCAGCGATGCTCTTCCACCCAGGCTGAAGCGTGGCCTAGGAGGAAGGGGCTGGGTCCGAGAAGGGCCCGAGTCTCTCCTAGAACTCGAAGTCAGGCGGATTCGAGGAGGCGCTGTCACGGGGCAGGTAGCAGAGGCCACCCTGCTGCGTGGAGACAGTGATTATATCGAGCAGGGATCCAGGCATCTTGGCACTTGCCTGTAATCCCAGCACTCTGGGAGGCAGAGGCAGGAGGATCACAAGTTTGGGCCCCACCTGGGAAATTTAGCAACTTTGCCAGACCCTGTCTCAAAAACTTCAAAAACTAAAAGGACTGGGGGTGTACTTCAGCGTGAAGGCCCTATTCAATTCAATCCCCAGCACTGCAAACCGAGCTGGAAGCATGCTGGCCGTTTGCAGGGAAAGCCAGGCCCACGGCACCATCCCTCCCCTAAATTGTCTCCATTTTCATTTGGACTTTAGACCTTAATTCCTGTTTTGTTATTGTGGGTTTTTCCAGTCATGCCTTTGCAGGAGGCCTTTGTCAGCAGGGTTCCCACAGCCACTGTGCCCTGGGCGCCCAGCCACACCACGTGGATTCACACCCGCCCTGCGTGCAGAGCTGAGATGCCGAGAGCTGCACGCCCTGCAGACAGACCAGGGAGGCCTTTCTGACTGGAGGAGGCAGCCTAGTGTGGGGGTCCCTCTCACGCCCCCTTTCCAACAGCTGAAGAGTCACTTTCCCCATGACCCCACAGGGTTTGTTTTAAAATTTTTTATTAGCACATGTTTGTAGTACACACGGATTACATCGCTGTGGGAAGGAGATACGTGTTCTTAACTTCCTTTTTCTTTCCTTGCCCTCCCTCCGTGCCCCTCTCCGCTGCAAGATCCCCTCTCCATTTGTCTTTTGCTTTTCCCTCAGAGCTCTTCTTGAGCTTGAAATTGGGCTGCTCCCCTTTTACTTGCTTCCATCTTTCTGCTTCTGTGGCTTCTGGCCAACTTCTTGGTCCTTCGGGGTTCCAAGGGCCTGCTCCTGAAGCGTCTTCTCTCTGTGACACTTCCCTGAAGGCCTCACTGAGAAAGCCCTTCCTCATTTATATAAGACAGAGAAATTACCTTTTTATTTTTTTGTTTTTTTTGAGACAGGGTCTCACTCTGTAGTTGAGACTGACCTGGAGCTCACTAGGTAGCCCAGGCTGGTCTCGAACTCACGGCGATCCTCCTGCCTCAGCCTCCCAGGATTACACATGTGTGCCACTGCGCCTGGCTGAGAAATTACCTTTTGAGATGTGCTATGTACCTGTACTAACTCCCCACAATTCATGTACTCATTACTGTGAACATGTATTAATCAAAATAATTTATAAAAAGTACTGAGGGTGTGGTGCATGGTAGAGCAGTTGCCTAGCATACATGAGACCCTGGGTTCAGTCCTCAGTACCACGAAGGGAACAACAGCATGATGTAGATGTACCAACTCCCCACGCTGCATGTAATCATGTACTGTAAACATATACTAATACAAAACAATTTTTAGAGGATGTATAAATAACCTGGTTATGTACGTGTAGCATTTCATGGAATTATTAGTGGGTATGGACCCCCCTCCTCAGACTACAACTGCTACATTCAACTTTCTATCTTTTTTTTTTTGGTACCAGGGATCATTACCTGGGTCCTTGCGCTTGCAAGGCAGGCGGCAGAACCACTGAGCTAAATCCCTGGCCCTCAACTTTCAAAGCTCTTGCTTGGTGGCTTCTGGCTCCAGGCCCTCATTCAGTCCACACAGAAAGCTTCATCTCAGACTGCACGCAGCTCAGTGGCGGAGTTCCCAGGTACGGTAGGTGAGTCCCTGGGCTCAACCTCAGCCCTGTAAAGCAATAAATAAAGCTTCCTCTCTGTCATATCTAGGGTTGGCTCTGGGGTTGAATGCAGACTTTGAGGGCACACGCAGGTCCCCAGGTGGTCTCTTCTAGGCCTCCTTTGTTGGCAGGGCCCAGGCCGGGATCCTCTTCCCAACCACACCTTTGCCCTAGAGAATCCCTTACAGCTCCCAGATGCTGTATCATCTTCACGTTGATCCCCCCCAACCACTGTCCAGAACCAGTTCCTCACTCTGGCTGGGTCATCCATCTGCCCCCTTGACATTTTTACTTAGATATCTAATCTTATCTCACACTTACATGATCGAAAGAGGAATCCCGGTTTCTCTCCTGCGGACTTTCTGCTCCCCGTTTTCCCTGTAGATGCCTGGAGCACCTGCGGCCTAACCTCGGTGTGGCGGTCCAGCCGTCAGAACACTAACACGCCTGAACTGGGGAGTTGAGGATTGAGAAAGGAAAGAACCCTCAAGCTCTTGAGTGGAGACCAAGAGAAGTCTGATTTATTTCACAGAAACAGCTCCTTTTAAAGGCTCACATCAACAGGAAGCTTTTAAGGGCACACACCAACAGGAAGCAACCAAGAAATTGTTTTTATCTTTATGTAAAGACCGGATTTCCTGACTTACAGATAACATCAAATCTTCGGCTGACGAGTTCCTGTTATCCCAGGGTCAAAGAACAAAGCAAGCTTATCAAACAGTGTCCTTGAAAAGTAGCAAATGTTACACAGATTGTGTTGATACCTTAATTGTACAGGAAGAAGTTATTTTCCAAATGTCCAACTCCAGTGGGCCATGACTGGGCCCTGACACCTCGGTGTTTCCTCCTTCAGTTTCTCAGCATGGCCACCCATCCTCGCTCCCAGATGGTCTCCAGCCCGTCCAATTCTCCGCATTGCCAGGGCTGTCGACCTAAGGTACTAGGACCCCTCACTTGGGATGCTATGCTTCTTCCTCGTCTTTCTGTTTGTCTTATAATCATTATTCCACACAGCAGCCAAAGATATTCACCGGGACAAGGACTCAGGCTAAAGTGGCGACGTTACACACGTCATGACTCTGCTCATCAGACACCCTTTGTTTCCCACTCAGAAGCCCATGCTTCTTGTCGTGGCCGCTAAGACTCTAAGTGACCGGGCCCTCCCCACCCTTCAACTTTATAACTTTCTCCCTCTTTGCTAGCAGCTCTACCCACCCAGCCACCCTCTCGCTGTCTCTCTCTTTCTCATTTTAAAATAACCCAAGCTGATTTTTATCTCACCCTTTGAACTTTCTCTTTCAGAAATGTTCTTACTCATATATTCATGAAGCTGGCCTAGGCAGAGCAGAAGATGTTGAGAAAGGATGATGTTGTTAGGCTTTTATGTTGAGTAACTTGGTGGATGTTGGTTCCTTCGGGGTGTGAGGACTAGAGCCGGAGACAGGAAATCTGAGACGTCTGTTTCTAGCTGACATCTCTAGAAGGCTCCGGTAGTGTGTTATCCGTCGCTGCATAACAAGTTACCTCCCAACTTAGGGCCTAAGACAACTTTTCTCACAAAATTTTATTTTCTGGGGGTCAGGACAGGTGTGGCTGGGTCCTGTAGCTCTGGAACTCTTACTGACTGCAAGAGTCTTAGGTGTTTTTGTTTTTGTTTTATTTTGTTTTTTGCTATACCGGGAATGGAACTCAGGATCTTAGGACTTTGCAGTTGGAAGCCGGCTTGGTGCCACTGAGCTAGATCCCCTGCTTAGGACCTGCTTAGGAGACCCCTCGGGGACACTTGGATGTTTACTCACAAGATTTGGTTCTGGAGGATTGTTGAACAAAGGGCTTCATTTTCTCACAGACTGTGAATCTCTGCTCCCTGAGCTCCTTATCACATGGGCCTCTCCGTGCAGGAGCTCATGGCATGAGAGAAAGGCTGAGAGAAGGTGCTGGAAAGATGAAATCCTAACCTAGTCCCAGAAGTGCCATTAAATATGTCCAGGGTTCTCCAGAGAAGCTGAACCAATAGGGGTCTGTCTTTCTGTCATCTGTCTGTGGTTTCATTCACCTTGGAGATGAATGACCTCCTGTCTGTCTGTAAGATGGGGGCCCAGGAAAGCCAAAGATTTCATTTCCATCCCGCTCTGAAGGCCTGAGCGCCGGGAGCACAGACATTCAAGGGCAAATGTGATGAAAGCAGCTGTCCTGGCTTCGGCCTGCTCTGTCCCATCAGGACCCTCGATGCACTGGGCAGTGACCACCCCCACCGGCAGTCCACGGGTTCCAGTGCTGTAGACACACTCAGAAGTCATGATACCAGCCGTCCGAACAACACTTAAAGAATCAACCACTCCATCAGTTGCCACAGTCTCTGTCAGAAGAAGTCATTGGCTTCAGTTCATCCTCAACAGCAGGTGCTGGGGTCCCTGGCAGCCAGGAGCTATTCTGAGTGCTTTACATGTGTACTGTGCACACCTTACAACGCACCTTAGAGCATCTCGTTATTCCCAGGTCATGAATGAGATGTCAAGAGATAAACTGATTTGCTTGAGGTCCAACAGCCAACCTCGGGGTACAGAGGTCTGAGCTGAGACTGTTTTGCCTTCGCTCCGGTGTCCCCAATGAGACGGCTGTACCTGAAGTGGGGTCAATAAGAGCTGGCATCTGGGCTTCTTGGGAGAGCACTGAACTTTCAGGCGAGAGGGGTTTGGAAGTTGCACTCACGTAACCCTTGGAGAAGAGCCACAGCTGATTCCCAGAGTTTCTCTCTAGCACCCAGGCTCCTCTGGGACCAAGGTCCCACTAGTTGTTTCTTCCTTTTTCCTTCTTTCACCAAATATTTACCAACTGTCAACTATGTGTCAGGGAAAAAGCTAGACCCTAAGGAATATATTGTCAGTTTTCTGGTTACAAAAGCTGTAATACGGTTTGTGAAACTCCTGAGGAACTTACACAAACTGTCCGCCTGGCTGTCATCCACTCGTACTTGAGCGCTCTTCTTACCAAATGTATGTGTATTCAATCGTGATGGGATTAGATAAAGAGCAATTTGCAAAGCATTTGTACACATTTTAACTCGGCTTACTACTCTGGCTTTCTCCATGGTCTACTTAGCAACCAAAGCAACTCTTCAACATATGATATTGAAAATAATTTTACAATTAAGTTAATTCTCACATGGCTTTTGTGTTCTTTGTCTATGTGTGTATGTGACAAAACACTGTTTTATACCGGCTAATGAATATGTGCTGTGCTTTTCCCCCGGGTCACTAATTACTCGCTGTTATGTAGTCTCGGCAATAACACGTTCAACGCCACGTCTACAGATTTTACAGTAACCACAGTGTGGAGGTTAGCTCATAAGCCACTTTTTTCTCATCTGTGCAATGGTTTGTTTTAGCTAAATAGGTTGGACAGAATTTAGAAGTTTATTACCAAGAAATCTGACACAGAACCAAGAGAGGACATCTGATGAATGAAGACAAAAATGAAATTATGCACTTTGGACTTTCTTTTTTCCTGTCTGTCTCCTCTTTTCCTCTTCCTCCCCACTCCTCTCCTGTGCCTCTCTCCTCCCCTTCCTCCCTTTCTTTTTTTCTACTGGAGATTGAACCCAGGGCCTTTGCACTGAGCGACATCCTAGCCCCCTCCTTTAACATCTTAGCCCTTTTTAACATTTTTTATTTTGAGATAGGGTCTTGCTAAGCTGCTTTGGCTGGGCTGGAACTGTAATTGTTCAGCTTCATCATGTCTGAGCACTGGGATTATAGGCGTTACAGGTAGGAGACACTATGCCAGGCTTCTACGTTTTTTGTGGGGGGGGTACCAGGGATTGAACTTGGGACCTTAAGCTTGTGAGGCAAGCGACAGAAACACTGAGCTAAATCCCCGGCCTCACATTGTTTAATCTATAATTTACTGTCAGGGAATATCACTGAAGTGGCAGCCTTTCTTCTTAATCAATAAAACACTTAAAAAATAAGAACAACGTTGTTGTACTTTAAATCTTTACTAAGTAATTAGATAACTATAAAGAGAAATATATTGTAAAAATCAGAGAATAATAGGGTTGGTGATTTAGCTCAGTGGTTCTGGCACCTGCCTCACAAGCACAAGGGTCTGAGTTTGATCCCTGGTACCAAAAAAAAAAAAAAAAAATCAGAATAATGGTAAAAACCAGGAAAATAATACCATCTAATTAATTTTGATGAGCATATGAGCTATCCATCTGATTACTAGTAAGAAATTCTGATAAAAGACAATTATTAATTTCTAAGGGATAAATATGAGGCAATATTATCATAGCTCCATTTGGGCCTTTTAAAAGAGTTTTCATGTTGTTGCCATGGAAATAACTGATGATTTACATAGGCGTGCTGCAGCATTTTTGTCTATTGGAATTGTCAGAATTTCCTTTACAAAAGTGTTTATTTTTATGTGCTTAAGAGACTAAAACAGAAAAATATCATCATCACAATTTAAATAAATATGAGCATACAAGAAGGTTCACATTTTGCTGGAAAAGCTCTCTGGGTTTTCTTTTTTTTTTTTTTACTTTCCATCCAGATATCTGTTTTTTTTTTTTTTCCTTTCTTTTTTTCATTGCTTATTGGTACTTTGTAAGTATACGGTGCTGTTACATTCATCATTGGGCTCTTGTACCTTTACATGATGTGTCTTGGTTCTTATTTTCCCTCTCTATACCCCTGCTCTCCCTTACACCCTCCATCCTTTCCTATTTACAAAGCTTTTGTTTCCATTTTTTCCTTTTCTTGTAGCTTTTCTTTCCTTCTTTCCTTTCCCCTACCCTTCCCACTTTTCCTGCTCCTTTAGACCTTTTCTTCCTATTTCACATCATCAGTTATACAATTTGAGCCTTATTTACACTTTCAGTTTTTCACACCAGAGAAACTATTTGGTATTTACACACGTGCGTCCTATTTATTTCACTTAAGAGTATGGCCTCAGTGTGCATCCGTTTTCTCTGGGTATCCTTAATCACCAGGTTTTTTTAGCATGCTTCTGGGAATTCTGGGGAACTTTATCAAGTAAACCAGTAAGCAGATTCCCCACGGCTCCACATCTGGAAGTTCTGAATGGGTTCTGGCATGAGGCTTTTGGGAATCTGATTTTTTGTTTTAAGCCTCACAAGTGATTCTGACGGTCACTTGGGAGTGGAAACCATGTCTGCAGTGGTTCTCAAAGTCTGTTCCCGGGACCTGTGTTGTTAGTATTACCTGGGGACTTGTTAGGAATGCAGATCCTCAGCCCTCCCCCCACCACTACTGAGCCATAGACTGGAGGTAGGTACTGTAGTAACGATCTCTGGTTTACCGAGTCTTCCAGGTGATTTTGATACTTGATAAGGTTAGAAAATCCTTTGCAGTTTTTATGCCCAATCCTCTGGCCTTTTAATCAGACTGAGCTGGACCCCAACTGCTCCTTTCTTTCTCTGCTACAGAGCTAAGGGAAGAGGCCTTGGGTACCTGTCCAGACCTTCTTCCCTTGGGTTTCTCTTCTCTGAAGTAGTATGGAGGGAAAATGACATTTCTAACTTTCCACTTCTTGCTTGGGATGGAGAACTCCTGCCATCTCTAGGCCCTTTTGCTTCCAAGGAAAACCAGAATAGGGTGACAAACAACAACCGCTATGGTGATGGGTCGGAGGCTCTGGGATTTTCAAAAGCTTTTCCTCCCTGCTCCCTGGTCTTTTAGCTCCCCTTTCCTCTGGACTGTGGTGCTCACTCCGTCCACACTTTCCCGCACCATCTTTAGCCCAGCCATGTAGTTCTTCATATCAACTCGAAGCCTAAAAAGAAAGTAAGGCCAGGCAACAGATGTCCTCTTTGAGCACAAATTTTAGTTTTACTTTTTAATGGCAATCACTCTAAAGCAAAATTTGCATGCCGCATTCTGGGTTTTTTTTGACTGATCATCCAACGTTATTGTAATGAACATTAACTGTTACACCCTACAACAGACAACAGCATCACATCCACGGAAGACTGAAGATGTGTTTGTCCACCAAATGATTCTAGATGTCTCGGGTTTATTCCTCATGTTTATTTTTTAAATCTTATTGAGTTTATTGGTACTTTTTAGGTATACAGCACAGTTACATTCATCATTGGGATCTTGTACCTCTACACGACAGGTCTTGGTCCTCATTTTTCACCTCGTCCCTGCCCTCCCTTCACCCCCTCCACCCTCACCTATTTACAAAGACTTTATTTCCATTTTTTCCTTTTCTCATATTTTTTCTTGTCCCTTCTTTCCTTTCCCCTCCCCTTCCCACTTCCCCTACACCTTTAGCCCTTTTCTTCCTATTTCACATTATCTCCTTATATTTCTTTAGTTTTGTCTTTCCTTTTACCCTCAAGATCTCAGTGAACATGCCCAACTAACTCTTTCAGTATTTTTTTTTTACTCTACTTCTGATTTTTTGCTTTTAATCTGAGAGGGCTGGAAACCAGAAATATGCTAGTTAAAATTATGTTTAAACTGAGTACAACAAATTGAGTTTAACACTCAAATTGTGTTGAGACTGTGTTAAAAGGAGTATTTTCTGATATTGCACATGTACAGATGAATAGGATTGTTATGGCTTGTATCCAGATGTTCCCCAAAGCATCATGCAGTCACAGGCGGGACTCTTCAGAGGTAGCTGGATCTAGAGTGTGTGACGCTGGGAATAAGGGTGTGAGTGCTGCCTGCCCTGAGGTTGGATAGCCCGGATAAGATATAAGAGATAGAGAAAGAGGGCTGCAGTTGTTGTTCCTGCTTGCTACTTGTTGCTTGCTGCTTAGGTGTTTTTGCTGCCTTCTGCCTGCTATGAACTGTTTCCCCTCTGCTGTGCCATCCTGCTTTGAAGTCAGCCAACTATGAACTGAAACCTCTACAAACTGTGAGCCAAATAAACCTTTCCTTCTTTAACTTTGGTTGTCAGGTATTTTGTCTCAGCAATGAGCAAAGTAACTAAGACGGGGATCCTTTGAGAAAGCAACATGGCAACACATGCTGAGATCCATGAAATTCTCATACTCTTTGGCTTGTGAGTTCAAGCCCAATCCTGGGCAACAGAGTGAGACCCAACCCCCGCCTCCCCCCAAAAACCTAAACCAAAAACAAAACACGAGGCTAGGAGGTAGCCTAGCGGTAGTGTTCTCACCTAGAAGGTGAAAGGCCTTGGCTTCAATCCCTAGTACTGCAAAAGGACTTACTTTGGCTTATGGTTTAGAGGTTTCAGTCCACAATAATTTGTCACCGTTGTCCCTGGCTGGTGGTGGGGCAGTAATCATGGTAGGGAGTACATGGTGGAGTAGAGCTGTTCATCTCATAGCTGCTAGGAAGGGAAGAAGGGAGGGAGGCAGGGAGGGAGGAAGAAAGACAAGAGAAGGGGAAGTATGGGAGAAAGAGAAAGAGTAGGGAGAGAGAAAACACGACAGAGAGATCAGGAACTAAATGTACCCTTCCATGGCGTGTCTCCTGTGACCAGCTTCCTCTGACCAGGCTCCACCTCCGATAGCCTGTTAAATCCTGAACCCATAAGTGGATTAATCCTTTTTTTTTTTTTGAGACAGGGTCTCACTATGTAGTTGAGACTGACTTGGAACTCACTATGTAGCCCAGGCTGGTCTCGAACTCACAGCGATCCTCCTGCCTCAGCCTCCCGAGTGCTGGGATTACAGGCACGCACCACCTCACCTGGCTTGGATTAATCCATTTGTAAGGTAAGAGCCCACAAGATCAAACATTTCTCAATGGCCCCACTGCTGATTGGGGACTAAGCCTTAACACATGAGCTTCTGGGGGACATATAAGTGTCAAGCCATGTGAAACAATAAATGAAAAAGGCAATCTTCTTATTAATTTTAGGGTTTAGAAGCAACATATTAATAATTGCTATTTTATGTAAGTGAACTCATTTAAACTTCACAAAATCCTAAAAATAAGTACTTACCATTAAAAGCTCCACTTTATAGATGAGGAAGCTATTATCAAGCGTGTAGAAACCTACAAATAATTGGTACAGAGATTCAAAGCTAAGCAATGTGCATCTGACAGCCTGTGTTTATGGCCACTAAACTTTCAATAGGATGGTTGGTTTATGTGTGGCATACTAGAGCAGTTGTTCACAGTGTCCCACTTCATTCACAAAAGTCCCAATTGGAATGATAAATCATATAGATACCATAGTTTGAGGTGAGTTCACAGCCATGCTCAGATACCATGGGGATTTTCTGAGACTGAATACCAGCTGGAAGAGGGAGCTGGTGACCAGAATGGGGTTGATCTAAGAACACGTGTGATCACAAAGGATCTGTGATGAAGTGGGTGTTGTGTCTTTAGGCTGCCAAAGCCAGGATGGGGACCAAAACCAACCAGGGTGGGGCACAGAGGGGACTACAGCAGCAATGGTGCGCTCAGGTGCAACTGTCTGCAAAGAGGGTCACAGTTCCCCTCCCATCCAGAGAGAGAAGGTACACTAACACCCTTGACCCTTCGGTGGCTTTGTCGCTTTCTTTGACCGAAAGGAAGGGACAGAAGTGAGACAGTCACTGTAACGCTGCGTTCTGAGCCCTAACCCCACACGAACAAGCCCGGTTTAGTTTGGTGGCAGCTGAGACCATGCAGACAGGGACCCAGCTGGCCCCACCAGACGTGCATGCAAAGCTCCATGGGCCCAGCCAGCCCCACTGAACATGCAGTATGGGAGGAAATGATGGCCAGCTGAGCCTGTGCTAACTGCTGACCCACAGAGCTGGGGGCTGAACAACTCATTGTTATTTTAAGCCACTGGGGGCTAGGGTAGCAGGGGATGCAGCAAAAGCTAACAAATCCATCAAGACACCTGGAAAATTAGTGCCAGCTTCTATCCATCAGAAGTCTAGGCCTGTTCCTCGGAAAGTGTCTTAGTAGTTCTTGGCACAGGTGGACAGGAACTGTGTGTCTGATGCCACTCGGGAAACATGAAAGTCACTGAGCTCAGGATAAATACCTGTGAAACATATCCAATAAGGTGTGTGCTTCCTGCTTCCAGAAGATAAACCATAGGGCTGGGGATTTAGCTCAGTGGTTCCACTGCCTGCCACGAGTTCTATCCTCAGTATCAAAAAAAAAAAAAAAAAAAAAAAAAAAAAAAACATGCCAAACAAGATAAGCAAAGGGACAAATTTGTCAGATATCTAAATTTTCCTTTATTCAGAAATCATTCCTATTAGCGGGTGTGGCTCACGCCTGTAATCCCAGCACTCAGGAGGCTGAGGCAGGAGGATTGCTCTGAGTTTGAGACCAGCCTGGGCTACATGGCGAGTTCCAGGTCAGTCTCAAGTACATAGTGAGACCATGTCTCAAAAAAAACAAAAAACAAACAAACAAACAAAAGAAATTATTCCTGTTGTTATATGTACATGTATATGGCATATATTCTTTCTTGAAATTACTCAATATGTAATCTTTTTTCTGGCTTCTTCCACTCACCGCAATATTTTTGAGTTATAGTGTGTGCCATTATTTCATTATTTTTGTTAGTATGTGCTAGCTATACACAGTGATTATATTAATCCTGGGGATTTGGTACATGTACACATCTTAATTCTTTTTACCTCTTTACTTCTTTTTAGTCCCTCTTCCCACTTGCAGAAAATCTTTTTTTTTTCCTTTTATTGAGTTTATTGGTACAATCTAGGTATACAATACAGTTACATTCATCCTTGGAATTCTGTACCTTTACATGATAGGTCTTGATTCTCATTTTTTCCCCTTGTCCCTGCCTTCCCTTCACCCCCTCCTCCCCTCCCCATTTACACACACTTTATTTCCATTTTTTCAGTTTCTCATATTTTTTTCCTCTCCCTTATTACCTTTCCCCCACCCTTCCCACTTTCCCTACACCTTTAGCCCTTTACTTCCTATTTCACATTATTAATTATCTCATTAGGATCCTGTGTACTATTATAGCTTTTCACACCAATGAAACTATTTGGTATTTCAGTTAAAGAAATCTCTGTATGAACATTAAAAATAGGGAATCCTAAAATAAAACTAAAAAGGAAAGTAAAAGAGAAAAGGCAATGATGTAATATTGAAATAATCCTTAATTCTGGAGATGAAAATGGTCCCTGAACATATTTAAATTGCTTCTTGCTCTTATAGTCTTATTCTTTTTTTCATTATTTAGAGAATACTTTATTAGTTTCTGTAATCAAACCCATGTAGATATGACCTTACATATTTAGTACGATGTGTTACCCCTGTACAAATGGAAAAAAAATAAAAAATAAAAAATAAATAAATTAACATTTCTAGACCAATATGGTTGTCCATTTCCGTACAATGCCAAGTCAATACTGTAAATTGGGATGACTTTTTCCAAAGTTGGCAACACCGTTAAAGTTTCCCAAAATTCAATTTATATATGTGTGTGTGTGTGTGTGTGTGTGTGTGTGTGTGTGTATGTATA
>NW_022900927.1:3191816-3203082 GCF_012274545.1 Fukomys damarensis | reverse complement strand
AACTGGAAGTCTGTCCTTGTGTCTTGCTTAAGTGTTTTTTCATTTTTTTTTTTGTTGTTGTTGTCGGGCTGTCCTTGGTTTAATCTCTGGGTTATCACCCAAATCTTCCTGATACAGTTGTGCTCTAGCTTCTGTGTCTCTAACGACCCACAGACATTCTCATCTTCATAACATCAGAGAGAACAGCTCATCAAATCAACGGCAATGCTTTACCCCAACTGATACAATCAGCAACACATTAAGATCAAGCACAACTTGGACACTGACCACCTGTGGTAGTCACTAGTCTATCACCCTTAAATCATTTGAATTAAATTGAAATCAAGAAGCAGTCCAGAACATGTCTGCAGTGAACAAAATTTCAGTATAGTGTATTTACCATTTAATGGCCCAGACAGAGTGAGGATGCAAGACCCCTGATCTCAGTTAGCTGATGGCTGAACTCCATGACGCTGACTGACCTCTGGCTGCAAGGACCAGATTGAGTTCCCCATCCTTCTGAATGGTTGAACTCCATCACGTTCTATTACAGGTTTCCCACGCCCTTTCTTTAAAGATGTTAAAAGTTGGGAACTCAGAAAAATACCCTTGATGACCACCTCTGTCTCTGCAGAGTGGGTCCAAAGACTGGCACAGTCAGAAGGTCTGAGAGTGCAGGGGTAGGGGCTTATGGGGATTCAGGGGCACCCATGCAGCTACCTTCTTGGTGCTTGAGCGATGGTGGCTGGGTCAGGAGCAGGCGTGATTCTCCTTCCCGAGGTGGACCTGGGCCCAGCCTACTTTCCGGTGCTTGAGCGATGGCGGCTGGGTCGGGAGCAGCCAGAAAATCTATTTTGTAATTGCTATCTTTCTTTTATTTTTTATTTTTGGTACCAGGGATCAAAATCAGGTCCTTGTGCTTGGGAGGCAGGTGGCAGAACCACTGAGATTTTTGTCTCAGATTCTCAGTTTTACGGATTGCATTTAGTTAGGTATTATATGTTGAATATCTAAGATGACTGAGATACTGGGTCAATGTTGAGGAGAAAATATTGACCTAGAAATAGTCTTTAACTCCAAGGAGCTCAGTTTATTGGGGTTTGCAGGTGGAAAGGACATTTTAATGCAGCGTGAAGTCAGAGTGTTCTGCAGCCCATCATGGAGCATTAGGACAAGGTTGGAGCAAGTAAGGCCTCACTTGAGACTCAAGCCTGCCTCTGAGCCAGGAAAGTCTTCAGACCAGTGTCCAGGGAAGGAGGGGCCCTGAGCCAGGCCCAGGAATGGCTCTGCAAGACTGGGGTGCACTCCAATGGAGTAAGAGTAGTCAGCTGTAGAGGGCCGCCCTGAAGTGTTCTGTGAGTTTCCCTGTGAACCCTGGGTCCTCCCCTCAGAGCAATGGGGAGGTGTTGACAGATTTTTCACAAGGGATGGGGCAGAAGCAAAGATAAGACCAGCTAGAGATCCTTGCTGTAATTTAGGGGATTGATGATGGAGATTTAAGCTAATGAGCAGGGGAATCTTTTAAAAAGTGGAACCTTAATTAGAGACAGGTTTGGGGGACTTATGGCTGTAAGTGTGGAGGCGGGGAAGGATTGAGGGAAGAGTCAAGGATGACCTGCAGGCTACCTATCCCTGAGACAAGAAAAGAGTGCTAGGTGCAGGCAGAAGTTGAGGCTGGTCAGTGCTGTGCCTTGAAGAGACTTCGTGGCTGCTGTTTCACGGGCTTTGGATTTGTGGGTGTGGAATTGTGAGAGATCTGTGCTGAGACATCACTGTGAGTCCTCACCACATAAATGGTGACTGACCCCATGGTTTTGAATAGTGTCTTCGATCCTTCTCTTCCACTTCCGAAAACCTGTCAAATGCCAAGCCTTGTGGCACATGCCTGCATGCCTTACAGTCTTGGCTACTTAGGCTGGGGCAGAAGGATCGAAGATTTGGGACCAGCCCAGAGAGCTTAGGGAAACTTTGTCTCTAAATTTTTATAGACACAGGCTGGGGATGTTCACTCAGTGGCAGAGCATTTGTTTTGTGTGTGTGTGTGTGTGTGTGTGTGTGTGTGTGTGTGTGATGTGTGTGTGTGTGTGTGTGTGTGTGTGTGTGTGTGCGTGAGCGCGAGCATGTGTAGAGGGCTGTGTTGATCCCTAGTAGTTCAAAAACAAAACAAAACAGGCCCAGGGATTTAGCTCAGTGGTGCCACCACCTACCTCACAAACGCAAGGCCCCAAGTTCCATCCCTGGTACCAAAACGTAATACAACCAAACAAAGGACAGAGGAAGAACGGATCTTACTGTTCCCAAATCAGCCTGTACCTTGACCTCCAGGAATGCACTGAGAAGCAAACCAGATCCCACCAGCAGTGGCTTAGGAGGCTTTAGGAGGCAGAATCAAGTCCACAGCACCTTCTGATGGAACAATGCCCAGACTTCCAGTGATGTCACCTTGCAATTTCTAGGATTACTGTCTTCCAAAGCTGATTAACTGCTAGAGCGACTATTTGCATGGCTCCGGACCACCTGTCTGGAGCTCACGCTGGTGGCGCCCAGGCAGAAAGGACACCCTGTGCTGGGAGGTGGCCAGGACACACAGTGCAAAGAATTGCTCTCAGGCTGGGCAGGCACTGGGGCCCAGGTCTCTGGATTCCTTTCCGGAAACCCAGGGTCAACGCCCCTGAATGAAGAGTCTGGATAAATGGAGGTGGAACAGGGGGCAACGTTGTAAAAAACCCTCTTCTGCTGGCAGCAACCAAGCCTGGGCTGCAGAGCCTGGAAACTTCAGACTGCTTTTTTGTTTTGCTTTGTTTTTTTGAGACAGGGTCTCACCATGTAGTTGAGACTGACCTGGAACTCACTATGTAGCCCAGGCTGGTCTCGAACTCCCAGCAATCCTCCTGCCTCAGCCTCCCGAGTGCTGCAATTACAGGCGTGGGCCACCACGCCCGGCTTCAGACTGCTTTTGAGGATGGGATACTGTTGTGCTACTACTTGTGTCCTCTCTGTTACAACTCTAAGCCCTGCAGGCTTAGAGAAAAAACATTTTTTTTTTTTTTTGGTATGGGGATTGAACTCAGGACCTTGTGCTTGCGAGGGAGACAGCAACACCACCGAACTAAATCCCTGGCCCAAACAAAAATTTTTTTTAAACTACAACTTACTCCGTATATCCTTTTGGGTTCCTAGAAGAAACTTCTGTTCTATCACCCTAGAGGTGAGCAAACTCAGAGTCAAAGTGTACCTCTTCTCCAGAATGCTAAGTGTTACTTGGGGAACACTGAATCCTACAATTCACTAAGCTCCATTTCCTGTATCTGCTGGAATCAGTTTCAGTACTAAACTGTTCTCAGAAGAGGAGCGTGGCCAGGCCAGAGCACGCAGAGCAGAGCTCAAGCATGCAGAGGAGCCCTGGGCAGCCTCCTTGTGTGTATGTGCTTGTGCGCAGCTGGTGTGGGTTGGCGGGTTTTGATTCCATTGTAGCCATTGCTCAGTTTCAGTTACTTAGAGTTTGTACTGCTTAGTATTCCCATTTCTAAAGAGGTTAGTGTCACCTGTAATCCCAGCATTTGGGAGGCTGAGGCAGGAGGATTGCTGCGAGTTCAAGACCAGCCTGGGCTACACAGTGAGTTCCAGAGCAGTCTGAACTACATAGAGAGACCCTGTCTCAAAAAAACAAACAAACAAAAGAAGCAGATGTGGTATAGGAAGGGAGTTAAATGGAGACCAAATTACCATTGCCAACTAACACTGATTATTCATCAGCTCCTAAGCGGACAGACGTCAGTGAGTGGGTGTCCTGGGCTGAAGACGCTCTCTCAAGCATGGACACTGAAGGAGGGAATGGAAATGCGGCTACTCAGGGGACTGCTTTGGAGCAACCTGAACCTGACGACTTTAAGGGCATGACACCTACTCTAAGGAAAACTCAGAAAATTGTTCCTATGAAGAGAGAACCATGAACTTTTGGCATTCCACACATTACTAAGGTTTCTCCAGTAGATTAGCAGCTACACAAGATATGCCTTCTAATCATCAATCTTCTGAAGTGGTTAACTCGGATGCCTGGCAAGAAAATACCAATGTGTGGGAAGATGCAGCCTGGCAAGCAGAAGTTTGGAGGCAGCAGAAAATAGGCAGAGAAAAGAGAGCAGCAGAACAGCAAAGGAAGAAATGGAAAGGAAATGCGGAGACTAAGGAAGAAGAGACAAAACAAAGTCGATGGGAGACTTTCATAACAAATGTGCTTCAAATGTCGTAGTGCCAGCAGGAGGAACCTGAGAGCCACAAGCCACACCACATTGTGTGGATTTAAGAGTATTTTCAGGATACAAACACACTGCTTAATTGGAATGCATTCGTCATGGTGCAGCAGAGCAGAGAAGCTCAGTGCTATAGTCAAGTGTTACAGCTCAGTGTGGCAGCTCTGGGTCACAGCTCTCATAATCTGAAGACTGGAGAATTCTATGATTAGTTAAGAGGTGGAGACAGAAAACCTTTATTATGTCAGCGAGCGGGCAGGCTCGGAGAAGCCTGATCCCTCTACCAAAAATGAGAACCTCCTTATATAGGGATCTATAGGGTAGGGGAGCATGCTGCCTGAAGCAGGGAGGTGGGGCTATAGAACATCCCTGAAACACACACCATATCACTAAAGCAGGGGTCAGAGTTACAGAATGTTCCTGAAGCAGAGGGGTGGAGTTACATAACATCCCTCCAAGGGGGTGGGGCTTAACAGAACCTTCCTGGGAGGTGGGGTGGAGCTTAATGGAACGTTCCTGAGAGTTCACAGTTCAGTCAGAAACTTTTTTTTTTTTTCTGGTACCAGGGATGGAACTTGGGACCAGGCAGCAGAACCACCGAGCTAAATCCCAGATCAGAAACCATTTTGATACATTGGGCAGGAGTGCTGTAACTGAGCAGTTACAGAACATTACTGAGATGGGGCGGAGCTTACCAGAACCTCCAGGGGGCAGAGTTTAACAGAACATTCCTGAAAGGTCACACAGTTCAAACAGCCACAACCTTTTTGATACATTGGGCAGGAGCCCAGCAGCACAAACTTACATTTCCAAAACAAAGCATTCTGTGGAAAAAAAAAATGGAGGCAAGGCAAGGCCTGTCTTATTGCATAGCACTTCTCTATAAGTCAGGCCATCCAGGACATAAGGGTTCTCCCCGACTACCTGGAACTCTCAATGACAGACTCAAAGGAACAAAAAACACTTACAAGGCATTATTTTTCTCAACATGCACCAAATAGAACACAATTGTTTACTGTTGAGAAATTATTACAAATGGAATATACTGGTACCTCTCAAGCTAGTGTTTCTAGCTAAATAAATGTGTATACTTTTATGGTGGAAAGAACTCTTATGCTTTCCTTCAATGTGTGTAATTATAAAGTAAGTAATTTTAATATCTTTTTGTTTTCATATCACCTGATCTAAACTGTAGGTAGAGTTTCCACTTTCTTATTTTTGTTGTCAGAAGCTGATGTTGGCATACATTTTCTCTAATCTGAACTGGCCTTGTTTGTTTGATACATTAAAGAATTTGATGATTTTGGTTTTCAAGAAAATGACATTAAATGCAATATTATTTATCATAAATATTTTGTACATCATTATTTTCTTTTGGATGGTGTACTGCTATACACATTTGTAATTTGTATTGCATGCATAAACATTGAAAATCAGCTAAAGGGACAAATTTGTTTTACATTATAATGTGAGTTTGAGGAACTAGTATGAGTAGGTTTTCCCTTTCAATACAGATTTTAAGAAGTTGTGGTATCTTTAAGTACCTTAGATCTCCCTCCCCATCAAAAACCATTGATTTACAAAAGCAGAAATCCTTCAGTTCTGATATTTCAAAACTTTTGGATGATTCCTGATTCAGTTTTATATGTCTGACAAAATGCATGTCACTTGTGTTGTTGGCTAAGGTAACATTGATTCATCAAATTATAGAAAGAGGAATAATCATCTTTTACTTAAGATGTTGACTGGTTTGCCTTAAAGAAATGGTTGGATACTATGTACAGATTTGATAGTTTAAAATCCCATTCAAATTTTCAAACTATATCCAGCCTGATTTTCTATGGCTTCAGAATTTTAAAAGATTTTACTTTATTAAAAGTTACTGTGTAAGATTTTAAAAAAGCTATCTTTCTTTCAAAATTTAAGATAAAAGTTGAGGGCTGGGGGTTTAGCTCAGTGGTGCCACTGTCTGCCTCACAAGTACAAGGTTCTCAGTTTGATCCCTGACCCCTCCCCTGCCAAAAAGATAAAACAGTTGAAAGTAAAGTGTGATAAAACAAAACCAAACCCATTCATTAGCAGGCCTACTTACTGTTCAGGCTGAACAGTTAGCAACAGTGGACCCTTGACTTAAAAATTCAATTCATTCATGAGGGCTGGTTGTAACTCAAGTTGGTTGTAAGTCAACACTTTTTTCCATAAGAAGTAATGTAAATCCTCTTAGTTCATTGAAAAGAAAATTTTGTGCTATTACATATTTGTTTCTTTCTCGTAAGAGTCTTTTTTGTTTAAGACTTGTACTCTAATATTTTGGCCATTCTTTTAAGATTATAGTACACAGTGTATTAACTAATGTTATTCTTTAATTAATTTGTTATGAAACTTTGCTTTATTTTTTCATAGCAGTAAGAAGATTTTTTTTTTTTTTGGTACCAGGGATAGGACTCAGGACCTTGAATTTGTGAGACAGGCATGGCACCACCGAGCTAAATCCCTGACCCAAGAAGACTGTTTTAAAAAATATTTTCTTTATTAATATCTACTTGTATTACATTGAAATAAAGTTTAAAAAAAGAAATAATGGAAATAGCCATGTGTTCCAAACCTCCCAAAGCACCCCTTGACTAATCTTCACATAATAAAAAAGGGTTGTATAATGTGTGCAATTTACCAGAACACCAGCAATTTTCTTAGTGTAGTCACCAGAAAGTTATAAATATGCCTACTTTACCAGAAATGATGATTTTATACTGTGCTCACCATTCAAGTTGACATGTTTGGCTTGCAGGAAGGGAGGATGAAATAGAAGGTGGTTATTGTTTGGAAGGAGCGTCCCCTTTCATGAGAACATCAGGACTCTGGCTCTCTGGTGTCCTTTCTCTCCTTGGGAGAGTCTGTAGCCCACTAGGACCTGCTTCTGGCTCACTAAGTCTCTAAAAACTGGTCTAAGATTGTCTGTTTCGGTCTTGACTTTAACTGTTCTATAGTATGACATATCCTTAAGCAAGTGAATGTAACGATTGGCTTTTTCTGTCTGGGTGTGTCTTCTCTACAAATGTTTGTAGCTTTGTCCATTTTTTCAGGATTCCTTTTATTTCAGAACTTTGTTGCACTGATTGTTTTTCCTTTTCCTTTTTTTTTTTTTTTTTGTACTGGGGATTGAACTCAGGACCTTGCCCTTGCCAGGTAGGTGCTGTGCCACCAAGCTAAATCCCAGCTCCAACACTGACTGATGATGCTCCCCCTCCTCTTCAGAAAGCTCCTCACCTGCCATTCTCTGTTGCTCAGCCAGAAGCTGCTGAAGACCAACTCCTCTGTTCCTCCACCAGTTCCTCAACCTCACCACTGTCTGCCTACCTGTGAGCCTGTGGACCCTGCTATGGTAACAACGTCACCAACCAAAAGGTCAATTGAAGGCTCAGGCTCCTCTACACAGCCTTCCAAGTCTCTCTCCTGCGTAACTTTAGGCCACACTTTCTTCCAGGCAGATCTCAGTGTCCTTAGAGAGACCTTGGCCCAAGATTTCTCAATTAACCCCACACAGGCAAGACCGGCATTTGGATCATAACTCAAGACTTTGGCCATAAATTAAAACTAAAATTCCAGTTGTAACCCAGTTGTTTGTATGTGAGGCCAGTTGTAACTCAAGGCTCCACTGTACTGGGCCCCAGTGGCAGGTGAAGGTCACCTTTCCAAGTATGTGCACTTGTGCACCCTTCCTCACCCTCAGGTGTACGCACTTGGGTGGTGGACGCTGGAGGAAGTCTCGACCAGGCTTCACCTCCACAGGCAGGTAGCCAGGACCTCTACTCAGGGCAGTTGCCTCTGCTGCTTCCCTCACCTGGCTGCTGTGTCCTTCCTCGGTGACAGACCTGGTGTTGAGGCGCCATCTGCAAAACTCTCCCAAAGAGTTTTGCTGAGTGTGGGTTTGGGGGATTGGTGGACTCTCAGAGGTGGGAGCGGGTGGCTTATGGGCTCCGTGGAAACCTGCCTGTGAGGATGAGAATGTTGTGGACTGGCTGGCTTCAAAAGCACAGCCCTGTTTCTGGCTGGCTCCCAGAAGTGTGCAAGCTGGTTCTCTTGCCACTAGGTTGCCACAATTTATTGTGTGTGTGTGTGTGTGTGTGTGTGTGTGTGTGTGTGAACCGGTCACAGGTGCATTAAACCAACTGAAATCTGGTTCTAATGGTTACTTGTTACCATAACTACAGAATATTTAATTTTTCCCTGAGGAGTGTGGGCTCTCTTGTGTTCATAGGTTTCTGCCTTAAAGAAATCATGATCTCTGTGGGTGACAGACATGCAGGCTACATACAGAAACAGCACGATCGAGCAGGAAAGCGTGATAGAGTGATAAGGCGTGGCAGAGTGGTACAGCACAGGCGTCTTGCTAAACACGGACCAGGGGAGACAACAGGCTGGGGCAGAAGGACAGCTGAGTGATGCCAGTCAAAGCGCGGGAGAGCTGAAAGCACACTGTCTACAGAGAGCATCTCTGAAGGCTGGGGTGGGTGAGCAGCCAGGCTGAATACAGAAGAATAGACTGTAAGTCTGTAAATGAAGCTTATTTCCCTTTCTGTAGCACAGATAACCTAGTCCTCTGCACTGGTGCGGCTCTCTGGGGGGACCCCGTCCAGCGGGGAATAGGAGGTGAGAGCCGCCTCTTATTCGTGGGTCATCAGAGGCCGATCCGATCTTGAATGTCTGTGAAGGAAATCTTTAAGAAGTTAGAGCACATGGCCCAAGTCTGATTTCTGATCAAAGGCTCTTTATTGGCTCAGCAAAACGATTATATACTGTTATCCCAGGGGGAAGGTTCAGCAAGCTTATTGGACAGTTCAAACAAATCTTCTACCAATCACATGAGTCACTCAAGCATTTAACCATAAAGGGACAAAGCATTTATCAGCATACAGCAATCAGTATTTTACCAAATGTGGGGAGGGGTAAGTGGGAAGGCGTACATCAACAATTAACCCTATGCAATCTTTAACTTAACAATCTCCAGGGGCAAGCGGGGCAAGGGGAAAACCAATTTTGATACCAAGATTCGTCCTTTTCCCGTTGCTTCTGCCTTTGTTCGAGGCTTTCCTCAACCCTTCTAATGCTATCATCCACCAGGCCCAGTTTATCTTTAAAAAAGCAACATTCTTAAAGAAGGGGGTTGGGGCCAATGGCAATGGGTTTGAACTGAGGTGGTTCTTTCAAAAGCCTGATGGAAAAGGTGAGACCCGGATCACGGCCGCTGATGTAAAGGTGAAGGCCCCACTCAACCTGACGAGTCCAGTGGTATTGTTTGCCGGGCGTGGTGGTGCACGCCCATAGTCCCATAAAACTAGTCTGGATTACAGTGAGCTCCAGGTCGACACCCGTAATCCCATAAACCCAGCCTGGATTACACAGTGAGTTTAGCCTGGATTACACAGAGAGCTCCAAGTCAATCTCATCTGCATAGCTGAGACCCTCATCTCAGAAAAGCCAAATAGAGTCATAGATTGTGTCAATGCCTCAATGGTAGAAGTTACTTTTCCAATGTCAAATGCCAGCGGGCTCCCACACACTGGCATCAACTGAGAGACTGAACCAAGGCACTCTGGACTCAGGCACAGCTGAACGGTTGGAGTGCTGCACTTAGTGATAAGGGAAATCACTCTATTTCAAAGCAAGTGTTAAACCTCCTTCCTAATTTGGCTCTTAGAGTGCTGATATCCAGGTCTGCTTCCACCAGTCCCACCAATGGGACTGGGATGAATTTCTCCCTGGGGAAATGATGCCCAAGGGATGAACTCTAGAGACCACACCAGGTTCTGGGGAGGCTTGCTCTTGGGAACAGCTGGGCCCCCCAGCTCTGCCCTGAAGTGTACAACTCAGACTGCCCTTCCACATGCAAGTCTGGTTAGGCTTCAGGGCCCCTGCTTAAGTATAAAAGAGTAGGTAAAAGTCAACAGACTCTGAACAAAGCCTCAGCGTGGAGAGCTGAAACAGAAAGCCAGAACAGAGCTTCCCGAAGAATTCAAACCTACATGCTATGGTCTGAGAGAGAAAAAATAGTTACTGCTTTCATGAAGAATGAATAAGATTTTTTTTTTAAAGCCACATTTAGGGCCAGGGATTTAGCTCAGTGGCTCCTTGCCTGCCTCACAAGCACAAGATCCTGAGTTCTATCCCTCGTGCCAGAAATAACAACAATAACAATAAAACAACAAGAACAAACAAACCAAGCAAAAATATTTAAAGGATTTTTTTTTCTCACTCAGTTTGTTGGTACATTTTAGGTATACAATACAGCTACATTCATCATTGGGATCTTGTACCTTTACATGACAGGTCTTGGTTCTCATGTTTTCCCCTTGTCCCTGCTAATATGTGTATCTCACAAATGACTCAAATTGAGCACATACAAAGATACAAATCAATACAGCTATTTTATTTATTTATTTATTATTATTATCTTTTTGGAACTGGGAATCAAACTCGGGTCCTTGCACTTGCGAGGCAGGCGGCAGAACCACTGAGCTAGATCCCTGGCCCTAAAGGATTTAAATATCTCTTGAAAATAAAAATCTTAAACTGGGCACGATAGCACATGCCTGTAATTGCTGAGGCAGGAGGATCACTGTGAGTTCAAGTCCAACTTGGGTTACAAAGCAAAACCCTGTCTCAAAACAATCAGAGGCATGGTGTGCTCACCTATAATCCTAGCACACGGGAAGCTGAGGCAGGGGGATCACTGTGAGTTTGGGGTCAGCCTGAATGACATAGTGAGACCCTGTCTCAAAGCAAACAAACAAAAATAAATGAAAGAAAACAAAAATCTTGATAAAAATAAAAAACAATAGAAATTTTAAAAATCAAAAGATTTCACATATGCCAGGTGTGGTGGCACACGTCTGTGATCCTATCACTCGGGAGGCTGAGGCAGGAGGATTGCTGTGAGTTCGAGACCAGCCTGGGTTACCTAGTGAGTTCCAGGCCAGTCTCAACTATGTAGTGAGACCCTGTTTCAAAAAGCAAAAAAAAAAAAAAAA
This sequence comes from Fukomys damarensis, assembly GCF_012274545.1. NCBI lineage: Eukaryota > Metazoa > Chordata > Mammalia > Rodentia > Bathyergidae > Fukomys > Fukomys damarensis. Next base: position 3,191,822 of record NW_022900927.1, on the reverse strand, counting down.
AAAATT
>NW_022900927.1:3182419-3191682 GCF_012274545.1 Fukomys damarensis | reverse complement strand
AAAAAAAAAAAAAAAAAAAAAAAAAAAAAAAAGATTTCACGTAATTATTATTTAACTTGTCTTTATTTTCTTATCTATAAAATAACAATAGCGCCTAACAGTGCTGACATCAGTATTAAGTGATTTAGTACACGATACACATATAGTTACTGATGTTATTTTTTCATTTGCTATTTTGCCACTTATAGCAAAGAAACTATAAGCCAAAGACTTCTATTCCGCCAAGTCGATGCTCAAGTATAAAGGCTATAGACAAATTTTATGAGTGTTGAAGAAGCCAGGGATACTGTAATGAACTATTCCTTTGGGGTATATTAGAAAATTAGCTTCAGATCATCAAAATGGCTAAAGGAAGCAAGATAATAAAAGCTGGTGTCTCTGGACATCAATAGCTCTAACATCACAAAAGAGAGGGGATCATACACTAGGTCTTTCTGAATGCAGGAGCCCAGTGCTCTGTGCAGGGCAAGAGAGTCCAGAGAACTGAACCTTGAGGTGGTGTGCATGGTGCAGAGGGCAAGGTTATTTTCTACATGGTACACTCAAGGGTGATATGGTTCTGGTGGACAGGGCATTCGTGTCTTCCTGAGCTCTGGATTTATTACTGAAACATGAAAAGCTGGGTCAAGCATTTGAAGATACCAGGTTACTAGGCTGGTCTGGAACTTAGAATCCTCCTGCCTCAGCCTCCCACAGTGCTGGAATTACAGGCATGTGCCACCACACCTGAACATTGCTGTGGACTTCTCTTTGGAGCGAAATATTCACTAACCTCTGCAAGGAATAACTGAAAGTCAGTTGGTACAGCCTGCTTTCTTCCAGCAAAAGCGAGGAAGGGGCAGGGAGAAGCTGTGACTGTTCGAGCACCTTCACGAATCCCCATGCAGTTTCCATGGCTTCCTATGTTCAGAGGGTAGATAAGCCCAAACTCCTTTCAGTTGGTACCCCAAAATGAAGGAAAACTTGCTGATCTTTGGGGGAAAAGAAAAGGCAGCCAGAAGATCATCCGTGACTTACCAGAAACTGGGCAGAGCCCAAAGGCCTTACTGAAGGGCTGGGGAGGTAGCAAAGTCTGGAGAAAGCTCCTCTACCGATTTGGTGATGCTTCCCTGGGACTGGCTCCCATTTAGTGCTTGGAGAAAGAGATCTTCCATTCACAGTACGATCGGCCTGCTCAGAAATATCTGTCTGAGCAACTGGAATGCAAGTTACAACTACGAATATGCCAGTTACCATGAGCCAAAGCATCCTGATTGCTACTTGCTCAGCTCTGTTTTCTTGGTGTCAGAAAATCCCACCCCCCACCCCACAGTAGTGGGGATCTAATCCAGCACCTTCGCATGAGCTATATTCCTAGCCCTGTTTTTCCAGTTTTGAGTCACTGAATTGTCCAGGGTGGGCTTGAACTTGCAATCCTCCTGCCTCAGCCTTCCAGAGTGCTGAAATTTTAGGCATACAGCACCACCACACCTGGCTAGGATTTTTCTCTTCAAGCAAATACAGTCATAGTGTCCACATCCATGGATTCCACCACCTGTGGATCAGAACTATTTGAAAAAAAATGTGACTGAACTGAACTGAACTTGTACTTTCTGATGCAGTTCTGGAAGTCCTCTTTCATGAGTGTCCTCACCAGGTATGATCTAAAGTATGGGCCAAGTGCCATCCAGCAGAAAGATGGCCTCATAAAAATGTGACAGGATGTTCTTATCCACCTTGTTTATCAGATCTGGCACCGTGCCACTTCTGGTTTAGTCAAAATGACCTCGAAAGGTGAATGGTTTCAATCAATCCAGAATATCAAGGCAGTCATCACTGTGCAACTAAAAACATGAGGGAGGACTCCAGAACAGCTTCAGAAAGTAGCAAGCCTGATGGGATAAGTGTATTTTAAGAGGAAAGTATACTGAGGAGGATTAATGGCAATGTGTTTTACTGTAATTAAAAAAAAACAAATTACATTCACCATATATTTTGATCATGCCTCATGTAACTAACATGGGAAATTTTGACCAAGAACAGTGTGTGGCTTCAAATCATTAAGCCCCGTTTGAAAGTGCTGGCTAAATGTCACTGGTCTTATTGTTCTCGATATAACCACTCTCTTTTAGTTTTTGTCTTTGTCTTTCTTTCTTCCTCTCTTTGCAGGGTCTCACTATGTAGCCTCTGCTGGCCTCAAACTTGTGATCCTCCTGCCTCAGCTGCCTTCTTCTACATTAACAGTGCCAGATAGGGAACAGACAAATCAAAACTACAGTGAGATTTCATCTCACCCCGGTGAGACCGGATGTCTTCAAGAATATAAAATACAATAAATGTCGACGAGATGTGGGGAGAGGAATCCTTCTATACTGACGGTAGGAATGTAAATTAGGAGAGCCCCTGTGGAAATCAGTATGTAGTTTCTTAGAAAAAACCAGAAGCAGAGCTACAGTTTGATCCAGCTATACCACTCGTGGCTGTAAATCTGAAGCGATTAAAGCCAGCATACTATAGGTATACCTATATACATGTTTGGTGGCACAATTCGCAGTAGCTAAAGTATGAAACCAGTGTAGGTGCCCATTAACAGATGAATAGATAAAAATATTTTATTTATACATAACAGAGTACTACTCTGCTATAAAGGAGGCCAGATTGGACTCATTGTAAGGAAAACGGTTACACCTTGAGACCATAATGTTAAGTGAGATAAATCAGACACATGAGCTTAAATATGCGCATGGTTTCTCTTACATGCGAAACCCAAAGTTAAATTTAAGGTTAAAGTTAAGAGTAAAATAAAAGACGAGAGGAAACGGGGACAGATCTTTTGCAAAAAGAATGGGGAAAAAGAGATGAGGAGGGGAAGTGGGGAGCAGAAGGAGACATAAAAAGAATTGAGATGTGTTATGCACACCAACTTCCCTCGGTGAATGTGATCATTGTGTACGGCGAACATGTACTAATAAAGACAGAAACAGAAAAGAAAATTGAACCTAATTCTAACAAGGATAGAAACCTAAGACAGATGGAGAGCAAGTAGAGTGAAAATCTGGATGCATCCAGGTGCCCGCTTCCAAGAATTGGGGCAAGACAGGAGTGAGGCGTGATGGAGAGGCTCCTGGGGGAGGCCACCTTTCAGTGAACACTTGAGCGCTTCTGATTGTTAGTGCCCTCCTACCTCCTCTGACCTGTGAATCATGAAATTATCTTTTTCCTTAATTCTGGTTCTTAGAGGAAGAAGACTGAGTTAATCACACAGCTCAATTCCTAGCACGTTCTCCTCATTCGTCTGTGCAGTGTCCTTCTCCTGTTTTATTTATTCCTTATTAACCCCATTTCCTACTCGCCCCCTTCACCTCCTACAAGCAAGCATTCTCATCTCGTTAATGTGGTTTTGCTTGTCAGGTTCTTAGGAAACAGGTACCTCTGTGTGCAAGTTTTTCTAACCTATGTCATGCTGTACGTCTTAGCCTTGAGAATCCTGCTGAGGCAGCCATGTTGCAATGCGCACGTCTGAGCTACTGTTTCCCTCTGCTGCACAGAGCTCCGTGCACCCCTCCTCTCCCTGCCCAGGGCCCGACTCCCCAGTCACTCCCACTTGCCACACCAGGCTTCCTGTTTCACTGGACACTGCACGAGCATCCCACAGATCCGAGACTATTGTAGTATGGAAAGGAGTTTGAGACCACCCAATGCTCATTCAGTGGTAATGAGTATTTACTGCATGTTATGGTACCAGGCACTGTTTTATGTCTTAGGCTTATAATGGGAAACAAGATAGACAAGGTCCTCGCTCTCACAGAGCTCACATTATTATATACAGAAACTGACCAGTTTTCTAGGTAGTAAAAGCACGTTTACTACCTGGGAGGACGTCCAAGAGAAACAGGGAGGCCAGCAAGAAGGCAGGGAGGGCAGATGGAGATGAGAGGTGAGGAACAACTGTGTTAGTTGTCTACTGCTATGTAACATTATTCCCACAAATCCAGCAGCTGAGAACAATGGATTATCTCACGGTTTCTATGGACCAGGAGTCCAGGCACAGTTTAGCACGGTCCTCCTAGGCTGCAATCAAGGTGTGTTGACCAGGGCAGGATTTTCAACCGAGGCTCTGTTTCCAAGCTTGAGGAGCTGTTGGCAGAATTCGTTTCCTTACAGGCCGCTGGACTGAGGGCTCAACTTCTTGCTGGCATCAGCTGGAGTTTGCCTCCATTCCCACCATAGCTGCTGGCTTCCTCAGAGCCAAGGAAGGAGGGCGATTTCCAGCACGACAGGTTGTGACCATGAAACGTTACCACAGAAGTGGTGTCCCATCACCTCTGCTAAGTTCTAGGTTAAAAACAGACTCAGGGCCTGCCCACTCATGGGGAGTGGGGATCCACAGGGGTGAATATCAGAGATGGGGTCAAGAGGTTCATCCTAGGGCTGTCAGAGAGGTTGGGGACAATTTACCTCATGAGTGACACCTTTAAAAAAGGTTTTTCTTTTGGCACTGTGGATTGAACCTGAGGCTTCCCACAAGCTAAGAATATTTTCTGAGGTATACCCCTCGTCCTTACCATCTTAAGTGGTACGAATTTTGTTTTCCCCTAAATAGGGTAGAAAACCATCAGGAGTTTTGAGCAGGGGTTTCTATAAGAGTTAATATTGTTAAATATTACTCTGTTTCAGCGTCTAGGAGAAATTACAGGTGGACCAGCAGGGAAGCAAGAAATCCAAGGTGGCTGTGGCCAAATCCTTCCTAGGAGACGGTGGCCTGGCTTCAGGGTTCGTGTAGATAGAGAGGAGTGGACAGAACTGCTAACAGCTTGGTTCACCACGGGACTGTTCCCTGGAAAGTTCAGTTGTTTGAGTTCACAAACTAGTTTTGGAAGACCCAGAGGTAGACTTGCCATCCTGGTTCGTATCCAGCTCTTTCCGCTGTCCCTTTTACAGATGCCACGACACAGACCGGGCATTCTCTGTACTCACTCTCACTTCCTGCTCCCCACGCTCACCTTCAAACTTTGCTTTAAGCGGACAGATGGATACATGCACACAGAGCATGGACTGCTTTGAAGAAGAATCAGTGTTGCTCTCGCTCTAAAAGATGTTTTTAGAATCGGTAACATTAAGGGTGATAGTGCTAGGCAGGGCCAGCAGAAGCAATTCCCTGTCTTGGAGAGATGATGCAAGGGAGCCCTAGAATTTACGCTACTGTATACACAGTAACACCCATGACAATGCAGCCCCAGCACTGCAAAGTACATGAAGGGAGACATTTCCTTTTTGGTATCGGGGTTCAATCTTGGGTCCTTGCTCTTGAGAGGCAGGAGGTGGAACCACTGAGCTAAATCCCCAGCCCAGGGCCATCTTCTTGATGTGCACTCTTTTGAGATGTAGGTTATTAGTTTTCTAGAGTAGGTAGTGGCGTAACAGTGGAAATTGCCTTTATAAAAATGACTGCCAATTACTGAGCAGTATATGCCAGGCAATGTGTAGGTAGGTACCTTACATCTGTTAACTCGTGAGACCATCAAAATGCTGCCAGGAATTATCTTATTTTACAGGTAGTAAAACTAAAGTTCTAAGAAGCCAACTTGTATTAGGCTCTCACCTACCGCCCTCTGAAGTTGAGTCTCTCTCCTAGACAAAAATAATTTTCATTAATGGAGAAGTGAAGCTCCACTTAGTCTCTTCTCCCACTATGTTGTACTTCCTGGTGGCTAGGTATTTTGAAAAAAAATTATGAAGGTTTTTTTTTTTTTTGGTTTTTGAGACAGGGTCTCACTATGTAGTTGAGACTGACGTGGATCTCACTATGTAGCCTAGGTTGGTCTCGAAGATCCTACTGCCTCAGCCTCCCGAGTGCTGGGATTACAGGCGTGCACCACCACGCCCAACCTATGAAGGTTTTTTAAAGTCTGCATTTTTTTCCTATTTCTTATAAAAATCAACTTGTTTATTTCTCTTCACTATGGCTCAGGAATTAATTTGTTGTCAACTTATAGGAAGAATGTGCCTTCTCTCAGGATTCTTGCTGAGAGTAAGGGCAATATTCTCATTTTTTAAAGTAGTTTACTGAATTTATTCTGGCACAGACATCTGCTTTAAAGCTTTAATGAACACTTCATGGTTTTAAAGAGGCCAGTTTCCAACAGTCTGAAAAATATCCACACTATGATGACTGTAAAACAGATGTAGGTACATGGAGATCAAATAACGCAATCATTTCGGGGAGGTAGAGTTTGCTCTCTGAACTTCTGCTGGTACTAATTACAAACAGAATCCAAGGCAGGTACTTCAGATTAGCCAGTGGTGAAGGGACACTGAGGAGGGGAGAAGGAAGTACCACAGAAGAGGCCCCTTCCTAAATGTGCCACACCAGTCCTTCCTCTCCTCAAGAATGCTAACTTCAGAGGGACTTGATAGTGAAACACTATCAGTTAATACATTTGTTTCAATACCTGATGAAACTGTACAAACAAAACAAGTAGGGACGCAGAATTATAAATTTATGAAGACAGTAAGCCCACAAAAATATTAATCTCAAAAATTGGGAATTCTCTCAGAAATGCTGTAAAAGGGGCTGGGAGCGAAATGCTTGCCAATGAGGCCCTGGGTTTAATTTCTAGGACCACGACAAAGAAAGACAGGAATTTACTCTGAAAAATATGCCATATAGTAATTATGGCAACTTTTGTTTTTCCTACCTATAGTCTGCATTGTTCAGCTGTTTCATGAAAAATTTCTCTTAAATACTCAAAATGTAAGATGAGTGTGGTGGCAAATGCCTGTAGTCCCAGTACTTGGAGGCATGAGGCATGAGGATTGCCGTGAGTTCTAGGCCAGCATGGGCTACATAATGAGTTCAAGACCAGCCTGGACTACACAGTGAGATGGTCTCAAAAAATAAAACAAAACAAAACAAAACTGAAGGTGTGTTAAAGTACAATAGTTTTAGACTCCTCTGTTAACTCGGGGCAGGGACTACCTTCCTTTGGTTTCTTGTTATTTTTCTTGGTTGTTTCTTTCTTTGGGGTGTGGGAAGCCATCACTCTCCAACGCCAGTGAGGTACAGACTTCTATCATTCATAGTAAAATGTCTAAGGTAATTTCCTCTACTGGGTTTCACATCCTCTGGTGAATTAATCTTTCCAGTTTCAACAACGTGAAGCTGCATGAATTGTAAGTGACTATAGCACAAGCATCCCTGCAGGGATTGTAGCTTCTGCCAGACAATGCATATCGAAGATCTTCACATTTTCAAGAGATGGAAAGGCTGGCTGTTTTTGCTGAAATCAAACCATCCATTGTAAGTCTTCAGTATTTTTGTCCTTTTATTTTATTGATTTTGTTTTGCTGTTTATACCTGCAGGGTTTTTGTTTTGTTTTGTAGTTTTGAGACAGGGTCTCGCTATGTAGTTCAGGCTAGCCTTTAACTCTCTACATAGCCCATTCTGGCCTTAAAATCACAGCGATCCTCCCGTCCCAGCTTCCCAGGTGCTGGGAGTAGAGGAGTGTGCCACCACATCCGGCTGTACCTGCAACTTTTATGGAATTCCACTCAGCTGCAAGAGGGCAGGGGTTGTCTTGTCTCATATTATATCCCTACCCCAACACATAGCAGGTGTCTGGGAAATGTGTGTTAAATGAATTGAATGTACTGTTCCATCATTGATTTGAAGCATGAAGATGGCATTCTTCAAATACTGCTTCCCAAGTAGCCAGAAAAATCAAGGTGTTACAGAAAGCAAGGAATGAGGAAGGGGAAAATAAACCAAATTATTGAGAAATATGTTTTGGCAAGGACTGGGGATTTAGCTCAGTGATTCTGCCACCTGCCGCCCAAGTGCGAGGACCCGAGTTCAATACCCAGTACCAAAAGAAACAAAAGTTTTGGCAGCATGCCTTTCAGAGCAAGCCAGATTCACTGACTTTAAGATTTCCTCTGGCAAGGAAGTATTTTTACTTCTAGATGATACAGGGTCCTCACACGTTAGACAAGCACTCTATGTGGGAGCTACACTCTCAGTGCAGGACAGTTTTTTTTTTTTTTGAATCACCATTACCATCTTTCAGGAGACGTTGGTGCAATGGTATCACAATACAGTCTCCCTCAAATGTTATACTATGCTTGTACAGACTACCTTACTGAATTGAAATTTAGTTATTTTTGCTTTTGCATTCTTTCTCAATTCATTTTCACAATCCATGTTGGGAAATATATCTGTAAGGATTTATTCAGGCTCATTCCATTTTAGTGGAATATTTAGGCTCTAATGCCAGATCTGTATGCTCCAAGGTTATATTCTTGCCTGGTCTGAAAATACCACTGTAAGGCTCATTATCAGCTCAGACTATACGGCACGCATGGCCACAGTTACTTATGCCAAGGCACTGACCCAAAGCATGTGCCCTTCCTGTTTTTCCCTGGTGTGTGGTCCAGGGTGACCCTTCCAGGGTCAGGGCCTCGTTCTTTTTCTGATTATGAACAAAGACATATGCGACTTCTAATATTTTCTGGGCTTCAGATTCAAAGTTACAACCAAACATTAAGGTACATAATGTCCCCCAGGAACTGAAAAGAACAGATAATTAATGGTAAATCACTGTCTCAATAAACTCTAAAACCAAGACAAGTTTTGTGTGATTGGCCAGATTTTAAAAGAGCTTTTGCTTGGAGTCTTATTTTCCTCTGTTCTTTTCTTGCTAGTCTAAATTATTCCCATTATCATTATTTTTTAGTCTAATTTGCTTTTATCAGCACCGTGGGGACAGGATCTAAAACAATTCTACTGGGTGAAATAGTTGGATAAGTGTTGAGGGTGAAATTTTTGCAGTGTGCCTGTGTTTAACCCGTTCAGGACAGAAAACGACTTTTCTTTCAGAAACGGATATATCTCTAGCCTTTCTCTTGTAAGACCTTACAGAGATTTTTTTCTTAGCAGCCCCGACTGCTACACAGGAGCGAGGTGAGGCACACAGACGCCTAGGCACACTCGCTGCTGAAGGGTGCAGGGTCCCCGTCGGCTTCCGGGCTGCTCTGTGCTTGGGGGCCGAGACCCTCGGGGGGACGCAGATTCTTCTCCGTCCTTACCCCGTGCCCTGCAGCTCACGCGTGCCCACGAAAAACGCGATCTGAGGCCAGTTATCCGACAGCCCACAGAAGCGCGCAGCACCCCTGGACGGAAGACACCTGCTCACTGCCGCACGGCCGGGACAACCGACAGCCGGCTCCGCAGACCGCCGCGCACGCGCGTACCGGCTGACCTCTGGCCCCTGCGGGGGCTGGAAAG
>NW_022900927.1:3155833-3181944 GCF_012274545.1 Fukomys damarensis | reverse complement strand
AGGGACTAGCAGCCCTGCAGCCTCGCGTCCCCCCTGCGCGGTGCTTGCGGCTTGCGAGCGTGCCCAGTGCCCCTGGGCGTGGATTTGCCGCCGGGCCCTAGAGCAAGCCAAGGGAAGTTAACAGTCTCGTTCCAGAAACTGCTGTTTCACTCAGTGGGAGTTTGAAGTTTTCTGTGAAGTGTTCCTGATCATCGAGTTTGGAATTGAGGGGCCAGGTCAGGAGGTTCCGTGAAGGCCCCTTTGCCTGCCTGCCTGCCTGCCTGCGTGCGTGCGAGCGTGTTCATTTGACCATAGATATTATTCAGAATGGGATTTGCGCCCGTAAGAGAGGAGCTCGGGAGCCATTGCTTGGTTAGCAGTCCTTCCTGTGTGGAAAATAGAATTTCTGGAAACGTCGTCCCGTTTTGTAGATTTTTGCCGACGTAAAGGCTATGCGTATCGGTCGGTGCTGACCACTAGTTACCTTGAAAGTAGTGGGATGGAAGTGTACTGTCCGAAGCACCGTTAGGATTTGAGCTCACTTCTGTGGAAGAAAAGTGATTTTAGGAAAGTGGGTCTGGACTTTATAGGCAAGTTAAATCCTGGCTGTGCGCCCCCTCCCCCATTTACTTTTATACTATTTCCCTCCTCCGCTTCTGCCTCATCTGTTTCAGTGGTGCAACTCTCTTCGTTCCCTTTTGATTACCAGTCACCTGCAGGCCGTTTGGAGGAGGAAAGAGTAGGGAATATGAAGTCAGCCAAGCCCCAGGTGAACCACAGTCAGCATGGGGAAAGCCAGCGGGCCCTGAGCCCCCTGCAGTCTGCGCTCGGTTATGCTGCATCTCCATCCCAGGCTTATGAGACCTACATCGACAACGGACTCATATGCCTTAAACACAAAATTAGAAACATCGAGAAAAAGAAGGTAACTTTTCCTCCCTGCCCCATACCTGCATGGTCTTAAGGAGCTGATTTCTTTGTCAAGAGTCACAGGTCTTCATTCCTAAAGCCTTAACTAAACCTAGGCTGTAGATGCCCGAGAACGATTAAAGCAGGCTATCCTTGTAGTATTAACTTTTTGTTTTCATTTGTCAACACAGCTGGGTAATAGTATTCTTCGTAGTAAAATTATTCATGCTGCTGTTGACGCGCTTGAAGAGGTAGATATTTAAGAATAGATGAATTCCTTGAGTGTTACATTGTTTCTTTTCATAGATGAGTTTTGTGCCTGATTTATGCTTGTTTTCCTTATGACTTTCTGCAGCAGCTGATATTGCAGTAGAGCTGCTGCAGTCCTTGGACGCTTTCACCTGGTAGGCCAGTAGATGTTTCAGCAGTAATTTTGACCTTTTGAGGTCTTGACCTGAGATTGGTAGGTGAAAGTATTGTAGACAACCTTATGAGTAGTCAGGTCTTATTGTCAACCTGATGTGCAGTAAATGCTGATGTAAAGACCCAGATCAATTCTCATTTCCTGAGTCATGTAGCCTGTGAAATATATTTACCTGCACACTGCTTTGTTGTGTCACGATTCTCTTCTCCTTTGGGCTGGTAGGTCTGAGCAGTTACCTGTGTAGACCAAGACTTAGTGAAGTCTTAGGACAGTTGCTTTTATTTATTTTTGCCAATCTTCCCTGGTCCTTTAAAAATAATTGGTACATTTTAGACATACAGAATGATAACTTCATCATAGCAAAGAAAAGTTGCTTTTTTATTTACTTAGGCTTTGTACTGGAAATCAAACTCTGGGCCTTACACTTGCCAGGCTGGTGCTGTACCACCGGAAAGTTGCTTTTAACGGAGAGGTGTAAAGGTATTATTCAGAGTCTTATTGACTCCTCTCCCCACTTCTAAGTCAGGAAGGTAATGAAGGGCCACTTGCTAGTAGCTTCTCTAGCCCTCACCACTTGTCTTTGAATGGTGCCATGCTGTTGATCACAGGTGTGATAAGGTAAGTGCCTGGGTCAGCACAAATGCCTTGCCGCTATCAGGCCCGTCAGAGCAGGGTCAATTAACAGAGCTTCGTTGATGGCTTCGCTCAGGTGGAAGAACTACATGTATGTGTTGCATGTATGCAGTTCAGCTTAGCTGTAATAGCTCTTTAATTTTAAATACCTGTATAATAGTACCAGTGAGTGGTTTTGTTTTATCTTCTGGGAAAGCCTTTTAAGACTCTAAAGCCAATATGGGAGTAGCCTGAAAAAGTTTGTAGAATTGTGTAGTGGGTTTGTCATTTTTATGGAGCTCTTGAGTGCTGTTTATTTTTCATATATTTCCTTAAATATCAAACTGAATATGAAAAATAGCTTCAGGTTGTGGCTACTATAATGCTAGAAAAGAAATCTTACATTTTTTGTACTACTATTAGGAAGTTATGTATTAGGAAAATGCCACAGATTAAGCTAGTTGCTGACCTAATAGTTTAACCATGAAGTTGGAGCAGAACTTCTCTCACTTTTGGAGACCATCGACATTTTATGGCAGTTCATTGTCATGGGGCTGTCCTGGGCATCGTGGGTTGTTAAACATCTCACAAGATGCCAGTAGCACTGTCCATCTTGGACTCTCCAAATTCTAACTGGAGTCCCTCCAGACAGAGCCAGATGTCTCTGGAGGGCAAAATTGCCTCAGACAGCACCCGTGGGTGGGGCATTGGTTGACTAGGTAAGTCCTTGTGTGTTAAGGAGTCTAATTACAAATAGAAGCCAGTAAGAGAAAAGGAGCTTTACTGCTTAAGCCTTGAAATTTCAGGCTAATGTTATTTTTGTCTTTAAAATACTAAATATCTTTTTAAAAATGAGTTATTAGTAACTGCCCTGGGCAATATGAAAATAATTGCTAGACAGCAGACTGGTTGATAGGAATGAACTTGTCCTGGCATGTGGCCTTTATCTTGTTCAACTCTCACCTTTGTCCTATATGAAGTATCCCCCTCACCTCCAATATTTTTGTATTTGAACAATGGTGCATTAGGGCGTGTCCTTTAAAATTTCCCTTTTTATACATCCTTACTCCTACATCAGAACCATCTAAACATGCTGAGACACTCCCTTGGTGCCCAGGTTTGGAAAACTTGCCTAGGTTCACTCTTGTTAAGAACTATGAAGAGCCTATGTTCTTAACAATTGCTGTGTTGTCCCCCACTGCCATCGACTGGACTTAACTGTTTGTTGTTGTTGTTTGTTTTGAGATAGTCTTGCAATGTAGTCCAGGCTGGCCTCAAATATGTGATCTTCTCGCTTCAGCCTCCCTAGGATTACAGGTGTGCACCACTATGCCTGGCAGCTGTTTGAATATTTTTTGGGGGAAGACAGGGTTTCACTATGTAGTTCAGGCTGGCCTTGAACTCACTATGTAGGCCAGGCGGCCTCAAACATAGAGATTTCCTGCCTCAGCCTCCCAAGTGTGGGATTATAGGAGTGTACCACCTAGGTGTTGTTTGAATATTTTATACTGTTACACCGGGACATCAGATCTCCAAGGATTCTTTTAGTTACATAGCCAAAAACTTACTCATGTGAGACTCTGTTCAGAGCTGTTCCCAAGTGATGAAACAGCCACCAAACCCATTTCTCCATCTGTAAAACTGAGAGACTGTATACTGTGAAACAGAACAATCCAGGTACTTCAGAGTTGTAAGAATATATGAAACGGAATTTTGCAGCCTCTGCTACACTGCTCTGTCACCACCTACACTGACTGCTGCTCTGGCTCTGAGGTGTGTATGGATGGACACAGGGTTGCTGTGTGTAAGGCTTCACCCTATGAGTTATGTTCCTGTTGTAACTGTTGCTTGGGAACTGTTGTGAGCGGTGGAGATAGTTGAAAGACCAGTGTCAGAGCAGCCCAGCCTTGTTGCCTTGCACTTGGAGATTGCAGTCTGCCTTTGGAGCCTGAGACTGCTGTGTCCCTTTGAGATGGTGGCAACAAACTCTTGGATGATTCTGTTTTCCTATTCTGTCTCTGTGCCCCAGGAACAAAGTACTGTTGAGTTCACCACCCAGGTGTGCTTGCAGAAAGGTGGGAAACCACACCAGTCACAGGGCAGGCCAAGTTACAGTTGCTGCCTGCCTGTAATAAAGTGGTGCCTTTGCACGTTGATTGCTTTCAGAACTGTTTTTAGAGGGAACAGTGTTTGGTATTTAGTTTATTTGCTTCAGAATTTTATATCAGACTATAGTAGATACAAGTTTCTGTTTTGTAGCTCAAACTGGAAGATTACAAGGATCGCCTGAAAAATGGAGAGCAACTTAATTCAGATCAGCTGGTAAGTGACGTACAGCCTTTTGTCAGACTTAACTCTTCTCCTTAATAAAATTGTAGGTGGGATATAGTGAAATCAGAAACTTGGTTATCCCAAAAGTAGTTATAATGCATTTGTGTCTCAGCTCTCGTAGGTTTGGATTTATTTCTGGTGCACTGGCAGATGGTCTTGATGGGAGTATAGATTAAGTGGGAGTGCAGTCCAGACTGAGTTAACATGGAGATTGTTATATTTATGCTGGGATGGATGAAAGGGCTAGAGATTTGAGGGAATGGGCTCTAGCATTTAACAGTGTTTACTGTAGCATTCTCAGTTTCTTCAGATGCTTCCTTTTAATTTCTTTCTTTTTTTTTTTTTTTGGTTTTGATGTTTTTGAGACAGGGTCTCACTATGTAGTGTAGTTGAGACTGACCTGGAACTCACTATGTAGCCCAGGCTGGTTTTGAACTCACAGCGATCCTCCAGCCTCAGCCTCCCTAGTGCTGGGATTACAGGCGTGTACCACCACGCCCTGCCCTGGCTCTTAATTTCTTCCATGGTTTTTCTCTACTTTTCTGTCCTAGTTGTCATGCCCTAGCCTTAAAAAAATTAACCTTATTAGACTATTTACCTTGTTTATCTTGACCATGGTATGCTTGATAGTTGCAACTTATTTGTGAAGGAGAATTTTGTAACATGAAATGAAAATCAGTGTTTCAGTGACATTTGCAGTTCTGACCTGATCACATTCCTGGCTAAGAAGGATGAAATGTACTTAAAAGTTATTGATCTCCCTGGGCATGGTGGCACATACCCATGATCCTAGCATTCTGGGAGGCTTAGGAAGGAGGATCACAAGTTCAAGTCTAGTTTGGATGACTTAATGACTCAGTGAGACCTTGCCTCAGAATAAAAAAAATAAAAAAATTCCTCAGTGTGAAGGCCTTGAGTTAGTCCCCAGTTGTGGAAAAAAAGTTATTTGATGTAGCACATGTGAAAATTCCACAGTGAAACCCAATATTCTGTAAAGCTCATTGCACTAATAAAAATACATGTGTTGGGAAAAGGTTACATGTGGTTCTGTTAGCTTTTTCAGCTAAAGTTTTTGGTTGTGTGTAATAGATGCTAGCATTCAAGAGACTTATTTTTCCTTTGTCGTTTTGAGGCTTGTTTTCTGTCCCACAGGTCTTGTGTTGTAGTAAATTTTGATTTTGCTGTGCCTCAGCTCTGAGTTGTGTAGCTTCTGAGAATGGTGTACTTAGTTAGCTGTGGAGAGAACTTGGCTGGACGTCCAGCATTTCAATGTGGCTTTGTTTACAAGTAGTCTTGGAATGTTCGGTGACCCTGAAGTAATAATACATCCCTTTGTGTACCTATTCTTGGAGGGAGGATTCTCTCTCCTACTATGGTGGGAGGGAAGATTGGTGGTGTGATAGCTCTCTAAAGAAATGTCAAGGGCGTGCTGTATTTCTGGCCAGACAAATTTTAACTTCAGTATATTATGTCTTTATAACCACAGGAACTTGATTTCTCAGGTAGTACCCTGACAGTTGCCAAATGTACATTGTGAACAAATGAGTCCTCTGAGCTATTGTGCATTGCTTATGTCCAGTTGCCCATTTGACGTCTCCTGCCTTCCTCTTGTCCCCAAAATCTATTCCTCACTAGTCTTAGCTATGTCAGGTGACAGCTTGATTCACCAGGAGGGCACTGGATGTGGTGTTGCTGTTGCCTGAGATGTCAATGGCTCAACTCCAGCCTCCTTCAGATGGTTATTTTAAGGTCTACTCGGTAGGGCCTTTCCTGGCCACGCTGTCCTGCCACACCCCCAATCATAGTCCTTAGTGCCGTTCCTTGCGTTAGTTTTCTTAAAATCAGTACCTAACTGTCAAAGTGCACATTATCATCTCTTTTTTTTCTTGGTGCTGGGGATTGAAGCTGTGACTGTGCACTGTGCTCCATCCCCAGCCCTTTTAAAATTTTGAGACAGAGTCTTACTAAATTGATCAGGCTGGGCTTGAACTTGTGACCCTCCTCCTGCCTCAGCCTCCCAGAAACTATGGTTTTGTCTCTCTCTTTTCCTTATAATGTAAATGCTATGAGAATACGGACTTTTTATCACTGCTGTATTCTTAGTGGTTAGAATACTATATAGTGTATTAGTAGGCATGTACAATGTTTATTATAGATGGACTTATAAATGATTGAATAGATGGTCTGTAGATGTGACTGAGCATATAGTTTATGGTACTTTTGAGAACCACATCCCCTCATACAAGCAGTATATATTTAAAATTGAAAAAATTTTAAATAATAAGTTGGAAAACAAAATGTGTCAGCTGGTCCCTCAGAGAACTGTGGGCAGTATTCTAAAGCTCCAAGTTCAGAGGTATAATGAGTAGAACAGTGTTTACCAGAGACTAGGAAGGAGAAGGGTGAAGAGAAGGTAGGTAATGGTATGAGGGTGTAGGTGGATAGGAGGGTTAACTTGTAAAATTCTTTTTGTTTGTTTGTTTTTTGAGACAGGGTCTCACTATGTAGTTGAGACTGACCTGGAACTCCCTATGTAGCCCAGGCTGGTCTCCAACTCACAGCGATCCTCCCGCCTCAGCCTCCCGAGTGCTGGGATCACAGGCGTGCACCACCACGCCTGGCTAACTTGTGAAATTCTACAGCAGTTAATTGTGTATTTCAGAAGAGCTACTGGCAGTAGAGAGGATTTTGAATGTTCGTGATGCAAGGAAATGACAAAGTTGAGGTGATGAGTGTGCCGTTTATCCTGATCTGATCATGACACATTGTGTACGTGTACTGAAATATCACTCTATACGCCATGCTATGTATAGTTCTCTTTGTCGATTGAAAAAGCTCTGAGTGTTAAAGTTGATAATACTTACATAGTTCAGACATCAGGATATATTTGAAAGGTGGTTTTTTTTTTTTTTACTTCTGTCCTTCCTTTGTTTAGTTCTTATTTTACATGGGGTGATCAAAAGATACTATAAATGTTTAAATAAAATGTTATCACAGTTAGCTAGGTATTGTGTCACGTGCTTGCAATCCCAGCACCTGGAGGCTGAGGCAAGGCAGGAGGAGGCAGGTTTGAGGCCAGCCTGAGCTACATAGTTCAAGGCTAACGTGAAATACACTGCAAGACCTTGTATCAAAAAAAAAAATCCCGAAAAGTTTATTTCAGTAAGAGACATGTGACTGTTAATTGCTATCAGAATAATCCCTCTCACTTCAGACACACTTATTGCATTTAGATAGAAGCCGTAACATAGATGTATCTGCTTATTTCTTTTTTTCCCAGGGCCTGGGGTTCAGGCCCCAGCTGACTATGGACTCAAACCTCTACAAAATAGGAGGCGAAATGAGCATTTCCTCCTTTAACTTTGGATATATTTTGTCTCAGCAATGAGAAAAATAAGGCAAATTTTGGTAGCAGAAAAGTGGGATTGTTGCTGTGGCATTACCTGCCCATGCGATTCAGACGCCTTTGGAAGTGGCTTGCAGGAAGAGTTTGGAAAGATTTGGAGATGCTGGCTGAAGAAGCAGCCCTGGAATGCTATAAGCTGAACTAGATGGGAGATTCTGGTTAGAGCGCAGGAGGCTTCAATGCCAATAGAAGTGTTGTAAGGACCAGGCTCGGGAGGTTTCAGTTAGGAACAAGGACTGCATGGCTGTTGGACTCCAGACCATGAGTGTTAGGCTTTGGCAAACAATTTGTCTGCAATTTGCTCGTGTCCAGATACTTTGACTGAGACTGAGATTAAGGGCAGTAAACTAACTTGTGCAAGAAATTTCAAAGCAGTTTAACATTGAGGCAGTGGCATGGTTACTATTGGGAATTTTTAGCCAGATTCTGTGTTGCGAATCAAGAGAAAGAACCCAGCGGAAGGATTTAAACAGTTTTGAGTTTGGCCCGCCAGAAAGCTGCAATAAAGTTATGGCCTGCAAAGATAGAACAAAGAACTTGTTTGCTAAAAAGATTAGCAATAAAAAGCCAGGTATTTGAGGAGAGGACTTTAGAAAAGATAGCCTGTGGGTATCACAAGAACCAGCAGGGTTTCGCTCTTGGCAGTCTCAGCCTTGCAAAGGTGAAAGACTGCTTTGAGAAGAGAGCCTGAGAGCACCATGTTCAGAGTGGCGGTGGCCTAGAGAATTTGTTCCTCCAGATTGGGTTCACATTGCTCAGCAGTCCAGGCACTTGACTCCTATGGCTGAGAGAGAAGGAAGCCTGCCTGTTGCTCCTGCTAGTGGCAGACCTTGGTGCTATCCACGTGCTGCTGGTTTTAGGTGCAGGCAGGGTGCGTGAGTTGTGGGGTCAGGAAGGCTTCCGCCCAGATTTCAGAGTAAGGGAGGCTGGGTAGTGTGGCCCCGAGAGGGCCGTGTGTGAAGCTGTGAGTGTGAAGTGGGAGGTACAGTGGAGACCCAAATGATTGGAGAAGCCAGGAGCATGGATCGTCTGAGGAAGGCTGCATGTAGTGATCAAAGCTAACCCAAGAGAGAAGCCAGGTGAGCTGCAGCCACCTGCAGGACCGTAGGGGTCGAACTCCTCTAAGGAGTTCACACCTTGCCACAGATTACCCCATGCTAGACATGGAACTGTGGGATTTAGTGTTTGCCCTCCTGGATTTTGGACTTGCTTTGGTCTCATTCCTTTCTACCCCCCTATTTGGAATGGAAATGCTTATTTTGTGCCATTATATGTTGGAAGTGTTTAACTTTCTTTTCATTTATAAGGGGCTCTCAACTAAGTTTGCCTTAAATCTCAGAGGAGACTTTGGACTTGGACTTTTCAGCAGTGCTGAAACTGTTAGGACTTCAGCAACTCTTAGAGGTGGACTAAATGCCTTTTGCATAAAGGGGTGCACATGAGTCTTTTGGGGGACAGGGGTGGAATGTTAGTGCTTGTACCTGGACGTTCCCTCAAAGCCTCACACGCTCCTATAGGGGGCTTTTCAGATCTGGCTGGCTCCAGGGTGTGTGGATAATGGAAGCCCCACCCTGGGTGTGGGTGGCACAGATCAGTAGGCTGGTAGCCTACGTGGAATAAAGGAACAAAAAGAAGGCAGGCGGAGGTGGTGACTGCTGCTTCTGCTTCTTCTTCTTCTGCTTCTTCTTCGCTGCTTTTTGCCTTCCAGGCCATGGCCTGTTTCTCCTCTGTCATGCCCCCCTGCCTTGGAGCCAGTCAACTATGGACTGAAACCTCTGCAAACTGTAAGCCAAATAAACATTTCCTCCTCTAACTTTGGGTGTCAGGTACTTTGTCTCAGCAATGAGAAGACTAAGACAGTATTGCACGATACTAACGTGAGGAACAGGGTGAGAAGGAATGGTATTCAGGGACCTAACCTGGTCTGGAGAGTGAAGACAGCTTCCCTGAGAAGGAAATGCTTCTGTTGAGATTCCAAAGAGGAGAAGTACTTGGAGAAAAGGAGGGGGAGGAAGTAGAGCATCAGGCTAGGCAGACGTTAGTGTGTGTAAAGGCCCCGAGAAGGAACAGAATGCTTTCACAAAGAGTCTGAGAAACTAGCAGGGATGGAGCGATGGCAGCTGGAGCAAGGACCGCGGTAAACAGGTCTTTGCATGTGGTGTGATGTCTATGGGCATCAGAAATGATAACAATATGCTTCAAACAGGAAACATGCAGATTTTGAGTATAAAAGCAGGTTTGCAGTGTAAAGCATGGTTTGGAGACGGTAAGGGTGGGGTAATCTGGGTAAGAGCTGTGGGAGCTGCCCTGAGGAGGTGGCAGAGTGCTCTTGAGTATGCTAGCTGGACTTGGGAGGTAAAGCCAGAATGGTTCGGTGACTAGATGGTGGAGCAGAGTTTAGGGCCAGAAGTGGATTTATCCTGGAACAATTGGGTGGATGCCAAAGGCATTTTTTGAGCTTGGAAATGCTGGGGGATAAGGTTTGGGAGGATGGGATAGAATGAGGAGCTCAATTTTCTGTCACTGATTTTTAAAGTGCCTGTGAGATACCCAAGTTATGTCTAATAAATATTTTAACTGTATGGCTCCTGAGCATAAAGTTGCAGTGGTGAACCTATGGCACACATGCTACAGCAGGCTGTTTATTATCACTGAAAGCTCTAACAGGTTCGCCACCATTGGTCTGAAGGTTTAATATCTGAATGGCTGCTAATGGAACCATTAGAAAAAGACGAGTCTATCTTGAGCAAGAGTATAGATAGGAGAACTGAAGTGTAGGTCAGTGTAATGATGGCTAAAAATACAGCACACTTACCAGGGGTCAGTTATGACTGAGTGCTTTATAAGTATTAAATCATTTAAATTGAGTAACATCTATGAAGCAGGTCTTATTGTGCCTGTTTTACAGGATGCTAAAAACTAAGGTGAGAGAAGTTAATAGAAATATTGCTGTAAATAACCATCTGGAGAAGTGGGAGAAAAATGGAAGTTTAATGAAGGGCAAACCAAGAGGTATTTGTAAAGCGGGAGAATGCCTTTATGTCAAAGGCTGCTGATAAGTTAAGCAGATGAGAGCACTCAAAGCTCTGTAGCTTCAAAGGATGGGACTGACTGCAGCTGCAGTACTTCTGGTGGAACAGTGAGATCTGAAGAGGAAATGGAGACCATTAAGTGTTTTGAAATTGGTCTGAGACTTGAAAGAAGTGGTTGGCGAGAGAGTTGTAGGATTTTCTTTTTAAGGTTGGGAATGATTTGGACTTTTAAAA
The DNA here is from genome assembly GCF_012274545.1 of Fukomys damarensis. Classification (NCBI taxonomy): domain Eukaryota; kingdom Metazoa; phylum Chordata; class Mammalia; order Rodentia; family Bathyergidae; genus Fukomys; species Fukomys damarensis. Next base: position 3,171,017 of record NW_022900927.1, on the reverse strand, counting down.
TGCTAATTTAAGCATCAAGAGAGGGAGAAGCTGTTAGATGACGTTAAAGGTAATCATAGACTAATGTTTCCTGTGAAGACAGAATTGAATAAGACCCAGGGCATAGGTAGAAAGAGAGGAAAGAAGACACTGGTGCACATTTAGGTGACAGGAAGTAGTTCCTGTGTGATGCTTTTCTTGACTCAGAGCTAATTTCTTTTGAGAATAGATGCAAAGTAGTATTTTTAGTATTATGTTCTCTGAGGATTCCATACTGTGATTGTATTGTTTGCCCAGTCCTTGTTTCTATAGCTGGAAAGCCTGTCTCCCTTTCTATAGTGAAATATATGGTCCAAACAAAATATTGCCTGTAAATTATAACACATAAGAAAGCAGAGCAGCAGAACCCACCTTTCAGGTCAAACAGTATGTTGTCAGTACTGTTGAAACTCCTCCCAGTACTTTTTCCTTCCTATAACTGTGATCCAACTCCTACCCCTTCTTTCTCTCCTCTTTTATTTTGTGTCTGGGCATTGAACCCAGGTCCTCATGTACTCTAGGCAGTTCTGTCACTGAGCTACATACCCATTTTATTTTATCTTTTTATTTATTTTGGTACCGAGGATCAAACTCGGGACCCTGTGCTTTCGAGGCAGGCAGCGGCACCACTGAGCTAAGTCCCCAGCCTCCCCAGACCTTTTCAAAACTTTTATTTTGAGATGGGGTTTTGCTACATTGCCCAGGCTGGACTGGAACTTGCAGTCCATCTGCCTCAGCCTCCTGAGTAGCTGAGATTACAGACATGTACTATTGCACCAAGCTTTGCTTTCAGTTTAATAATTGTCTTAGTCATCTCTCATCTTTGGGACACAATATCTGACATGTACAATTTAAAGGAAAGCGGGTTTATTTTGGCTCATGTTTTTGGTCCATAGTCTGCTGGCTCAAAGGCAGGATGGCACGGCAGGGGGACATAACAAAGGAGAAATGATCGTATTGTGGAGGCTGGAAGCAGAGGGAAATGAGAAGCTGGAGAGTGAGACGCCTTTCCAGGTCACGCCTCCATTGACTCACCTGTCCCGACCAGGCCCCACCTCACAGCAAGTCACTAATGAGCCCCCATTGTCCAGTCACCTCTCAAAAGTCCCACCTCTGAGCATAGGAAGCTTTGGGAGGTCATCCCAGACGGAAACTCTAACAATAGCAGGTGTTAGACTCAGGCTGATAGGACATAGGACTGTCTGTCTTTCTACACTTTTATAGAGGTTTAGTATCACCAGGCTTTTCTCCAGCAGCTTTATTTTTAAAAATTATTTATTTATTTTTTTGGTACTGGGGATCGAACTGGGATCCTTGCACTTGCAAGGCAGGTGGCAGAACCACTGAGCTAAATCCCCGGCCCTCCAGCAGCTTTATTGAGATATAATGTACGTACCATAAACCCATCATGTGTACAATTCAGGGATTTATTGTAAGTTATCACCACAGTCCAGTTTTAAAATATTCGTCATCCCCTAAAGTTCCCTTTTTGTGCTCTAGTTTGTTTTTATCTTTGTATTTTTATCTTTTCTGGGCATTTCATATAAAATAAAGTCTTTTGCTTTTTTTTTTTTTTTAAATATTGGGAGTTGAACCTCGGGCCTTTGCACTAACTCCAGCCTTTTGTGCTTTTTTTGAGGGGGTACTGAGGATTGAACTTGGGACATTGCTCTTGTGGCAGCAACACTGAGCTAAATCTCTGGCCCCTTTTTGCTTTTTTTATTTTGAGATAGAGTATTAGGAGTTGCTCCTACTGGGCTTGATTTTGGGATCCTCCTGCCTCAGCTTTGGATAGTGCTAGGATTATAGGCATGTACCACCACATCCAGCTGCCTCTGATTTCTTAGCGTGTTCTTGAGCTTTGTCCAGTTATAGTCTGTATCACTATTTCATTCTTCTCATTATGACTAGTATTCCATTGTGTGCACACATTTATCAGCTGGATATTTGGGTTTTATTCTGGATGGTTCTGAACTGTTGTCGTATACACACCTTTATGTGGATGTATGTTTTCCTGTCTTTATGTGACTGGGAAAATACTATGCTGCTTTAGTTATTAAGGCTTTAAAAAGTCTTCATGTAGTTGGGCAAATTCCCTGTCTTGTTCTGTTTCAAATCCACCCTTTTCCCTCTTTAAGTTTAAGTTAAATTCCAGTGAACAACCCATGCCTTCTGTAATTATCAATATTGTTCACAGTGAAATCTTTAAAAAATCTTGTTCCTTTAATTTTCTGTAGAATGTTGCGTGTTATTTCAGTTAATATGACTATTATGGGTAATTTTTTGATGGATAATGGTTTTATTTTTTACACAAAGGTTGGTAAAAGCCATTATTTTCCTAACATTTCAATTGAAAAGTATATTTCTCATACCATTATAAATGTCTTATAGTTGCTTGTTCATCTATGTGATATTCACTATACTTCTTGTTTAATAGATGCATTTGAATGGTGAATGAATATTGACAAAATAAACCTATTAACTGACTGCACTTACAATGTACTGGCAAAATGTGGGCTCAGATTTCTAATATAAAATTTGAATTTCTAACCGGATGTGGTGGCACATGCCCATAATCCCAGCATTCAGGAAACTGAGCCAGGACCACCGCTATGAGTTTGAGGCTAGCCTGGGCTGTATGGTGCAATACTGTCTCAAAAAACAAATAAATGAATTTCTAGGATTAAAGTTGAAATTTTACAACTATACTAATGGTTTTTGTCCTTATTTTTTCTTTAGATAAGTACTTTTACTTGTATGTGTAGTAAATATAGTTTATAAAATTTGTACTGGGTTTAGAAAACACTTAATTTTGACTCAGTGTTTTGCCGTATTTGGTAGGAGGCAGTAGAGAAATATGAAGAAGTGCTACATAATTTGGAATTTGCCAAGGAACTTCAGAAAACCTTTGCTGCACTGAGCCAAGATGTGAGTGTGTTTTGTTTTTTATGAAACATTTTTACAACCACTGACATTGAGAAAAATGCCAGTGTTTAATAACAGTGCCAGTTTATCATTTATCTTCTCTCAGTGTCCTGTTGGGGATGGTAGGTTGAGGATAGCTAAGTTTTCAGATGTTTGGAGCTTTAAGGGAAATGGTATTCAGATATGAGACATTGTACATAAAGTATCACTTATGTATGTTATTTCATTTTGGAGTTTTAGCAATTTTATGGTTATTCATTATCTCCTGGCCCCGATTAAAACCCAAGTTAAAAAAATTTTTTTTGTATACTCAATTTTTTTTCTTTATTTTTTTTTTAATTGAGTTTATTGGTACATTTTAGGTATACAGTACAGTTACATTCATTATTGGGATCCTGTACCTTTACATGACAGGTCTTGGTCCAAGTTAAATTTATTAAGTTATTTCCACTGCACCTAGAATGATATTAAGTATGCCACAGTGAATATTTTTCCTGAGGTTTTAATGCCCCCATCTAGATCTGTTAGGATTTATGAACATCTCTAAGGAGTTTAAAATATTGATACACATCTATAAGACAAATCTTAGTTTCTTTTTTTGGGTACCGGGGATTGAACTTGGAACCTTGTGCTTGTGAGGCAGGCGGCAGCACCGCTGAGCTAAATCCCTAGTCCTGCTTTTGTTTTTTAAGTCTTATGTTGGATAATATACAGTATGATGGAAGTACTACAATAAAAAAGAAAACTAAGTCTAAAGCTGTTAGTTAAGTGGAAACAGATGTACTTTTTGGATAATGGCAAACCATTCTGTACCTGTATATTATCATTAGATTTTTAAGGTAGTATAGGTCTGAGATTTGGAGTAGGCCAAGGACTGCTCATTTTACACCCACAGATGATTTGAAGGGAAATTTAAGTTCTATTGATTATAATCTTTTTTATTGATTATAATCTTTTATTTAAGGCCCTGAGTTCACACTGGAAACAAAGACACAAAACCCAAAACTTCTAATTCTCCTCCTTTATTACGCTCACAAAGGGACTGTAATTTGTATGTCTCACTGCCGGGTGGCTTTGAACCACTGGTGGCACATGCATGACTGTCCCATTGGGTGGCATAAGACAGTCCTGTTGATTGGTCCAGCCACCCAGCAGGTCAGTCATGCATATGCCCCCTGTGATTCAAGCCAGCAGGGATGGGTAAGGAAATGTTTGCTGTGTTTTTTGTTTTTTTTTCTTGGCAGGGGAAGGTATAAGTTGAGTATTGTTTATTCAAAATGCTTTGGGCCAGGGCTGGAGATTTAGCTTAGTGGTGCCTTGCCTGCCTCACAAGCACAAAAGGTCCTGAGTTTGACCCCTGGTACCTCAAAAAAAAAAATGCTTTGGGCCATAAGTGTTTCAGATTTCTTTTTGTATTTTGGAAAATTGCATATAGATAGTTTAAGGATGGGATTCAATTCTCATTGTGAAATGTTTGTTTCTTAACACACATAGCCAACAGGTAATTTTATACAGTATTTCTAGGGTGTCTGCATTTTGATCGTGACCCATCACATGAGATCATGTGTGAGATTTTCCATTTGTGATGTCATGTTAGTGTTCAATACATTTTAGATTTGGAAGCCTTTTAGGTTTTGGATTCTTGAATTAGGGATGCTCAACCTGTATTAATATTTATAAGATACTTATATTTGTTAGGTTTTCATTGTGCTTTGATTTAGTCAGACTGACCTCTTTTTTTTGACTGGGGATTAAACTCAGGACCTTGTGCTTGTGAGGCAGGCAGCGGAACCACTGAGCTAAATTCCTGGTCCATTGAGCTAAATTCCTGGTCCATTGAGCTAAATCCCTGGCCCTTGATCATATTAGTTTAAATGTTTTCTTCCTGGAAATATAAAAGCTTACTTAAACTCAAGAATTTTCTTAAAATATTTGGCCTAAAAAGACTTGATACATTTAAATACAGAAAAGTGAAATCTATAGGTTAATGTGGACATCAGTGATTGATCCTTCTCTTCTCGCCATGATGAGTTAGAGGTACTGGCTGTACAGTGTATAGCCTGGACTTGAGTCAGATGCTTGGACTCCCTTTCCTCTGATTACTTGAGACAACCCATTTCAGTACTCAGTGGAAAAGGAAATAAAGGCCACACAAAATAGTTGATTTGACAGTCATGCGATTTGTCATCTAATCTCAGTTTTTTGGGATTGGGTTTTGAAACATGAATTGTTGATGTAGATGTGGAGAGTTACCAACCTGCTTTTGTTTTAACAGCTATTGAAAGTGCAGAAAAAGGCACAGAGAAGGGAGCACATGATAAAACTTGAGGCTGAGAAGAAAAAGCTTCGAACTATACTTCAAGTTCAGTATGTATTACAGAACTTGACACAGGAACATGTACAGAAAGACTTCAGAGGGGGGTTGAATGGTGCAGTGTATTTGCCTTCAAAAGAACTTGACTACCTCATTAAATTTTCAAAACTGACCTGCCCTGAAAGAAATGAAAGTCTGAGGTAAGCTAATGGAAAAGTTTTTTTGAACTAAAACACATAGTACTTTACTTTAGTCTGTCTATATGTGTATATACATACATATACAGGTGTGTGTGTGTGTATATAAAATTAAGAAAACATTAATTTGATTCTATAGGGAATGCTCTAATAGGTTTACTAGATTGTCCAGAAAGAAAGTTTGAATGAGAACACATTTCCTTATTACAATACTGATTTTAAAAGTACCTGATCATCAAGGTTTAATCCTACATAAGTATTATCTGTAATATAGTCCTAAAACTTATTTTGTATGTCTTTCTTTGCCTTCTTATTCCTGCTGCACTTAAGTAGAAGTAAAAAATATTCAATATTAAATTTTCACAGTGAGAATTATTTGTTGTTCTTGTGATCTGAATAAGTACTTGGAGCTGATGGTTTAAAATAAAAAGCCATCTAATTGGGGCTGCTTAACTTTTTTACCCTGCAGTGAGCCACTTACTTATTTTGTTATCTGAGTAAATCAGTTAACAAGTACAGTAGATCTTTATACTTTCGCTGGGTTAAAAATAGGTTATTACAACTTTGTGTTTATTAGCCATGTTAAAGCAGAGTCAAATATGTTAGAAGTCAGCCTCAGCCAGCTGTGGCAATGCACACCTGTGATCCCAATACGCTGGAGGCTGAGACTGGAGGGTTGTGAGTTCATGGCCAACCTGGGCTACATAATGAGTTCAAGGTCAGGCTGGACTGCATAGTGAGACCCTGTGTCAACTCCCCCTCCAAAAAACCAAAAAAGCCCCATAAAAAGAAAAACAAAAGGAGATCTTCCTTGCATCAGGAAGACACCTGATGAAATTGAATCGCCTGTGGGTAGCTGTATATCCCTGTGTTAGTAGTAGTGTACTCCATTTTCACCTGTCTCTTCTCACTTAGTGTGTTCAGAGGGCACAGCAAGCTCTAATCTGTAAAATTTCAGCACAGATAATTGAAAAAAATAAGCTGCTGTCTTTAAAGTTCAGTGCAAGCTGGGTGTGATAGCTCATGTCTATAATCCCCAGCACCCAGGAACTCCAGGCTGGAGGATAAGGTCAAGGCCATTTTTGGGCTACATAGTGAGACTCTGTCTCAAAGAACGAAAATCACCCCCCGCCCAAATCCAAGTAAAGTTAAATGCAGTTCTTCTAAGACACAAACTTAATAACTAAGGAAATGATACTGCATTAGCAGCTCTAAGTTCTTGGTCTATTCTTGATAATCATATTTGGTAAAATGTTTATTTTAAGGAAAAGTTCTTGATGAAATCCATAAATGGGCATTGAATTATCTTTATAAATTTCATTTTATTTCCAAAGAGAATGCCTTGACTATTAGTGGGTTGTATTGCATACATTTTGCTGCTCCCTGTGTGTGTACGTACTTCTAAAGCCACTTTGTTCTGCTGCTGCTTTTCCTTGTCAGTGTTGAAGACCAGATGGAGCAGTCATCCTTGTACTTTTGGGACCTTTTGGAAGGTAGTGAGAAAGCAGTTGTAGGAACGACATGTGAGTTTTCTCTACTCTGGACTTATGCAGTAATACTAAACTTTGTGTCTGGAAGTTTAGTATGTCATTGAGGGTCTACACTGTGTCAGTCCATCAGAACTTACATGTCTGACATGCCACATTCATCGGGAGACTGATCCCTGTGTTCATTGCTGTTAAAAGCAGCTATTGTATAGTAACCACTTGATGAAATGGAGCTAAGGGAGAATTTTGAAGTGGCAAGTCAATATGATTGGGAACAAGAGCTAGGTACTAGTGCTGGCTTCAACACTAACTTGATCATTTTGAGGTTTGGTTATCCGTTCTGAATGGTAGTACCTGTTCTAGATAAGAATCTATGCATTGTTTTTTTGTACCAGAGATTGAACTCAGGACCTTTTGTTAAATCTGTGCATTATTAATATCAAGGCTTAATAGCAGATCAGCTAAGAAGAAAATGAATGGTTTGGCTTGTTTGTTGTTTGATTTGGAAATGATCTGGAGAGAGTATTTTGACTTCCTAAATAAGCCATTGGTCAAAGGACCAGATATAAATATCCAGACAAGAAGTATATCCTGGCTTAGGGTAATCACAGCTCACTAGATGCTAATAAGTATGTTCATTACTAGTCGTGTCCCTTTTAGAAAATATCCAAGTATGTATAACTACCAGGATTTCTAATTCCAAGTTTAAATCACAATTATAATGTATTTCTTGAGACAGGCCCTGTGGAATGCCCCTGTAGTCTCAGCTGCTCAGGAGGCTGGGTCAGGAAGATCTCTTAAGCCTTGAGCCCAGGTAGTCAGAGGTCACTCTAGGCAACACAATGAATCTTGTTTTCAAAAGTTTGTTCTTCATTAGAATGCAAAATGAAACTAATAATTTGGAAAATAAAGCCAGGTGCAATGGCATGTATTACTGCTACTTGGGAAGCTAAGACAGGAGGAGTGTGAGTTTCAGGCCAGCACGGGCAGTGCAATGACATATCTCTCAAAAAAATAAGTAAAGTGTACATTTTCTATACCACCATCAGTTACACTCCTGGTACACAAGAGATATGAAAATAGATGTTGACATTGGTTCTTACGTGTGAGTATTTATGCCAGTTTATTTCTAACAACCCCAATTGAACATAGCCTAGATGCAGATCGACTGATAATAAAATTTGGAATAGCCATGCCATGGAATCTGCTCAGCAATTTAAAAAAAATGAATTATCCATACATGAAACAAATCTCAAAATAATTATGCTTAGTGAAAGAAGCCAGACAATAAAAATAAATGAGTACATTTTGTATGATTTCATTTATATGAAATTCTTGGAAAGACATAATTAGATGGATAGGTTCTTGTTTACCAGGGGATCAGGGAGGGGATTTTTTGGAAGAGGGGTGTGAGGGAACTTTTTGGGTTGACAAAAATGTTTTCCTATCGTGGTTCTCATGGTGGCAATGTGACTATACTGTTAAAATTGTAAATTTAACAGTAATTTTTGTGTTTGTAAGTTGTATCTCTAAGCTGATTAGGAAAAAAAGACATCAGTCTATATCGTAGTACTCCTATAAGTGAATGATGCACCCAGATCAAGTATGGGCGCTCTGCTTAGTTGGGGAATTATGTTTTTATTGGACATTTACAGTGAATCAGTGTTTGAACTTACTTGTAGTGTAGCGACTTCAGCATCACTTTAAGAGTTTTCTTCATCTGATGGTGATATGCTAGGAGTGACATACAGCATAACTCTAGAGTAAAATCTGAGAACTTTACAGTTTAGAGATATTTAAAAGGTTGCTCAAAATAGGGTTTTCTACTGATTATGTTAGAGGAACTAGCCTTCTCCAAATCCTCTAGGACAGATGGGAATGTGTACATTGGTGACAGAGGCTTGAGTAAAAGTCTCCGATTTTGAGCCATTTTTTTCAAATGGTGGAAGTAGAGGCGCAGAGAAACTTAAGTAATTTGCCAAACTTTGTTATTCTAATCTTTCAAGTTTATGTGGATCCAGTATAGAATAAAGATGGGCTGCCTGCTTACTTTTCACAGTACTGCCCAATCTGAGTCTCCCCACTTGTAGTGACACACTGTAGCTAGCATGAAATAAGTGTCCCTTTGCCTGTGATGTGACTGCTACATCTTGATCACTCTTTCTTAGACAAGCACATGAAAGATCTGCTGTCTACACTACTGAACTCAGGTTATTTTGAGAGGATTCCAGTTCCCAAAACTGCTAAGGAAAAAGAAGTATCCTTGGAAGAAGAAATGCCAATGCAATCAGAGAAGAAAAAACAATCAGTGAAGACTGAATCTATTGAAGAGTCAGGTTTGTCTGAAATTTTTCATGGCTGAATTGGAAACAATCATTTTGAAATGACTGCCTTATTTTAATGTTTTATATTCTATACACATGGTAATCTTGGTGCAAGATAAGCATAGCTTTAGAAAACATTCCTTGCCATGCTTGATAGAGTGACCCTTAATAGCAATGTTGGGTTATATTCTGTTCTGAGGGATTACATTGGTTTAAAATGAGGCTTTTATGGAATTTGAATGAACTTCTCTAAACTACCAGTAGGATAATTCCATTTAAAATTGTGGCTTAAATGTTAGGTATAGTAGAATCCAGTAATATAGTAGAATGAGAATAAATAATATAATTTTAAAATACTTATTTAGGAAAACTTGGCTGAATTTGGAAAGGAAATACCCTTCTGAAGTGGTCATTTTCTTGGGAAAGAAATATTTTAACAAAGTTTTGCCTTTTTTTTCCTTCTTGAAATTACATTTGTAAACAAAGCACAGGTCCAGTGTCACCAGCAAATGTCCAGGCACTTTACAGGTTTATTGCCCTGTAATCCTGCTGCTTGGTCCAGGGCTTTAGTGTCTCCTCCTTCCTCCCTTCTGACCTTAGACTGATCCGGAAAGCCCTGTTCCCAGCTATGACTCAGTGTTACCCCCGCCAAGACCTGAGCTGTAATTCCAACTTTAATATAAAGCTGTATTCATGGGCAGAGGGGGAGATAACTCTGATTTTCAATAAAAATTAAAATTGTAGTTTAAACTAGATTTGAATGGCATGTCTTTTGTAGGAAAGCCCCTGCCTTCAATTTGCCTCAAGCCATGTGCTTGTTTTCTCCCTCTTTGTGTGCTGGATTCAACCAGGGCCTAGTGCATGCCAGGGAAATGCTGTATCACTGAGCTACAACCCCAGCTCTCCACATGCTTTAGGCCAATAAATCATAGTGAGAATTATTCTTACTGTGAGTACACTTTATTATTGTATAATCATTTTTCTCTTGCTCTGAAGTATGTTGCTGGAATGAATTACAGTTGTAGTCAAGTAAAATTGTATTTACCTAGTGTTTATTTAATATTCTTTTTCAGAGACTCTTACGGAACTTTCACAGCCAGAGATACAACCCCAGGAGGTAAGAGAGTGAAAGGTCGTTGACTGATCTTGTTCAAGTTTTTGTACAGTGCTGTGGTTAGCGGGTGAGACTCTAGAGCCAGACAACCTGAACTTGAATCCTGGTTCTGTATTAGCTTAGTGAGTTGGGGGAGGATTGTTAGCCCACATGTGTCTGCTATCCTTGTAAAGAAAATGAGGGTTGTGATGATAATGCCTGCCCTGATGTTATGGTGAGAATTAGTGGAGCTAACCTGAATTACTTAGATTTTGGCCTGGCACACGATAACGTTAACTGTTGTTGTTTTGGCCCCTGTGTTAGAATGTAAAGATGTGCAGGATTTTGCACTCTGTAGAATTGACTCATTTTGTCCCAGAAGAGTGTATTTGTTCTTTTTTAGAAATGACATTGAAATTTGTGGAAGCTGAAAAGAACGGGAGAAGGAAAGACACAGTGCAGTTGTTATGAAGGAAGTGATGAAAAGGCTGTTCATTCAGTAATCATAAAGCTAAGCAGTATACCTTCTTGTAGTTCAGCTGTCCTCTGCCTTTACTTTTAAGAGTGTCGAGAAGGTATGTGTGGGGTGTCTTGAGGCTGACAAAGACACAGTAGGCTGTGTGCAAGGGCTTAAATCAAGCAATTGTGGCACCATGATGTGCATTTCTTGCTAGGTTTAAGTGAGTTGAGTGTAAATTGCTACTTTGGAAGTATCAGTTGCTGTTTGAGTTAACTGAGGAAAAGGAATGGACAAAGAAGTAGGTCAGTCTTTTCAAGTAGAGTAAGGACAGAGGTTTCACGGCAGTGCAGCAGCTCAGACCAGTGGATATAGGAACACTAATAGAGTTGGAATTGAGAGTTTAACATTAGTTTCAGACTCCTAGGACAGGGCTTTAGCTCAGTGGTTCTGCCACCTGCCTCCCAAGTGCAAGGTCCCGGGTTCAATCCCGAGTCCCCCGCAAAAAAATTTTTTTCCTACAAATTTTGTGACTCAAATGAGTTATTTTCTTGATTTAGTTTCTTAACAGACGCTATATAACAGAAGTAGATTGTTCAAAGAAACAAGACAAAGAGCAGACTTGGGAAGCAGATTATCCTAAGAAACCAAATCTCCCCAAATGTTGGGATATGCATAGTGAATCAGACGGTCAAGAGAAGAGACCGGAATCTTTCAAGTCCTGGGAGTCTCCACTTAAGCAGCAGGATATATCAAAGATTGCCATTTCCTTAGCACAGAGGAAACAAGAGATTCCAAAACTCAGGTCAACCCTCCCGGAAGAGAAGCAGCAGGAGATCTCCAAACCCAAGCCACCTCCCAGCCAGTGGAATCAGGAAGCTCCTAAGTCCAAAGAGGAGCAGAAGAATCTGGAGACACCAAAGCCTTGGCCAGTTCAGCTGCAGAAAGAAAAGGATCCAAAGAAGCCCATGCCAAAGTCCTGGACACCTGTGCAGAGTGAACAGAATGTCAGCAAGCCGTGGACCACTCCCATGTGTGACGGTCAGGATTCCAAGCAGCCAGCGACTTCAGAATCTTGGGACCACAGTGCTGAGAGTCAGAAATGCTCTTTGGTGCCACAGTCTCAGATTTCTCCAAAGTCCTGGGGAGTAGGCACAGCAAGTCTCTTTCCAGATGAGCAGCTGCTGCCCAGGAAGCTCAACACAGAGCCCACAGATGTGAGTAGATGCTCGAGTCTGCTTCTGCTGTAGTAACTTACGGTAACTCTTAAGTGTTCTTTAGAAACCCATGTGACATGGGGCTGGGGATTTAGCTCAGCAGTTCAGTGGCCTGCCTTGCAAGTTCAAGGATCCAAGTTCAATCCCCAGTACCAAAAAAAAAAAAAAAAAGGAAACCCATGTGACGTTAAAGTGCTATGTCCAGTCCGCCGTCACTGGGCTTGTCTCTCCAGTGTATGAAGAGGAAGAAAAAGTAGTCATTAAATATTTCATAGTTAGGTTTTGAAGTATGATATTTACTTTAAAAAGTTAGGTCTTTTTCTGTTAATGATATTCTATTTTAGGAAGATGTGGCTCATAATGAATAATCTTTGCATATGATACTATACAAGTATTGCCTATTACTATTATTTTTTGAAGCAAAACATTTATTGGTACATATTAGATATGCATAATAATACCATTCCTCTCAGAAAATCTGTACCCTGTACATGATATCTTTCTCCTTTTTTCTTATGCCACCCCCTTCCCTTCGACCTCTTTCCCCCTCCTTATTTACAAAAGCTTTGTTTCCATTTTTTCTCTTGTCCCTTCTTTCCTTCCTCCCTTCCCCGTCCTTGTTCTCCTTCTCATTTGAACAATTTATTTCTTTTACACATTTTGGACTTTATTTCTACTTTTGGTTTCTCATACTAGAGAAACAACATGGTATTTAAACATGTGTATTTGATTTGTCTCACTTAAGAGTATGCTTGGGCTGGGGATCTAGCTCAGTGGTACTGCTTCCTTGCAAACACAAGTTCCTGTCTTTGATCTCCCCAGTACCAAAAAAAAAAAAAAAAATGTATGGTCTAAAAGTGTCTCAGGCTTTTCCTTCTTTATGGCAGAGTAGTATTCCATTGTATAAAAACCCCACATAAGGCTGGGGATTTAGCTCAGTGGTTCTGCCTCCTGCCTTGCAAACACAAGGACCTGAGTTTGATCCCCAGTACCAAACAAACGAACAAAAAACCAACAAAAAACCACCCACATCTTTATTCATTCGTCAGTTGATGGGCATTTTGGCTGTTTCTAGGATTTAGCTATTCCAAACCATGCTATAAACATGGGTCTGCATATATTGCTATTGTATGATGCTTTTAAATTCCTTGGAAGATACTAAGAAGGGGAATAGCTGGGTTGAATGGCACCTCTGATTTTAGTTTTTTGAGGCATCTCCACACTGATTTCCAGTGTTTATACCAGTGTACACTCCCAACAACAGTGGAGAAGGGTTCCTTTTTCCCTAAAGCCTCACCACACCAGCATTTGTTATTGACTGATTTCTTGATAGCAGCCATTCTTTCTGGAGAAAGATGAAATCTCAGTGTTGTTTTAATTTGCATCTCTCGAATGACAGGTGATGTCAGCATTTTTTTCATATATTTATTTGCTGTTCCTGCTTCATCATCTGCAGTGTCCTTTCATTGCAAATTCCCATTTTTGGATTGGATTTTTAAATTTGAGGGGTCTTTTTTTTTTGTTTTTTTTAGTTGTTTATATTAGGATATTAGTTCTTAGAGGAACAGCTGGCAAAAATTTTTTCCCACACTGTGGGTTATCTCTTCACTCTGTTGGTAGTTTCTTTTTCTATGCAAAAGCTTTTTAATATAATATCCCAGTCATTGAGTTTTTTTTTTTTTGAGACAGGGTCTCACTCTGTAGTTGAGACTGACCTGGAACTCACTATGTAGCCCAGGCTGGTCTCGAATTTACAGTGATCCTCCTGCCTCAGCCTCCCCAGTGCTGGGATTACAGGCGTGCACCACCACGCCTGACAGTTACTGAGTTTTTATATTTCCTATGTGATTCGGGTTTTGTTCATAAAGTCTTTGCCTACAGTAGTGTTTTCTGTTTTAATATTTAGATCTTTGATCCATTTTGATTTTAGTTTAGTGGATGGTAAAAAATGTTTCTGCATCTTCCAATCTGTTCCACTGATCCTCAGGTGTTTGTTTTTGTCAGTATCATGCTGTTTTTAATCACAGTAGCATTGTAGTATAATTTCAAGTCAGATTGTGATGCCTCCTGCCTTGCCTTTGTTGCCCAGAATTGCTTTTGCTATTCTAAATCTTCTGGTTCTAAGTGAATTTTAGAACATTTTTCTCTGATTCTGTGAGATGTGCTATTGGAATTTAGATTGGAATTTCATTTAATCAGTACAGTTTTGGAAGTATGACCATTTTCACTATATTGGTTCATCCTAAGAACAAGGGATATCTTTCCATTTTCTGATATCCTCTTTGATCTCCTTTTTCAGAGTACTGTAAAGATTTTTTATTTCCTTCATTAGATTGATTTTGGCACCGGGGATCGAACTAGGGACCTTGTGATTGCAAGGCAGGTGATAGAACCACTGAGCTAAACCCCTGGCTCTTAAATGCTATTTTGAAAGGTGTGGTTTCCCTAATTTCTCTCTCAATGAGTTTATATAGGAATGCTGTTGATTTTTGAGTATTGACTTTGTATCCAGGTATGATGTAGAATTTGGTTATTAAACCTAGAAGTCCTTTGGCAGAGTTTTTTGGGTCTTATATGTAGAGTATCATGTCATATGCAAATAATGATGGTAATTTCACCCTTTTCTAGCTGTATTTCTTTTATTTCTTTTTATTTTTCCATAACTATATTGAAAAAGAGTTGTGATAGTGGACATCCTTGTCTTCTTCCTGACTTTAGGGTGAAAGCTTTCAGTTTTTGTCCATTTAGTATGACATTGGTTGCTGGTTTTTCATAGATGGCTTTTATCAGATCGAGATAAAGACCATCTGTTCTAATTTTCTGTAGGTGTTTTTTTGAAATCATGAATGGATTTTGGGACTTTGTGAAATGCTTTTTCTGCATCTATTGAGATGATCATATGGTTTTGGTCCTTGGCTCTGTTGATATGGTGTATTACATTTATTGGTTTGTGTATGTTCATCCATCCTTGCATCCCTGCGATGAATCCTACTTGGTCATTGTGTATAATCTTCTTGATGATTTGCTGGATTCTGTTTGCCAGTATTTTTACTGAGGATTTTTTGTATCCATGTTCATTAAGGAGATTGGCCTGTAGTTTTTTTTTTTTTTTTGGTCGAATGCTGCTGCTGCTTTTTTTTTTTTTTTTTTTT